>NW_022145595.1:15674162-15995508 GCF_000002235.5 Strongylocentrotus purpuratus
CCAGTAGTATTGACGGTCTTAAAAGAAGATATGAATGAATATATATTAAATTAACCTAATTACTAAGGATAATTATAGTTTTGTCATGAAGACAACACATCTGCTCCAAACATCGAGAAGAAAAACCGGATAAGAAATTTATGGAAAATTAAAAAACAATAACAAATTTTCATGAAGACTTTTCAGTTGTTTTGTATTTATCAAAACAGTATGTTAAAAAAATTGTTAAAGAAAAAATTCCTTCGTGTAACTAAAAAAAAAAAAAAAATATATATATATATATATATAATAGGGCTTCCTTTGTATTTGAGTATGGTTACGTTGATTTCATACTATTTGTTCATTTTATGTTCTCTTCAAAAAAGGATTGTTTATGATACTTAGACCTTCTGTATTTACAATGTTCTTCTGTTTTCATTAAATTACTGAATTATGTATTATACGGTCTACTTTTCACATTTCTTCACCTTGTTTCTCATTAAATGCTATAATTGTTTCGTTTTCCTATCTTCTCAAGCGTTTGACTGAAATGTTAATAGTTTTATAATGTTGTTATTGCCCATTGACTGTGTATACACATTGGTTTTAATTGATGTGGGAATTTAGAAATGAATCATTTGAATTGAATTGGATTAAGAATTCGCATTGTTGGTTACCTTATCACTAAGCAAAGAGAAATACATGTATAAGTAATTTATTACATTTCATTTTCCATTTGTATTGTCCAATGAAAATTCGCTTTGCTCACATTTTACATACAACTTAACATAGCATATTGTACGTAGATACATGGCAAAGATTGACATTGGTTATACTTTGTATGAATTCTCTTTTCAGACGTATATTCCCAGGGTTCTGAAAGATAGGGAAGGATAACAGGGATTTTCTCCATTTTATTTTTTATGTTTTCTTCATTATAATGGTACGTTGTTGATGAAACAAAATACATGTATACAGGTATATGACCTCCATTTATTGGAAACTGATAAAGGAAAACAAATCAATTGGAAAGTTCTTTAAATCGGTTATAAGCAAACTAATTTGATTGGTCATTCTATTTTAGGTGGTTGAAATCAGAGAAAGAATAAGAACATGAATAATTTTTCTCCGAACTCGGTCGCCTATTAAGGAGGTCATTCTTAATGACACTTGCCAACATTCAATAATACTTAGGCAAAATACCAAAAATAAAGTGTTTCTCGTCCGGACTTTAAAAACGAAAAGGAGGAGGCAACGCATTACTATTAATACTATTTTGCTATTTTTTGCTATTTTTTTTCCAAGTTGGCTGCCATTATAGCTTTCCAAGCCTATGTATTCGCATATATTGTGCTATGTGAGTGTACTGGTGTAATGTATGACAAACCAAAAGAAGTGTATCACTTTAGAAGCTATTTAAACAAAATTTATATCACATTCTTTTTTTTTTTCTTCCTTTTTTCATGAGTGGTTATGGTTTGCTTTTTTAAAGGAGGCGGCGGCGGCGGTCAAAAAGGAGGCGAGTGAGGTTGAGAAACACTTAATAATTGTCATTTGGCCTAACATTAGGTGATTAGTACGGCCGGGGGGGGGGGATTATGGCCCCCAAAAAGATCTCGGCCGTGAAGCGGCCGATCTCCGCGAAAATTTGCACACATGTCAAGTGAAGTGTATAGAATACTATGATAATTTCAATTTTTGGAAAAAAATTCACTCATTTGCATATTTATGGTAATATATGCAAATAAGGTCACATTTTTATCCATAAATCATATATTATTCATATTTAGGCATTCTTTTTTACTATATTTATTCATTAGATCATTCTAAATAATAATACATCAAGAAAACTTGGAAGAGCCAGCTTACTCCTTGTGTTATTTCTTGTTTTGATAATTTTGTATGTACTTCATTGTTTTTTTAACTTATGTATTTTATTTTTTTTTGTAGTTTATTTCATTTCTAACTACAATTCAACTATTTTGACTCCCAAAACAACCACCTAAACTTTAAAAAAAAGACCCAATAACCCATGTTTGATCTGTTTTTAGAAAACATGATTTTCCCATATGTTTTGTACACAAATCACGAAAATGAGCGATTTTCGGCCTGACATGCAAAGACAAAAGGTCACGTGACCTTGTAACCGTAGGTCAGATTTTAAAAAAAAAATTATTTTAAAAGTTGCGCAAGACTAAAAAAAAAAGTCAGCGAGCGGCGGGGCGCCATCCATATGCGTTCCTCAACAGTCAGAAAAATCGTGGAGGGGGGCATGATGCCCCCCTCGGCCTTATTAGGGTTAATGGCTGATCAGGAAAATACAAAAATATTCTGCAAAATCTTATGGTACTAATCTCAAACTGCGTCAATGATCAGGGAACTCATACACTAGAAATTTCGCAGAACTGTAAATATAGGTCTTCAGATGCAAGTCTTCCTTTACTGATTAAATAATACGTAGAGAAGTAGTCTAAGAATAGCCATGTCATCTCTCTTCGACGTATCTCTTGTAGATTATATATGCTATGCATATAACGTGATGAAAGGCGTTTCATATGTTGCATGGCATATGCAATTTAATAAGCTGCACTGCGGAAGAATAATGTGTGTGAATATTGAAGATTCAACACTTGAGCAGAATTATATTGTACATAACATTCATCCCAAAGTTCAATTGAGGATGCACCCCTCCTCTTAAAGTTAAAAGAAGTTAGCCTTAAAAAGCAACTTATAACGACCAATAGCCTCTTTATATTATTTTATCATCCCACGCTTCAGATTTTAAAATAATATTATACATAGCAGAAACTACCAGGAGGTAATGTTATGGGGCCCCAAATTCTACATATGCCATTCGAATGACATGTTTAATTCTAGAAGAGACAGACTTAAATAATAATCTACTTTAAAAAAAGGTATGGTCTCATTTTCAACTTCTTTGTAAACCTTAATAAAAATGAGGAGAAATTGTTTTCTTTATTTGTCATTCTTGTCTTCTTCTTCTGTTTTGTTCTTCTCCCTTCGTCTTTCTGCTTTTCCTCTTTCTCTTAATAGATTTCTCGATATCCATCTATCTCTCAACATCTATCTTTCTGTCTCTTTCCTATCGTTTTTTCCTTTCCCTCTACTAAGCTTCAATAATCACTCTTTCTCCTAAGTTTTTCCTTATCCATCTCTCCCTTTTACTCTCATGTTCTCTCGCCTTTTCTCATCCCATCTTTCTCTTTCTCTTTATCTCTTTTAATCTTGTCTCCGCTCCTATTCCAATCTCACCTATCCTGATCGATAGGTTAATTTGCATCCGTCTAGTAATCCCGTTAATGAAAAAGAATAGGTCAGATAATTAGGTCAGTAGAAATGGAATAATTATGGCGATGGTTGTTATTATTCAGAATGGAGAGCGAGGCGGCGGGGGTAGCGATAGGGCAGAGGTCACTGGATCCAAACAACAAATATTATGGCAGATGTTTATGTCGCAATAAATGTGTTTTGGACTTGAAACATCTTGCTCAAATTGCATAAAGTGAAATAAACGGACACTTTAAAGGTACTAGGTCCCATTTGCAGGCCAAAAAAATGAAAAAGTTAAATTCCAACTGCATTTGAAAGATAATACTAATTTAGAACTTCCCTAAAAAAGGTGGGGCTTGAAAATGTCTTCAAGTGGGAAAATAACGATTATTAGTTGTCAAATCGACTTTAGGGCTATAGAGCCCAAAAGTAATAGTCTTGATTTTCAGACAATTGTACCGAATGGTCATACGTTTTATGATGCGCAAAGATTCAATCAGTTTAATCTTGGCCATCACAAGAAGTGGGTTATTGATGTAGACAAATGCTCATGTACCCTTTACAACTCTTTTCATGTGTGTTATTACCAAAGAAGAAAAAAGCCAGTCAGTCACTCAATAGTGTCTGACAGTGAAGTCTAGCAAGTAAACGGGTTTCCTTGCATAATTTGAATATTAGGGCACTGCTAACGTTTAAATTTCACAGATAGGACATACATGACATATTCATAATTCCTGCAAAGTTCTACAGCATTTGATGTTGGCTGCAAAAGGGACATAGTACCTTTAAGGCCATTCTTTAAAAAAATTCCCATTTTGCTTTCGAATTCGGAGCAGAAGTTCATATTTCCCCACACACATGGTAAACAAATCCCACGCAAGAGATTTGTTGAGTTACCAGAACCAAATCCGTTTTCTAACCTTTCAACTTTGTGTATCCTCCTAGGTGGGCTTTAAATAATAATTATGAGTGAGAAACAACAAAATTGTTCAAGTTTCTAAGTAAATGTACATTGTAAATAGGTTAAATTTGTGGGTAGTATGTACCGCAAAACAAAATATTGCAGCCTTGCTATGGATTACTTAAAACTTATTTTCATGCACATAGTATTTTATTACGGGGTGTGGGCGAAATGTGGGCGCGTAGTTGTATGTGTGCGTGCGTGTGCGTGTTTGTGTGTGTGATATGTGTGCCTGAAAGTGGAGATATGTGCTGTGTGTTTTTGTATGTGTATATTTGAAAGAACAGCGTCATATGAACTGTAACCTTCATGAAGCATTTAGAACAATTGTGTAATACGGGAAATAGCCTTGTTATGACAGACTGTTCTACCTTCCACGATATACCTTGGCCTATTTTAGCTCCAATGTGGCCAAAGATAGTATGCAGACTTCTTTAGCGTCGGCTAAGTGAAAACGCCTAGTTAAATCTCGTCTGCATGCTTATGTGGATATGTGATAATCCATCCTCCAAGAGGGAGAAGAAGAAGCAAATCGACAATGATAAGAAAAGAATTTATACACCACAGATTACATTTGTGTTGTGTTTGGAACACTGCGATGATGCTGAAGTAATTATAAGTAATTATAATGGTATGCTTAAAAGTAAGACGTGCTACAGACTTTATTGTGTGACCCACCGAATCAAATTGTAAGGGAATTTGTGTGTGTAGTACCACAAGGTAACCGATTTGGACCGGTTTCTTTCATGCCGTTGATCATTTTGATAACAATGCGTTCACACATTTATTTCAAACTGTGTTACACAAATTAGATTTGTCGACAAACCTCCTTTGTGAATTCAGGCCAATGTGTCCAAACTGAAAGTCACAGAATGTATGTAGGCTTACACACTGTGACTATGGACGGGATCGAAAATACTCCTTCGTAGCACCGATTATGTTCGACACCTACCTCAATATTTATGCCACACAAAAACATAATCAGGGCCAAATCTGATATAAATATTAAGTCACGGAATCACACGATGTATATACATGTACTATTATTATTATCGTGTGTACACCAGGTTGAAAATAAAGTTAAAAACGCACTCTTTTGACTTTCGTGAAAACTTTGTTCTTCCGGTATTTTTGGTATCGCTTTGTTCATTTTCAACGAATAACGGAAATAGAAAGCAGCAGCAACAACGACAACGAATGAATAAATGCATTCGTAGCAAATAATATTATAATCCTCTGTCTAAAATTGATTCTGCGGCCGTTTATTATGCAGCTGTGGCTGCTGACGTGTGTTCTCCCTTATTATATTCTGGTTTCCCCTCATAGGTAAATCCCAGCTTGGAAAGTAAGTTGCCAGAAGAATTTCAAATCCATTAAAAAGGGAAGACCATAAAGGGCAGGCCGTTCTCGTACAACATATGTTTTATCAATGTTTCTCCTTCTGGACTAAAACTGACAATCTATGTGCGGATTATCAAATGACGCAGGATTCCATCCGCAAATATTTTCCCATACGGCTATTTTGAAATTATTTTTGTTTCTGTTCAACTCCTGTGAATTAATGCGTGACATTTCGCTTGATCTCTCCCTCTCCCTCTCTCTCTCTCTCTCTCTCTCTCTCTCTCTCTCTATTTTGGTAACGATATGGTTAAGAGGATAACGAAGTTTTTATACAATTCTGTAAAAGCCCATCGGGACGACTGCTGGATAGGTGTTAATTACAGTTATGTAATGGACCGGAGGTTCGCCGGCGGTACATTCTATGATACAAAGGGGAAAGTATTCTTTTCAAGAGGACAAACAAAATGTATTAATAAAGCACATCCATCACTTTGGCAGTGATTATTCTAAAATGTACAAAGGGGGACATAATTTGTAAAGGATCTCTAGATATTTGGGGTTCATTTGGACAAAAGCTTATTCCGAAGTGGCTCATTACGATCATATGCCCATTTGATATTTTGCGGGTGTTATTCCTTTCAAGCTTTTATCGACGCACAGAAAGTAAAACAATTAGGGAAGTACACTTTGAACATGGCTGTATTTTGTTCATATTTTTATTTGTATTTGCTTTAAAGCCATGGCTATGCACCAGTGCATCTCTTTACCATGTCCCTCGGATTTTACTTAAAACCGTTGGTCCCAATACATATTCCTTCATATCATATCAGGTAAAAAACAACCATCAAAATTATAAAAGCATTCCGTCCATTAGAAATTGCTTATTATAAAATGGGTTCAAGAATGTAGTCGATGAGAAGCGTCGAAATGGATCATGAGTCCGTGCATTAATTTTTACCATATGCACGGGAGTGCATTTTTGGTGATGACAACCTTCAATTTATTGACTTTATACTAATTATTGTAGACCCATCTAAAAAAAAAAAATACATGTATTTAGCTCGTACATTAGTGATATGCACTACCCTTGTTTACGTCACAATGAGACAGACAATGAACTCGATAAGTCTCGTTCATTATCCTACTGTTACTTAACCTGCGTGCAGTGCATATACCATAATGCACTCTCAAACATGTATTATTTGTATATTAACGCATCAACATTACAACATTTTATTCCTCACTCTTATAAATGAACTGTCCATTCCATGGAGCTGATAATCCATCATGTCACACCAGGATAAAACTAAGTCATTATTCGAAAAAAGAAGAAGGAAACAAAGTCCCACATCCGGTGGCTAGCCTCATTTCTGTAAACTTATTTCGATGGTAATGACGGCTTGCGAGATGATGCGTTTCGTGTCGTGTGAGAGGTGACGTAAAACCTCCGTGCTTATGCCGATAGATATGAACGTCCACTAATACCGCAACATGATGACGATGCTTGGATTATGATATATCTGGAATGTTTAGTTAGGTCATGTTTTAAGCGAGCCATCTTAATAATATAAAGATATAAATAGGAATAAAAGGAAGTAGATGGTAGAGAAGATTGGAAGGTAGGAGAAGGAGGAAAATAAGATGAAAAATAAGAAGAGAGTGAGGAAGGAGGAAAGGGAGAATGAGGATAATGCAGAAGAAGAAGAAAAGAAAAGAAAACAGAAGAGGAAGAAGAAGAAGAAATCTTGAGATGAACTCTTTCATTGTTTACTCGTAATTGTCTAGTATTAGTGTTTCTATGAATCTGACGAGGTCAAGAAAATTGAGAATTATTTTTTTAATGATTATACTAAGAAGAAGAGAATATTTATTTGGCAAGCATTTGAACCCTGTAGCTCGTGATCCATAGTCCATGGATATATTTACTATACCACAACACCTATGTAAGCTGTAAACAGATTTAGATTTTTCGATCCAGACGCTCTATTTCTCTTTTCTGCCATATGTTCCAGTGAGAACTTAAACTTTGTGATTAAAATGGTATGGTGATTTGATCTTGATTTTATTTATTTATTTTTCCACTCAAATATCAAACCTTAGAATAACATTGATAAACCATTCAGTATTACAATATATAATAGAACAGATGAATTAAACAAGCAACGAATACTGATAAGTATCTACGATACAAAATAATTTTACAGAGTACATTTAAGTTTGAGAATAATACAAAATATTTTATATTGCTTGATTCAACTGAGAGGGGAAAAAATGGAATCTCAGAAAAACTAGGCTTGTTGACCGTATAGATTCCCAGTATAATTTAAGTACTAGACCATCGTAAGCATGCATCAAATCTTGCGCATGGTGGAAACTTTACAATTTTTTCACTTGAGAAACGATATTTTTTTTAATTTCAAAGACGAGTTATCTTGATTGAAAGATACTGTAAAACAAAAATTATAACGGTCAGTTTGCTTTCCGGGAGCGCAATCTAAATTATTGTTTCATCTAGGACTATTACCCCTGGACTATGATCCCGGACAACTGATCCCCAGACAAGTACTCCCTCGGACAAACAGCTTCGGAAAAACTACCCTACGACCCCTACCCCATGAACACTAATCGACAGAACAACTATCTCTACTAGGACAATACACCAGGACAACATCTTCGAGGACCACTACCTCCTTTGACAACTACGATTTTACTTAGTTATGAAATGTAGCAAAACGTACGCAGTTGAAGGTTACCAAAATTAGGTTAGTAATATTTTATGGATATAGGCCCTTGAGTATTGAAAGGATTATAGCGCCAGGTGTATTTCATAAACCATATATCTGCTATAGGCATTGCAAACACGTTCTGCATTGAGAAATAAAACAAAGGTATTTCTTAGTTGGGGCGGATTCAGAATTGTTTTGTTCAAGGGGGGCTAACGTGAAACGGTTGGGTGAGCAAATGAGGTTTTCTTTTTTTTGTTATGAAATGGGCCGCACAAAAATACAATCAGGGGGAGACCTTTTGTTTACCTCAGATATGAAATTGGGATTGGATTAAAAAGGGGAACAGGCCGGGTCAGCCCCCCCCCCCCCCCCTCCTAGTACATGAACTAGCGTACATTTCCAAAAATTTGAATTTGAATTTGAAATTGTACTCGTTCATGTATTTGTGCATTAAATAATCTGGTTTGGAGGCCAACAGTTGAACAACGTTCTGAAACCATTCAACATTGAAGATCCCCATCAGCGCCTGAAATTATTATAAATGTTTTCGATCTACTTTTAAGCCCTGATACGTCTTTTCTTAGAATGCGCTGCAGGCTTCTGAAGGCGGGGAGGGTGGTGCTGTGTGCAGTTGGATGTCTAATGTGATAGTCCAAGCGGTAGGTGTGTTATTTAAGAATCAAATGCTGGGCTTTTCTAAACACTTGACAACATAACCACGAATAGAGTAAGATGTTACATTGTGACGGGGAGCCCGGTCAGATTAAGGGGGCTAACAACTGAATAGATCGAAGGCCACATGAATTAATAATAATTTGAGCATTCGAATGACATGAAATTTCTCAAAGTATTTGTTATTCTCTTTGTTTCATATTAACAATCTGAAATCTGGTCACTCATAGCAAACAATGAAAACGTAAAACGACTAACGTTCGAAGTTTCCACCCATCGCTAAGAAAAGCGATGTACGAAAGGAACTTTGAATGGGAAAAATTAGTTGCCATGGAACAACAACAACAATTGAAAAAATAACATTATGCACGCATTGTTCGCTTATTGATTTCAATTAAAATACGTAAAATAGTGAATGGTAGTGAATAAAGATGTTTGCCGCGCTTTTCTCCGGTCAGCTTCCGAACAATCGTAAACATAGCCTTTATTTTTAGTAGAAGGGCATTACGTACATCATAAAACGTGACAACTCGAGAGTGTCAGTAGATTCATTTTTAGTAGAAGGACATTTGATACGTACATCATAAAATTTGACAACTCGAGAGTGTAAGTATATTTGTATTTCATTCTTCTTAATCGTTATTTGTATATTGCCGTGACGGAGGATTATCATCGCTAAATTTTGTGTTCTATATATATATATATATATATTTATATATATCATTGTAGACCGCTTTATGTAACAAACAAAGTCAACATAATCTCTTACACGTCACGTAGGATACGAATGGATTTATCTTTACTAACGTCGTCTTCTGATGTTATTTGAAATCACTGCATTTCTTGTAGGATACAAATGGATTTGTCTTCTACTATCGTCGTCCTTTTCCCCGTTTTTTTTTCTTTCTATCTTTCTTTCAGTCGTTCTCCCCCTCTCCCCCCCCCCCCCTCTCTCTCTCTCTCTCTCTCTCTGCATCCCTTCATATCTAATTATAATTTACGGGAGGGGGCTTGGCTAAAAAAATATTTATAATAATTAAAATGATAATAATATTTATTAAAATATCTGGATTTACATAACGCTTAGCGATTTACGGATATTATCAACCCAGTCATCGGATTCATTCACGCACAATGTGCGCAATATACACTAGTATTTCTACCATGTGGCCTCATAGAGGGTACACTATGGCAATTACACAAATGCTTTAGTCATGTAAGCAGGATCATTTCTTCCCGGGTATGAAGGAGTAAATGTATATTCATTCGTTGCCAAAAGACAACGAATGGTTATGATCTGATCATCAATCAAATATACGATTACCCACAAAGTTGGAATCAATTTTTTTGTTAATCTCTTTTCATGTGGTAAATGTGACTAACAAATCTTAACGTCTTTGAATCTACGACTCCTCCATACGTTCCGGATAGGATAGTTACTAATTACAAAAGAACACAATTTGAAAATTGTAGCAATGCATACCCCCAGATCTGTAACTTATGATTATGTCATATGTTCGTAATTTGCATAACCATATTGTCCTTATTACCCAATGACATTTAAAACTGTCTACTATTTACAGTAAAATCATAAGATCGAGATTTTCTTTCAGTAATGCTTGTGTTTTATTAATCTATGTTTTCGATGTCCTTATATCATATGTAACCTTATATTGTTGAAATGCTATATGGCAGATAATCTCCTATAGATAGCGGGATTTGAGGTATTTAAGGGATGAGACTTACTTGCAGATATTAGCTGTGTTTAGGGGATACTACGGCACGGCCCCCAATCCGGGGTCGGAGGGACCGCATGCGTGTTCCCAAAATGTCCGGTAAAGGGTATACTTTTTACGCACCAAAGTCCGGCTCGTAGTACACAAAAATCCGGTCCGTATTGACTTTACACACCGGACTTAGGGGTGTTTTCAAAAGGAGAGAACATGCATACGCGGGGGAGTGGGGGGGGGTACTACGGGTGTGAGGAATTCATAATTATATTCCTCACTTTTAGGTCCTAGGTCTTCACATCGTGCTTATCTTTTGGCGGTGAGTGAGTCATTACCATCTATGTTTTCGAAGCCTTATAATTATGTAAAAGTTGCCTTGTTTGGGAAGCCATTGTATCAGGATCGGAGTATAAATACTCAAATAAGGGTATGGTTTCTTTATAATGAACGTTACTCTTCGATCATGTTTCCTATGTATGGCTTTGGTTCAATCCCTACCATATTTTCATATGACGCGCGAGCGCAAGATGTACGTGTTTATCAATGTAGAAATTGTTACATTTATCATGGCTCTCTAGCATTGAAAGGCTTTAATTCTTGCCACGTTCCTCTTTACTTCACCTGGGTCAAGTATTGTGAGTGTTTGAGTTTTTGCTAAAAAACGTTTAAGTGCTGTGGCAGGTATTCGAACCCCTTTCCCTGTGGTTCACAATACAGTGACCTATCCACTATATTTTTCTTGAAGTGATTGTGACTAAAATATCTTAACGTCTATAAATCTACGACTCCTCCATTATGTTCCGTATAGGATAATTACAATTACCCTACCACATTGTTTGCACGAGAAGACAATGTGAATATGGTTTCAATGTAAACCCCGAGATCTGTAACTTATGATTATGTCATATGTTCGTAATTTGCATAACCATTGTCCTTATCACCCCATGACAATTAAAACTGTCTACTGATTACAGTAAAATCATAAGATCGTGATTTTCTTTCAGTAATGCTCGTGTTTTATTAATCTATGTTTTCGATGTCCTTTATTATATGTAACCTCATACTGTTGAAACGCTATATGGCAGATAATCTGCTATAGATATCGGGCTTTGATGGATTTAAGGAATGAGACGTACTTACAGATATTAGCTGTGTTTAGGGGATACTACGGCCCGGCCCCCACTCCGGGGTCGGAGGGACAGCATGCGACGAGTGCGTCATAACCATCTATGTTTTCGAAGCTTTGTACGTAAAAAAAATTGCCTTATTTGGGAAGTCAGTGTATCAGGATCGGAGTAGAAATACTCAAATGAGGGTATGGTTTCTTTATAATGAACGTTACACTTCGATGACGTTGCCTCTGTATGGCTTTAGTTAATCCCTGAAATATTTTCATATGACGCGTGTGGACAGGATTTACGTGTTTATCAATTTAGCAGGGCTCCCACTTAGCCGAGTTGTATTAACAAGTTATGGCGAATTGTGGTGAGTTGCCTCAAAGAGGCACTCGCAATAACTCGCGAATAATTCGGTATGGCTTAGCGTAAAGCAGGGCTCCCACTTAGCCGAGTTGTATTAGCGAGTTATGGCGAGTTGTTGTGAGTTGCCTCAAAGAGGCACTCGCAATAACTCGCGAACAATTCGGTATGACTTAGCGTAACTCTTTACAACATTCCACGACTCTCCTCGAAGTCGTGAGCAGTTCCAAAATTTTGAACATGTTCACCAATATTTCCCGATTCGTTGTTATTCGAGGTGAACTCGCCTACACTCGTAATATACACGCATTACTCGAACAAGCCCGCGCTGCACTCTTCATAAGGTGGCGAGCTTGTTACGAGTAATGCGAGTATATTACGAGTGTTAAGCAAATTAACCTCGAGCTACAACGAGTCAGCGAAAATTTTGAACATGTTCAAAATTTTCACTGATTCGTTGTTACTCGAGGTGAATTCGTTTTTACTCGAGGTGAATTCGTTGTTACTCGAGGTGAACTCGCTTACACTCATAATATACTCGCATTACTCGTAACAAGCTCGCGCTGCACTCTTCATAAGGTGGCGAGTTGCTACGAGTTATGAAGAGTGCAGAGCGAGCTTGTTACGAGTAATGCGAGTATATTACGAGTGTAGGCGAGTTCACCTCGAATTACAACGAATCGGGGAAAATTTGTGAACATGTTCAACATTTTGGAACTGCTCACGACTTCGAGGAGAGTCGTGGAATGTTGTAAAGAGTTACGCTAAGCCATACCGAATTGTTCGCGAGTTATTGCGAGTGCCTCTTTGAGGCAACTCACCATAACTCGCTAATACAACTCGGCTAAGTGGGAGCCCTGCTTAAAGACATCGTTCCCTTTAGCATGGCTAATAATGAGGCTCTCTAGCATTGAAAGGCTTTAATTCTTGCCACGTGCCTATTTACTTCACCTGGGTCAAGTATTGTGAGTGTGGGACATGTAGATGAATGTTTTGCTAAAGGACGTTTAAGTGCTGTGGCAGGTATTCGAACCCCTTTCCCTGTGGTACAGTGCCCTATCCTCTAGACCATAATTATGTGTGGGGCATCATTAATTCGATAATTGTCACAGTGTCGAATAGTTTCATTACCCTACGTGTTTATTTTGAAATTTTAACATTTCCCATAACTGGACATTTTTTAGGTAATTAAGACCCATCTAATTGCGTAGTTCATTTATCGGATGCAGAAAGCAAAGATAACGAGTCAAAGTAATCAAATTTCTCCTCCTATACTCTCTAGACAAAATAGGTTTTGCCTGAAAATTTTCAATATGTTTTTGGAGCGTTTTAATCCACATCCACTTTTCTTTTTACTAACAAAAATACCTTTGACGTACTATAATAGCCGTAAAGAAACAAACAAAATGGCGTCGGTGATAAAAAATTAAAAAATTGCTCGTCTTTAAGTAGGATGGCCATGATACCCTCTTCTGTAAATGTCAACGGGCATAATGAATGCAGCTAGTAAAACCGCATTTGTTATGCCCTTAATTCAGCATTGTGGGGTGAATGCTTGCAGCTCGCTAGCTGTATGCATGAAGCTGCACTGACTTTACCCTGGAAATGTAGTTATCACGTGAAACTCGCATATAGGGAGTATAACCTGTGGTTTCAATTTATGTGTTTAACTCGACTAATGAAGGATTTTGTTTCATTTTTACCCTCCCTTAATTCTCTTCTCCTCTTTTATATTAATTTGTATTTGTATATCTCTGTCATTTTATCTGTCTCCTTTTGACTTTCGCTATTGATTACGCATGTGTCTAACTGTCTCTTTCGTGTCTACCTCTGTCTCTCTTTCTCTCTCTTTCGCTCTTTCTCTCTTTCTCTCTGTCTCTGTCTATGTCTCAATCTCTCTTTTTAAATCTTTCTGTTTTATCCGCCGATCCCCTCTCTTATTTTCCTGTCTGTCCATCATAATTCTGCCACATCTCTTGTGACGTTCTCTTTTCTTCTTTCACTCCCTCCTTCCCTTGTACCCTCCTTTATAATATCTCCAGCTATTTCTATCCACTCGGCCGTATCTCTTCTCATCATGCTTTTTGTCCCCTTATTTTTCTAGCGATCTCTCTCTTTCTCTCTCTCTCTCTCTCTCTCTGTATAAATATATATCGCTCTCTTGTATCTCCCTCTCTCTCTCTCTCTCTCTCTCTCTCTCTCTCTCTCTCTCTCTTCCTACCACACTTCCTTACATTCTATGACATTGTCTTTCCAATTTAATAGGTCAGATTAATCCTTATTTAAACCGCAATAATTTCACGTCATTCTGTTTTAATAGGTAATAGACTTGAAATTCGAAGAAAAATATTGCAGGGAGGAAGTTTTCTGAGTCAATTAAGTCAATAATGCGTGTATGTGAGTGTGGGATGGGGTACTGAGGTACGCTCAATCGATTAATGCCTAGACGTTTGCAATAGAAAAACACGCATGATTTGAAGGGCATATTTTATATCTAAATATTTTTCCTCTTTGAAAACATCAAGCAGTCGATAACCGACAAGCAGTAGCAACGTCCTTAAAAAAATCGAACCAATGTAGTTGATATGAATGGGTATTTTTAAAATGTAGAAAATCAATGATTTGAATTCTCCAAAAAAACATTCACAGTGAATAAATGTTGACGAATACTTCCCTTTCTTGTTCTATCTAACTAGACCATGTTTAATCTTGCAGACATTCATTCCAGACATTCATGATAGATGTCATAGGATTAAGATGTAAACACATTTGAACTATGTAGATATTTATTTTGTTCTTCTAGTGAATATGTATTGCGAATAGTTTATTGTTGTGTTTTCTGTTTAATCATCCTGGGTTAAATCGTTTACACTGCAATTTCCTGTCAAGATACAAGCCATTGAAGACATTCGTAAATATACCAATTCAAGTCGATGTAAGCATATTTCGAGTCAATTATTTAGAAATTTGTCATACTTTCTCTTAAATCTTCACCATGCAATATATTTTGTTGTCTAATTTAGATGTAAGCATTTGTTAAAAGGAAGCGATTTTCTGTTGAATAAGAATCAGCAGTCAGTGAGGGTCAATATGTTATCAAAAACGACGAACAGTTCTCCATTATTATCAGAAACACGCAGCAGACTTGCAAATATAGACGAAACGTATATACACACACGCATTAACGCACCCCCACACAGATATCCTTGCCCCACAAGATGCACGCACACTCATTAAATATGTACGTCTCAGCATGTCAGTGTTCGGCATACAGTCAGACCTCATCAATATACAGACGGTGGGTGAGATTCATCGGGTAGGAAATAAAATTTATGGCTGGCTCGCAAACAAAATGCTTTGCGTCTAACTGCACAGCAAGCAAGGCATAATCCATTTTATGCTTCCAAAAATAATATCAACCTTTTCGAGGATTGTGGATTCGATAAGACCGATATGGCATGCCTGAAGAAAATGATTGAATATTGTTTTATATCTATCTTGAACAATCCTATGATTTACTGATAATTTATTCCCTGCTTCTGTTCTTTTTTTCAAAGATCTTTTTTCTCATGCCCCATTGTACTGTCAGTATATGATCGTATACGATGCATTCATTACGTGAAGAAAAATATTTGCAGTGTAGAAACGAATATTGAAATGTATCGTTCGTATTATCTTTGTTCATTTTAGAATCGACACATCTCTTTGAGAGATTTTGGAGTAAATAATATACTAGTCATTGTTGATTTCGATGATGTTGTGTTTTTTAGATTTCATCTACATTTCTTTTATTTCTTTATTGTTTTACATCAAGTGGAAAATTGGTAAGGGAAATACTTTATTATATATTTATAGAGGTAAGGAAAATGAAATGAGATCGTGAAAAGGTCTAAATTATGGGAAATAAAGGAGCATAGATTATTAAAAGTCACGTGTGCATTGGAAAGCCCATTATCACAAAATATGTTCAGTGGGGTATCTGATCATTTCTAATCTTCATAGATTATCTTAACTTATCTTAAGTTATCTTATTATATATCAATAAGGTAGTCTCATTTTTCTTCTAATTGATCAGATGCCTAAAAGTGATTTTGTAGTATTTTTGTATACATTTTTGACCAATTATGAGAACCTCCCTGAATCACGATAGATATATGGGGGTTCTAGATTCATCCCAAATGCGTATCCGTGCATTAACCCTAAATTCATTTTGTTAACTACATATATAATGTAGATTTTAACCTAATATTCTCCATTCTGATTAGATAACGAAGTATAGCAGGCAGAAAGCAGGAAATATAATATAGATTGCTAAAAGCATTCAGGACAGACCATAATTTGGTGTAGATTTGCGGAAGCAAAGGTGTAATGGATACAAAAATAGGACAAAAGCCAACAAAAAGCCAGAAAAAGCGGATTCATGATTGATGTAATAGCCGACGAATGACGAGCGAAAGCCTAGCTGAAGGGGGTTCAAATTAAGCAAATGGGTTTTCCATTTCTGGTATCAGATCCTGCAACTCGTATTCTCTCTATGCCAAAGACAAAGAAATGTTGAGTTGATAAATAGGATGCCTTGACGGCGTGCTAAATATACTGCACGTACTCCATATTGCTGTACTACCCGAGGTGATGATGGTAATCGCGAAAATGCATTTTGGGGTTGAAGGATGTTATGAATGCGATGCATAGTGAGTTTGAGTAGATGTATTGCTTCATGTGTGATAGATAAGCATATGGGGTAGGCCGTAGTTTCGAGTGAGATGTATAGATAAATTATTGAGAGTGAAGAACAGGCAGCCGATTTCATATGTGATAATTCAAATAAAGAAGAAGGATATGAAAATAGAAAGAAGTATAGATGTGAAGGTTAGATCGGACTAGAAATAAGTAAGATGCAAAAAGACAAAGAGAGGAATAGAGACAGATGACAGGTTATCAAATGAACATCTTATTTCGGCCAATCTTAAATGAAGAGTAACCATGAGTCACTGTCTCGTCATTGCATTTTATATATATTATCTGCAACTACCATCTCACCGTTTTGTTTCACTTTAAAAAAAAACACTCACACTTCTTCCACAGTTTTTAGTTCTCTCCGTCTCTCTCCTTTTCTCTTCTATCTCAATTAATTTGCAACCAATTTTACTCTATCTCTCTCTCCCTCTCACTCTTACGCTTTCTCTCAAACTTTCTCTCAATATCTCTTTTTCTTTATATCTCTTACCCTCCCCCACTCTATCACACTCTCTCGCTACACTATTCTCTCACTCTCCTTGTCTCTCTCTCTCTCTCTCTCTCTCTCTCTCTCTCTCTCTCTCTCTCTCTCTCTCTATCTCTACCACCCTCTCACAGTCAATCGCCACATAAATCCAATGAAAAGATGTTTTCAAAATGAGTACAATGACAATTTCAATTAAGTTTTCATAATGAAATAGTACTGTCAGAGACAGAGTTATTTAATAGATATGTCAAACATGTCAAATATTTGATAAGCATTCTATATACAATAATAAAATCACATTTTGATTACATTTGTCGAAAGTCCAATATGTTGTTGTCACGGTATCTTTTACAGTCAGGTTTATAGCCATAAGATTGTATTTGGTAAACAGATAAATGTTATTAATGAAAGCGTTACACAAAGACTGAGTTTAGAATTGTTTGGGTTCAATACATGTGAATACATGTGAGAAATTTACATTTACAACTCAAAAAATATATTATTGTTCTTTACAAAATTAATTAGGCTGTCGATAAAGCCATATTTTCAAGAGATAATTGTTACGATAAACTTGGAAATCAAACAAGGAAATTTTGGAACGCTTTTGTGCACAACTTTTAGATACTATTGACCAAATTCAAGCATTTTATGAAGGACTTGACAGCATTAATTTCAATCGAACAATGAGCAATATCAATATGGAAATGCAATCATAGACAATAGAATATACATGATGAATGTACACAATAGAGCATGGTGGATCCGTGGGGTTGTGGTTGGTACAAAGTCTGCGTTAAAGTTCATGACTCCAGGCCATAGTGTCTTTTGAAAAGGTGCTTAGTCCTGTTTAAACGGTGACTCCGGTTTCACTGTTCGTTGGGCTTACAGACCCCTCGCGTCTGAAAGGAAACCGAGAGATGAGACTTCCCAGACGAGCTGAGATCTGCGAATTGTTCTGCACCAACATGTTCTTGAGGGAACCCGATCGCTTCCTCCCCTCACCGTAACGCGGACTCTTTCGACCGGGACTCTTTTGCATTGCTAAGTGTCGCTCTATTGCTTCCCCGAGGAGCTGGGCATCAAAGGCGGATTCCGACTTCTTCTTAGACTCGTTGTCATTGGCATTGTTCGTTTGGATGTTCTCAATCTGTTGCTCCTCCTCGCTGCTCTCCTTTTCCACATCCACATTCTCCTCCTCCTCCTCCTCGATTACAACGTCATCGACAAGTTGCATTTTCTCGATGAGATGGTTGCCATTATTGTCCTTGGGAAGCATAGGTTCGAGTTCTTCTGCGTTGGCATTGCATTTTGTGAGTCTACTCGTTAAGGCTTTCGGTGAGAGGTGCACGGTACGATTGATGTTCATGGAAGAATTGTTTACATTGTTCTTATGCAGCATAAGAGGAGAAAGCCGCATGATATCTCGCCTGGCTTCACTCAGATGAGCCGGGCTGTTGGGGTCAGAAGCACATTGCCTCATCGGTAACTTGATGACGCGGTCCCTGCTTCCCCTTCGCTCTTGTGCCACAGACACATTGTCCTTTACGGTGGATGATTCCTCTTTCTCGCTTAGACGGTTGTCCAGGTGGGTCTCGGTTTCAGCAGGAGCCTCTGGCGTTGTCTCGAGTTGGATCACCATGGTATTGTTTCTCTTGCGTCCAAAACGATGGCGCTTAGAGTCGGTGATGATTTTCTTGAAGTCCTCGTTGCTGCAGATGATCCCGGCTGGTTTGTTGTCATCGACGGGTGCAGTGGAGCTGTGTTTCATCAAGCTCTGCAGGATTTTCATGTCAATGGCAGACTCGCTGTGAGATCGAAGCATCTTCTTCTTGGGATGTGGCCCCATCTTCTGGTGTTTATTCCTTCTCGACTCGTTGGATGATTTAGGAGAAGGAGGCTTGATGTCAACATCAGCTACGGATGAAGACCTGGTCATTTTACGTTCCTGATGCATGGTGCTAGTTAGATCACCTAGAAGTACTCCGCTGTCAGAAAGCTGATGGAAAAGCCAGCGTTTTCTGAACCAAGCTATGGGTCGGGTTAGGCTGATGCTTCTACTTAGAGACGGTGAACGTGATTTGATTTGCTCACACTCACTTCGATGATAGTGATACTGAGGTGGATTTGAGACACTGATATTTTTTCGAGAACTCGCATCAGCGCTTCTCTCTCCCAAATCGATATCTAAACTCCGTGAACGAGGTGCCAGGCCTTTATAGTGTTCGTCAACGTGCTTGCTCTTGCCAATTTCGGAGAGACTGCGCCTGAGATTGGTTGGCTTCTCATTGTGTGCTGTCCGTGTGAAGCGTACAATCCGGTCGGGCGACACACTCACAGATCTCTGGCGCGTCATGATTGGTCGATTGCGCCCCCTGCACGTGACTTTCGGTTTGACGTCACGCTCTTTAGCAAGGGTCGTCGTGTCGCGGGCTTCTGTGTCTGCTGAAAGCACCGCCTTGTTCATTTCCTATGAGGAGAAAACAATAATGAATCGTGAATGCATGAGGCACAGAATATGCATTGTACACATGAATGCTACTTCAGTGATGATAGTTTGAATTTTAACGAAAAGTGCAAATAAATTGTGCATATTTACCGCTCATGAGATAAGTAATCTATTCTGAAGAAATGTTTACATTTTGGGCGAACGCTTGCTCAAAATTACCTAAGCCGGAATCAACAAGTACAATTTATGAAACTCAATTCTCCCACGTTGTTTTGACTAATAGTTGTCATCAATTGTATTTCAATCTTATTTTAGAAGGAAATAAAGATATTTATAAGGAAACATTCCATTTTCATTTTTAAAAAAGAAGGAGAATCTATATTAATTGTAAGAATCGTTATCCAACCACGCTTTGGGAAGTTCTAAATTGGTTTTTATTTTTAATTGATATTATCATTTTATGGTAGACGCCTTCTATTATAATAATATTATAAACAGTATAATTTCAGCAAAAATAAAAATGTTTCCGATCATTAGGGTCATTCCGTAACTCCCTTCCCACTCCCTTCCCCTCCCACCTTGCCATTACAGTATTGTCCAACAGGAAATTACAATGGAGAACCGTATTATTGAACTGACCATGAAAATTGAAAAACATATTATGTATTTTTCTTTACTTTCGAACATTGTAGGTGTTCGTTACAGGGAACTTACATTATGCGAAGGCTAAATGCAAAATTATTGCATCAATATGGGTTATTCTGTTTACGAAAATGTCTTCATTCCGCAAATATTACCCAGATTCTGAAACTAAAATGAAAAACAAAAATATTTCGGGGAGGGGTCGAAATCCCCCCCCCCCCTAAAAAAAATGTTGCACAGAATGGCGAATTAATTGGGAGTGGAATAACACTGCAAGAGTGTACTGGGATGGCAAAAAACAGAGATGTGTGAGAAAAATATTTCAATCAACCTCCAAACTAGGAGAAAATACCTTGATAGATAGAATGGGGTTGCATACATTAATGTAGTAAGATAAATCAGGTTTAACTCAGAGTCTGCCTCATGATAACATTCGCAATTCCTCACCGCGGTCTAATATTTTCGAGATAAAACACCCCCAGACACAATTAATTATCATAGCTTCGTTCTCTTTTCAATCACGTGGCACAAGCTGCGCTGCAGTGGCCATCCAAAGTTGGTGCCGACATCCCTCTCTATCTGCCGTCGCTCTTGTTCCCCTGACATTTGTTTTTCTGACTATCCATAATGAGTGAATATCGTTCAACGTTTAACAGGTGTGCCTCTTCTTTGCCAGGCTTCCACAGTTTCTTTTATAAGGGACTTTCCCAGACCATGGGGGTGTTTCACAAAGATCCTGAGTCGAACTTAACTCTAAGTTGGGTTCTGGTCATGCGATTGCATTGTGAAAGAAACCGTGTGGAATCTATCAGAAAAGGTTGAACATCTTAGCATTTAATTATTGGTGTGTACTGCAAGGTTTTGGAATTATCAGAATGATAAAAAATCTGGCAATGGCTTGGTAAAGTTACAAGCACTGTACACATGGAGAGCCATTTGTAGTCTTAAAATAAAATATATTCAAAAGCAAAAGTTCAAGTATTTTAGACTTTTCTTAGATTCCACATCAAGAACATGAAATCTCCTTGAAAAATACCAAATATGAATGATTTCAGTGAACCGACATTTTATGCGTTTTAAAATGACTTTTACAAAAAAAAAATCAAAGATGCTAATGGCTTTCCATAATTGCTAAGTCCAACTTAGAGATAAGTTAAATTTAGGATCTTTGTGAAACACTCCCCATCTCTCCTAACTACATCATGGCCACAAAAAAACTACAGTT
Organism: Strongylocentrotus purpuratus; assembly: GCF_000002235.5. Classification (NCBI taxonomy): domain Eukaryota; kingdom Metazoa; phylum Echinodermata; class Echinoidea; order Camarodonta; family Strongylocentrotidae; genus Strongylocentrotus; species Strongylocentrotus purpuratus. The sequence goes on from NW_022145595.1 coordinate 15,695,878, forward strand.
TCCTTCTGGGAAAACACTTTCGTAGCGACGTCACTGTACCCAGCGTGTCTAGTACCCATCAGTTTGGTCTTCGATCTGTCTGCCCTCGGCTTTCTAATCCTATAAATACCAATTTCGTGATAGGTTTTCTTTGTTTTCTATGCGCAGATGTGAGTGGGCACTAATGGAGTGTAATATTTCGCATTTCATGAGGATTATGGTATCAGAAAGCATACAAAACCATGCAAGCTTATCATTACAAAGAGAAAATTGTATTGTTATATCCATCTATAATTATTAGTATTTTGTATGGCCTAATTATGAGGGGATTGGAGATGGATTGAAATTGCTTCATCCTTCATAATATATTTATAAAGGTTAAAGGAATAATTAAGGTGCTCCATCTTTACTGAGAACGGGGAAATATGGCAATATGATAGAGGAGACAAATCATAATAAGGAGGAATAACTATTTAAAATTGTACCTTGTAAATTTGAACGGGAGAAGAAATATTTTGAAGAATATTTGATGGTCTGAACTTTACACAATTTCTTACCGAGTATAGATACTCTTTAATGTTTTACTTTTATTTTGAATATGATTTATTCCTAGTGGCACTACTTTCTCGCACAGCGGCCTGATTCCTACTGAACCTTTTAGCAGTATACTAATAATAATAATATTCAATTTTTATATGGCGCTTTAAAAAAATGTCTCTAAGCGCTTTACAAATATACTATTACCCCGGTCATTGGATTCAGTGCTCGCCCGCACACAATGACATGTATCTATCTATATACATGTCATTTAAACCGTGACTCTCAAATATGTCATAAACAAAAGATGGCGCTAAACACGTTTTAGTGCAATAGACCAATGCAGTAATCCCGTTCAAAAATTGCAGAGCATATTTTATTTTTGCAAAAGACGCCATAAATGGTTTTGTACCGTTAGTGGCGCTAGAGCATTATCACTGAATCTGCCAAACTGATCCCTTTTCGGTCTGCAATAGAAATCGAATCCGTCCACTGCATTTTGAAATGAATACAATAAACATGTGAAGGAATAAAATACTTTACACTAAGTACACCAGGACGTAGCTACTGGATGAAAACCGAAAATTAGAAGGGGAGACAGAGAGAGAGAGAGAGAGAGAGGTGGAAAGGAGGAACATATCCTTGGAAAAAAGGATGAAAAGGACCCCCTTCTACACCCTTCCCCTGATTATTGGCCTCTGTGTCATCCCACTGGTAATACCGATGCCCCCCCCCCCCCCCCCCCCTACATAATGAATAGTGCCCCCGTGACTGTTATCACGCTGCACCACTGCATAAGACGACCCGATACGAAACAATAATGTCCCTAGTTTGTTCGTTTGACATAAAGGCAGGGTACTATTCTACTGACAAAACTTCACATGTACACAAACTGTCATCTGCAGCTCACAAATCTCGATTTAATGATGATGCTTTGGTGTAGGAACCAGAAATCGCTCTATGAACGCGCTTTCACCAAAAGATGGCGCAATTGAAAATACAAATATCAATGGTACTGGTAGCAATGTCGGTAGATTACAAAGAAAAACTATACTAATATAAGGGCAAATATAACAAATTCTTGATCTTTTTAAGTCATGTGTGAACACCTTTCCTTTTAAACATGACACATAGGGGCCGTCGTTAATTTCGTATGGTGTTTCGTATGACCTGTGTGTCATTCTACGCTCTTTACCTGTCAGTCCCCTTAGAAAATCCTTAATTTTTGTTCAAAAAATATAAACAGTTGCTTTCCATAAGTGCAAACATTGAAGGGGCACGTGGGGCCCTTCTCACTCAGAGGATATGCTAGCTAACAAGGCCTCTGATTAGGGGGGGGGATGGGAGGACGCCCTCTCGTCTCGTTTTCTTGGGTTTGTAAGGGGTAGTAGATACTGTTTTTTCTTGCCAGGTCGCCATAAATCGCTTAGTTCACGGAGCAAGACAATTATATCCCCCCCCCCCCCTCTTAAGGTGGATTAAGTTGTCAATCCCTTACCCCTCCCCTCCCTTAGCTTTGACTATACCTCTACCATAGTTAATTCAGAGTATATAAAACGGCACCCATTCATTTAGGCAAGGAAGAATTCGCTTCGTCAGCCAGTGCTTTTAAGCAATACTTGGTGATCACTTACATGCTTTCTCCGAAGAGCCAGAAGGACGTCAACTCTTTGTTTCTTTGAATGTTTACGCCCTTCTAGTTCTCATTTGAGAACGCGATTTGCCTGTAAAGATCAAGCGGTCACGGCATGGGACTCTGGTACCTAAATAAGGCATCTTGCACTTAAGAACACGTCCTGTTGATGTGCTTTATTTGCTTGAAAGGAAGAGGAAACGACATTAAAAGAAGGAGGAACGCGGTATTTGAAATTGAAGACAGTACAGGACTCCATTCGCCCTATTAGGGAGTAATGTGCAGTCGATACAAGAGGTACAGGCACAGGCAGATCTGGCGAAAGGGGGCGGATAGAGACGAGAAGGAACGGGGTTAGTGGGGGAGGACGAGAGAGTGAGGGAGGGAGGGGTAATGAGAGAAAGAGAGAGAAAGATACATTGTAGATACACATAAAGATAGAGGGAAAGGGAGAGAAAGGTGGGGTAGTGTAGAGAGAGAAAGAGATAGAAGGAGAGAGAGAGAGAAAGAGAGAGAGAGAGGGAGGGAGGAAGGGAGATAGAAATGAGAGGGACAGTAAGGGTGAGAAAGAGAGAGGTGTGCAGATGAAGAATAGGAAGGACTGAGAGAAAGATCAGCATTAGAAAGTACAGGAGGAGTAAGATGAGACAGGAGGAATGTGAGAAGAGAAGAGGAAGGAATGGGAAGATTGAATGAGGGGAGAAAGGGGGAGAGTAAGAGAGAAGAAGAGAGCGAGAAGGAGGGAGAGAGAAAGAGTGAGAGAGAGAGAGAGAGAGAGAGAGAGAGGGGGAGAGAGAGAGAGAGAGAGAGAGAAAGGGGGAGGGGGAGCGGGAGCGCAATAGTGGAAACACGACTCTGTCTTCCAATACTTTCTTTTTCGTTTCTTGTCGTTTTACATGAAAAGCCTGCTATATTACAACACGCTGTTCTCTAAAATGGAGCTGCGCTGCTCCATCCACCCCTTGCCCCCTTCCCCTCCCTCCCCCATAACCAAATATAGTGACATCTCGTTCTCTTCCACGCTCTATTTTAAAACCCTGATATTGATGTCGCGATCGGGATGCACGGTAGCCCTACTTGTTAAAACACCCCGACTTCCCGCCGAAGTCTTGTCAATTCCGATTATATTCTATATCCAAGCCGTACCCGATGCATATTCATTAGTAGCTGGATTCGGAGATAATGGCATTTATATGAATTGCCCCAGGAGGGTTTATTGTCAAACAGAGTACATTTGAAATATAGTGTCTATTTCGACGCAATTGAGATTCTTCCCTTTTTTCCATTACGCTATAATTTGGACAAATATCTTAAATGCAACGCTGCATGGCGTCTTGGTCGTCTTAAGAGGGTTCTTTCCGCATGGTGATACAAAAACCGAGGAAAAAGCAAATCTACAAACAAATAAAGACTTACTTACGACTTGATTGTAAAAACAGTGTAACAAGGTTTTTCTCCGTCTTGCGTCCATGTATGATGGCGAGTTTATTAGTCTATTTGATCTGATTCACTTTCCCTTGTCTCCTTTTTATCGATCTTCTGTATCATTTTCTACAGCTCCATATCCTTTATCGTCATCATCATCATCATCATCATCATCTCCTCCATATCTTTCTTATTCTCTTCATTCTTTTAATTGTTTTCATTCTTCACCGTCTCCTTCTACTCCTACTCCTCCTCATCTTCTGTTATTTTCATTTTCTGTCTGTATTTAATCCCTTCATAATCCTTTCTTATAAACCCTATTAATGTTGTACAATCTGTTCTCTTTCCTTTTCCCATTCTTCACCATCTACTCCTACTCCCCCTCCTCTTTTATCTCCCTTATCTCCTTTTTTGTAATCCCTTCATATTTGTTTCTTATAAACCTTATTAAAGTTGTACAATCTCTTCTCTTTTCCATTTCCTTTCTGCTATCATTATCTTCTATGTTTTCTTAATCTTCATCATCCGTTTCCTCTGTTTGTTTTGCTGCTTTGGACCCTCCGTTTTTTAGTCATCTCAATTTGTCTTCATCTTACTCGTCTGCAACATCACATTCGTCTGTTGAGTTCCGGAAGGGCGTTAACTATTGGTGAAAATGTGCTACACTTTATAAATGTCAGAAGTTTAAATATAAATATATAAATGAATAACTAAATGAATAAATGAACAAAGAAATAAACTCATAGCCTTATAATCATGCAAAATTACCGCCCTTTCGCCACCCCCCCCCCCCCCCAATAACTAAATACGCTCACGATGGGTTAAATCCAATTTTGTCATTCGGGCTTTACCAACCCCTCAAACTATTTACCTTATTCCTCAAGTGTAGCACACACACCTACCGCTGCTCAAATCGTGGTCCTCCTCTTTCAATCAAAATACGTATCGATCTTACATATTGAACGTATTAACATTAAGAAGATTCGGTTTGCCTACGCAATTTTCTATCTAGACTGTCACAACCCACTGTTGATACCACAATATCAGTTCGTTGGTACTATATTTATTCACGGGAGCGTGATAATAATGATTAATTAAAGGAATTTACTTATTCGGGAAAGCAAGGACTGCGGTAACGTATCATGGATACGGCGGAGATAGGGAATTCTAATTAGTGTAACCAAGATGGGGCTGCAGAGGGGCACATTGCGTGTCTATACCAACTTTTATTAAATCAGAGTTAATTCGGGAAAATCGCGAAGAATGATTAGCAAAAGGTATGACATATTATATAAAGGCCGGTATGAATACCAACTTTATTACTAACTCCTGAGTTAATGCTACGTTTAAACCGGGACCAACCCGTGGATATGATAGTGAGTCGATCCTTATTATGGAGCGCCAATTCAGAACTTTTCATCTCCTTCAAACTAACACAATTCTGTAATTTGATTAACAAAGAGAAATCGTCTGAATGCAAAATTAGCTTTTTTTAAATCCATGTCTTTGAATTGATTAGTTATGTTTATGCGCCGTGTTACAGAATTAACGTACTTAAAACAGATGAAAGTGCTTGAAATCTGAATCTTCGATATTCGCTGCACCAATTTAAAGCAGAAGAGTTCGCATTGTTTATGGATCCCAGTCTTGGTGTTGTAGTTTTGGTAGGCAAATTCTTCTTTGAAACATAATGACATTAAAAGAAATACGTCTGGACACACTCGAACTAGTCAAAGAGACCCCGGAGCGATACAGCTTAGTACATATGACTAATATACTTCCATATCCTCTGATAAATTAAATAGCTGTATAGTGTTAATCAAACGAGGCCTAGCGTGACCTTTTCGACCGACGAAGTGAGACGCGGTGTCAAACTAATATCAAATGATACAAGTGCACTTTATTAAAAAAGGAAGAATATATCTATGGGGCCTACGCCGCATGGATTTCGGTAAGCCATTGATTTGATGGGGGTACCTTTAGCAATGAGGATAATATGTTGGGCATAGTCTTGATATAACCTTAAACAGGCAGCAATATTATTTTAATTTTAGATATTAGGGTTTTTTTTTAACTTAAAGTGGAATAACTTACTATCAGAATTTGGGAAATCACCATCTTACTTTAAAATCAAGGTTTTAGTCATTTCATTAAACTTTATTTTGTCGTTTTTAAGCACAGCACGAGCTCATACAGGGCAGTAAAATATATATTTGTATAGTTTCTGCGCTTTATAGATGCATATTGTTTTCATCATTATTATTATTATTATTATTATTATTATCATTATTTTCATTATTGTTATTATTGTTATCATCTTATGATTATCAATAATATTATGATTATTGCTATCAATGTTATCATTATCATATTTGAAAAAGTAGACCATTGTGCTTTCTTGTATGCAAAGTTATATTCTAATATTATTTTAATCGTCGTTCATTCCAGCATTTATCGCTTCCGTAAAATTATCATAAATATCTCTCCTGATTTCCTCCGTATTGATTCCTCTTTTCCCATATATAGTGCTTCATTTTCTCATGATTTTGTAACTCTTCGCAATTGTAATCATCTTTCTCTTTTCCTACTGTATCTTGTTTATCGTGCTTGTTAATCTTTAAAAGTCCCGGTAGATTTCCTCAATTTCGTAGAATCCTTAATTATTTCCCAGTGTGTTATAGTTTCTTTTCATTCTTAGCTTCGCCCGTTTCCTCCTTTCTCAATCATCTTTCAACTCAATCCGTTAGTTATAATTTTGATCAGCATCCGGATGCGTATCCAAACATTCATAAACATAGAGGTGTAATGGATTTGTGCTGTCCCCATTAAGTTGTTGGGTAGTTTGTGGGAACATGCTTTTCCCAGTGTCCCCAGCAAAATTCTAAAGACTCTAGCCATTTTCTTTTCTTTTTTCTTCTGTTTTTGCTAATACAACTGACTTCTAACTGATTTCTTTAAAATATGAGAACACAAAAGGGGCGGCGCACGTCTGCTTCGCCATTATGATTATCTAGATACACCACTATTTCTTCGTTTGCATGCCTTCAGCTCACCCGGATCTGCTTGCATGCGATGGCTTATTACGACAGGTGATAACCACACGATTATACTATCATATGATGAAGGCACATCTGAAATGGCATCATGGAAAGGCGAGGCTCCAAGTCTTACTTAGATGTAACCAAGGAGTTAGGATCTCCTCGATGTAACCCTGTAACTATATCACCCACGCTAGTGGGCTTTCTATCGCGCTGTTAGCTTCATGGATCTTTAAAAGGTAGCGCGGAGTAGGCGCAGAGCGTAATGGCAGGTTTAAGTTACTAGTATATGTAATGAATGGAAGCCGTAAATAATGGGGTATACCTAAAGATATAGCTTTGTCCTATATCTTTTGGGGCCGCCGTTTTGGGTGACATTGCGATGGAGCTGGAGACACAGGTTCTCTATAACTTACTATCTTGAGCTGTTCTAGTTACAAATGCAGCTGCATGCTTAAAATTACATCGTAGGACAAATCTTCCAAATTCATTGACATTCATTCAAAACATATACTTAAAGACAATGTGCATACAGGGCTAGTTGAGCTATACATTGGATATGTATATATATATATATATATATATATATATAATTGATAATACAAATTAAATTATTTTGCACAGCTTACCAATGGTGGCAAAATAGCAAGCAAGCTTCAGGGATAAAGGAAAGCGTTTGAAAGGCTGTGAGGGTCGGATCAATAAAGGACTCTCTTATCATTGGAGCGAAACCATGATGATCCCATTAATTTCTATATGTACGTTGATTAATACTACATGCGCTTTGCGAAATTTAGTTTATAGGGGGAGGGAGGCTTCAGCCCCCAAGCCTTTAAAACCACTATCATTCATGATTTAAAATGCATTATGTTTAAATGTAATTTAAAAAAGGCGCCATATTCTTTAAACAATTTTTTTTTTTGGGTCGGAGAGGCTGGTTTTCTTTATAGAAGTAACTTAATGCGACGTGGGCGAGCTGATGTTTATAACTTTCGATCTAAGAGATGAAAAATGTCTCTTAAATTATCGCATCCCTGTAGTATCTGTATTCGCGAGGGAGTAGCAGGTGCATACTCGTTAGCATGCGAGATGCTCACGGATAAAAAAAAAGGGTACGTAGATTGGCACGTGGAGCGATATAGGGACAGCTATTATTATTTGAAATGTAGAGATATAGGCCCGAATTCACAAAGGAGGCTTGTCGACAAACCTTGGTTTTCGTGCGTCATATGACGCGTTTCGACGCGTTTTTACAAACCAGGTTTGTAAAAGAAACGCGTCAAAACGCGTCATATGACGAACATAAACCTCGGTTTGTCGACAAACCTCCTTTGTGAATTCGGGCCATAGAGCGTGATATCCGAGTCACACCGACAAGACCGACACCATGCAGACCGACAACAAACCGACCAAAAATATTACATTACCCCTATGACAAAAAATAGGTCGGTTTGGAGGCGGTCTGGGGTCAGTTTGGCAGATTGACTGAGGTATTAATAAGAGGAGAAAGGCGCTGGTGCAGGGTGGGGGAGGGTAGAGAGGAGGGAGGCAAGGGGAAGGGGAGATAGAGAAACAAAGAGGGAGATGACACGATGAGGGGGAAACCTATATACAGTAGACAAAGAGAGAGAGAGAGAGAGCGAGAGAGAGAGAAAGAGACTGAGAGGGGGATGAAAGAAACAGCATAGGAACAGAGGGAGCCATAGAGATAGAACGATATATCGATAGATAGATAGATACCAGATAGAAAGAGAGACTATAATGGAGGGAGACGGAAGAAGAGGGATTGTGGCGAGAATGAAAGAGAGAGATAGAGAAAGAGAAACAGAGAAAGAAAGAGAGAGGCTGAGAGGGAGATGGAAGAAACAGCATAGGAACAGAGGGAGCCATAGAGATAGAACGATATATCGATAGATAGATAGATACCAGATAGAAAGAGAGACTATAATGGAGGGAGACGGAAGAAGAGGGATTGTGGCGAGAATGAAAGAGAGAGATAGCGAAAGAGAGACAGAGAAAGAAAGAGAGAGGCTGAGAGGGAGATGGACGAAACAGCATAGGAACAGAGGGAGCCATAGAGATAGAACGATATATCGATAGATAGATAGATACTAGATAAAAGAGAGACTATAATGGAGGGAGACGGGAGAAGAGGGATTGTGGCGAGAATCAAAGAGGGAGAGATAGAGAAAGAGAGAGAGAGAGAGAGAGCGCGCGATAGAGTTATAGTGTAAAATACCCGTGCATACATTCAACATGTCGAAGAAGACACAACAAGGTAACAGATATATTTAAAGAAAATGAAGGAAGGGTTGAGGCGACGACCCACATAGAGCGAATCGATGTACACCTCATCCTCATTTTGTTGGGTTTCAAAAAATTCCACAACAACTTTTGAATAACTGTGGATGCCACAGATCGCATACAAAATTATGATGACAAACTTTTGGCGAGCAGGCAGTACCATCAGACACCTTTAATATTAACGTTTACACAACACATAACACTAATTTCAGCAATCAGGAAAGCCTCCACCCACCCCCTCCCCATCCATGGCCATATGCCATTGAAATGGTATTTCGATTTTTAGAGTCCTGAGGATTAGGATTTAATTTAACCCCTCGAAAGAAATGCAGGAATAAAGATGATATTGAAAAAATATGATAATATTTCACATCTTGTTACTGAAAATGCCTCTAGCTAAAAGATGCAAGTAATGAAGAAGTACTATGACGTACATGGAAGGCTCCAAAACGAAATGACATCGTTGATCGAATCCGTTGGATGAATGAGGAATGAGTAGAACTAATGTACATTTCCCGTTCACTTTAGCACCTCCGCACCCCCCCCCCCCCCCCCTCAAGAAAAGGCAAAACATGAACAAACTGATAATAAAAAATGGTTGTAATAATAATGAAAAATAGATGAATAAATAAATAAATAAAAGAATAAATGAACTGAAAAATGAAATGATAAAAACAATAATAATGATAATCCTGGATAATTTGGATAATTCAAGTAAAGGGATAAAAGGATAAAATCCGATACATCAATTTAGACAAACTAAATGAAAACCCTTTCTGCTTTGAAAAGTACCGCTCTTGCTTTCGTCCTAGATGACAAGATATTAATGTGCATGTTTTTGCAATTTAGCAGCGAGATGACAAACAACAAGAATTTTGATTTACAATCATGAAACTAATGCTCATCAAACTTTATGTTCGTTAGCATACCATAAACAGACAATATGCCTGATGTGAACGAGCTTTTTTAGTGCATGACTAAATCTCATTATCGGCAATGCTTTTAAGGAAAAGGTCCACTGATCATTTAGAAAATTACTTCACGAAAGGTTGGTACATATAGAGCTTCGATTAAAAGCGCGGTTGTCTTGGCTCATTAGGGCTGTGAAAGTGGTTTGTTTCGATGAGTTTCGTGAAAGGAAGTACGGATATCTTCGTCGGAAACAGATTTTTTTTCTTTTCTTAATCGTGTCTTTTTTTTTCAATTTGGCACCTGTATTACATTCATTGTCCCCTCCCCCACCCCAACCTCTGGCAGCAAGTTCTATCCAGGCAAAGTTAATCGCGAAATAAGACTATGACAGTATGAAATCAGTCTGTAATATATTATAGGATTATAGCATAGTTTACATTTATGAAGTGCTTGAAATTTGTCGTACGCTCAACCACCGTCTGAAAGTACTATAATTTTATACTACAGCCTGACTAAACGTAACTTACTGACGTGACGTTTTTAAGAACACAATTCATGAAATTGGGAATTCAATAGCTTAGCTAACACAACCTTCTAGAGAAAGAGCTTTCTGCAAGAAAAGGAATTACGCAATAACCTATGATACCAACCCAAAAAAAGTTATTAAAGCAAGCACCATTGGAAAACGGGGAAGGGTCCGCCCCCCCCCCCCCCACAAAAACAAAATAAGAAAATTAAATGAGATCACTGAAAAACATTAGGACAGGAAATTTCACGTGGAATTCATACCTCTTCTTTTCTGACAACGGCCTGCATCTTTGTTGCGGAATCGGAATACTTTGATCCAAAACCTAGTACACTCATCGGCAACCCTTTTGAGTTGGTGGAGTAGTAGGTATTCCTTTCACAGCGAGATCCAAACAATACTGGGACAGTTGGTACGACCGTGGCGCTCCGTTCCCGGCTCACTGAATGCAATATTTCTCACCAGAATGAAGCCAATCTCCGGAGAGCAGCGGGGAAAGAACTGTAAGCTGGTACGCAAAGCACTTCTTCACTGTAATTGGAGCCGGTTACCACTGCTGGATACTTCACGACACCCCAATCACAGACTCTGGTTGGATGCGAGTGATTCTTGGGGAAGGGAAACGGTCCCAGGGCCGCATCAATCGCGAGCTTTTATCATCGCCTTTCGCGTGTAGTGGCTCCCGAAAATGGTTGGATGAAATATAGGGCCAAGACTGAGATAGTGTTTTTTCCCTTGTTGCGCAAGGCAAGAATGCACGACGTACATCTAAACATAAACTGTGTCATCCAATTGGGCAGCTCCACTAGCGATCAGTCTTGAGCTGTTCACATTGCCCAAGCAATTTTCAATATAGGCAATGTACATGTAGCTCAGGCTGTATGCATGCATCTCTTCTGGAGATGTCGTGGTACAGTGGTTAATGTAAGTGGTTCTTAATTCAATGGTTGCGGGTTCGAATCCTAGCCCGGCACTAATGTCCCTTGGCAAGACACTAATCCACATTTTGCCACTGTCCACCCAGGTGTAAAGGTGTACCTGACAATTGCCGGGGTAATGGTAACTGCAGGGGACGTAAAAAGAGCAGTCTTGATACTGCTAAGGCTACCCTGGGTGAAGAGGGCCTAATCATTATTTATCATATTGCAGAATGATCAGGAAACAATGAGAAACGAGCTCAGGGGGCTGTCCTTACTCGCCGTAATGACTCGGTATATGCAACCCGCGTCCATGGGGAGTTTTGATGCAGCGGGACGACTCCATTCCGGCTAGAGACCCGCAGCAGTGTGAACGCCGCTAGATACGATAGCATACAAGCAATCTACTATCAGCGAGGCGCCACGGTACCGTCACATCGACTAGTCTCGTTTCCATCCCAGAACATTGTCACCTCTTTAATGGCAAACATCACTCACGGCTCATATACATCTGGGGAACACATTAAACGAAAACAAGTATTACCAAGGGTATAAACTAATGACACAACTTATGTCCTAATGCATGCAGACGAACACACTGTCACAGACGACAGTGACAACACGCATAAAGTTCCGGTAGCAAAAAGGGTTCTGAACTGAACTAGATAAACATGATCTAGTGCATTGTAAAACATAAATGTGCCACTATCTCTTGTGAATTTTAGTAAAATATTAGCAAAGACTTTCAAAAATCTGTTTAAGAAAATGTTAGTAGCCTTGTCCATCTCATTTCGAAAAGTGCAAACATTGCATTTATAGGTAATGCAATAAAGGTTTAATATTTGATTATTCCCCGATTGTCATTGCGTGAATACTTTCTCAACAAAACACCTTAATCTAGGCAATGGTTAAACACTGCCGAGAGGTCAAAGATCATATGTGTTGATTGATGCGGGACGTGTCTCGTTCTCGAGGACATCCACTGTCCTCCAAAAGCGGCTATATCCCTGATTCAACTAATGTTATATTGTAAGTGGTATGATGCAAACTGTCCGACAATATTATTGGACAGCAAAATAATCAATAAAAGTAAAATATCGGGTACAATGAGATATTCCTACAAAAGTAGTAGTAGTATTAGTAGTAGTAATATTAGTAGTAGTAGTAGTAGTAGTAGTAGTAGTAGTAGTAGTAGTAGTAGTAGTAGTAGTAGTAGTAGAAGTAGTAGTAGAAGTAGTAGTAGTAGTAGTAGTAGTAGTAGTAGTAGTAGTAGAATTAGTAGTAGTAGTAGTAGTAGTAGTAGTAGTAGTAGTAGTAGTAGTAGTAGTAGTAGTATAGTAGTAGTAGAATTAGTAGTAGTAGTAGTAGTAGTAGTAGTAGTCGTTGTACTAGTAGTAGTAGTCGTATAGTAGGCGCCCTCATAGTAGGAGTAGTAGAAGTATAATTATTGTCATAGTTATTATCATAATCATTTTGTCGCCACTGCATTATCGTCTCCAACATCGTCTCTATCATCCTTTGGTCATCATCACTATCATCATCATCATCATCATCATCATCAATCCACTGTGTGAACAATCCCCACTCAGTTTTAATAACCGTTAACCATAGCATGCGTCGAGACAGCCTTGTATATAAGGTTCAATGCATCACGAACATACACTAAGTGGGTGTAATGTAAAATCGAGATAAACTTCACAAAGCTAGGTTTATTAATTAAGCCTCATGCATTATGTGTATAAGCTATGGTTGCGATGGTTTTTGGTACTGGTGGGCGTTTTTACTCTCATGAGGGGAATTAATCAATTATTTCTAAATTACCGCGACTTGCAGGTAAGGAATTGCTACTGTCGCTTTTATTTAACATAATTTATTGAATATAACGCAACGTCATGACGAAATTGTGATGCAATGGTGGCAAAACGTGTACTAAAAATCAATTGAAACGGGGTTTAATCGTTTCCAGGTCAGTTTTTCAAGCGCCTTGATTGTATATTTATCTTAAGTCACTCGTGAAATTCCATATGTAGGCCCTAATACCCTGTGCTTTTAAGAAAGCTACACCAAATACTTTTTTTCACCAAATGCTAAATCCGTGTAAATGCTGACGTGCTGCCTGTATTTTTATAAGACCTCGAAGTTACCATTTCAATCAAAAAGAAATTACAGATTGTGAGAGGGACAGGAAAGGGAAGTGGAATAGAGAGCAGGGTGGAGAGAGAGAGAAAGAAAGAGAGAAAGAGAGAGAGAGAGAGAGGGGGGAGAGATAGAGAGAGAGAGATTAAAAAGAAACAAAGTGTCGACCAAATATAGAATAAGAAAGAAAGAGAGGGAGAAAGATAATAGAGGGGAGAGAGAGGGGGTGGGATTGAAGAAAAAACAATGTGACGTAAAGAGTAGCACGGGAAAGAGGCAAACAGACAGACAGAGGCAGAGATAAAGAGAGACAGAGAAACAAAGAAAGACGGGCCGTCAAATAAGCGAAATACCATATATAAACAAGGAGAGGGGGAGACGAGTGGAAGAGAGAGAGAGAGGGAGTGATAAACATAGGCCTACACCGAAGGTGAGAGAAAGGGGGCATATACAACCAGAAATAGAAAAGTAAATTGGAAGGGGAAGAAGTTATGATGGTGGCGAAAGCCCAGTAATATGTTATACGAGGAGAACAAGATCATTTAATCAAAAGACACGCTTCATCTATAACTTGTATTCAATGCGGCAAGATGCTGATTATTATTTACGAGAAAAACAAAATCACGTTAATTGCTTCTGTCCTTCCTACTGACACAGATACTAACGACTTTGGCCGACCTGAAAATAGAAAGGATAAAGGGCAGTTAGTGAGACCCCCCCCCCCCCCATCTGCCCCAAGAACATGCCTAGACCTGCTACATGTATATCGAACTATACTCAATCAAATTTTGCGGCGGTCTTCTTTTAATTTTCTCACATACAAAAGGGCAAGAGACAGGAACAGTATCTTACAAGGAAAATTAATCGAGATAAAAATCGATTTTGTAGACAACATTCCCAATCAATAGACTGCATGTTATTACGCATACGAGGCCGAAGCGCGCCACACGAAATACCTCTGTGGCACAACGTAGAACCAGCTATTGAGGGGCAGCATGCATTGGGGCCATGGGTTTTATGAGGTAGATGATTAAGCCCATCGAAGGATGGTGTTGGAAATGGGAGGGGTTGTGTTCCTATAATCTTATTCTCAAGTTCTCTAAGCACCTCCAACCCCCCTCCCCACAACCCCACCCCCTCAACTCCCTCTCTCACACTCTCTTTCGCTCTCTCTCTCTCTCTCTCATTCTCCTTTTCGTTCTCTCTCTCGCTCTCTAGTTCTCTCTCTCTCTAATTGTCTTTATCTTTCTATCTCCCTCTCTCGCTCTCTCTTTCTCTTCCCCTCTCCCTCTCGCCCTCTCTCTCTCTCTCTCTCTCTCTATCTCTCTCTCATTCTCATCTACCCCCCCCCCCCCCTCTACCCCCTCTTCTTACCGTTTTTCGATTTGGAGGCACGTCCCAGCCATAATTCCCCAACATTGAACACGGTGAATGCGTATCATGTGGATGGTGTGGATATTGGATGGATCGTCGGTGTGTCCCTAGAGGTTGGTCATGGTGACAGGGGGTTATTAACAATTTATCCAAATGATTATACAAGAAGCATAGAGAGAAATCTCACCATCTGCTCAAGATAAACCTTCGTCTAGCAGTGTAGCTTTGAGGGGCCTCTGGGTGGATGGGGATGCACGTGCCCTTAAAATCGAATGGCGTAATATTGGAAGGAGAGAGAGATAGAGAGAGAAAGAGAGAAAGAGAGTGAATGGAAGGAAGATGTAAAACGGGGAAAGGGAGATAATTAGGTAGCCCCCCCCCCCACACACACACACACACACACTCACACACACACACCCTCCGCCAATGATGCCGTTGCCCCCCACAATGGATTGGGGAACTGTTAAAACATTACTTTGCCGACTCCAAATTCTAAATCATATTAAATTCACTGATTGAATTCCAAATATATGAATGATGAACTTGTTGGCTACTTTGGGTCTAACATTAACTCCCTCCCCCTTCCCCCATGTACAGACTACCGAGTATACCCCTTCTTGCTTCACTGGCCTGGCAGGGTATTTGTTAATACCGTTTGGGTAATAGATGAAACTCTCCGGTCTGGTTCGTTTGGGCATGATTTTTTAATGTTCTCGGATTGTTTAGAGACGGTAAGCGTAATTGATTTGCAGAAATGATATCGGGGGCGTTTTTCTAAAGAGAGGGTTGATACCTAGAAAAGGTGACAAATAATTTCTTATCCTTCCAACTCTTTTGGTAAGTGTGGAAGAATATCATAAAGTTTCCCCCTTCAAAAAGTTGGCTCTTCAAACGCCTTCATATTCGAAATATTGAATTGAATTGAATTGAATCGAATTTATTTATTGTCCATACAAAATGGAAATTCGTTGTTCACTGGTACAGGTGTTACAAACAATGTACATAATTATACAGATTATAAAACATAATAACAACATAACATCACAACAATACAATGTGATTACTTGCCTAGGAATGGAGGAAAACAATAAAATAATACAATGTCTACAAAACTTGCCCTCGTTTTACCCTACTATGTTGTAAATGTGAATCGAATTCGGCACAAAATAGCTGAAATATTTGGAACAAACCTTCTTGCCACTTGTTTGATGTGTAGCCCATGTATAATATATATGTATATATATATATATATATATACGCGTGTGTGTCTGCTGAACAATTTGATATGATATACTTTATATGTATCCACACAAGCTTTAATTGGGTACCCGAAGAAATACGAAAGTAATTGTTTATTCAGCAATGCGGGCGTCAGTTAATGACGCCCAGGTAAAATCCTCCCTAGGGAATGGATAATGTGCGTGGACCTTTAATATGTAAGGGCAAACCTCAATCGGATGACCGGTGCAAAATTATAATCTGAGAGATATTGTAGATGTAAATCCATAATGTTATTATTCTCATCATTATGATCACGGTCACCATATGGTACAAGTACACCCCACCCCACCCCCCCCCCCCCCTCCCCGAGTGGAGATGATGCACACTGTCTGTGTTACTGAATCACATGACAAGGGCAATAATAATAATCTGTAAAGTGCTAAATATTGTAGTTAAATATTGAATTTGTCAAGGCGACGAATTAGGTGATCTACCGCTTTGATCGAGACATGTAGAAACTTAATGGGAGATTCCATCCTCCACTCATATAACACGCCAATATACAAGCTCATTAATAGTAATCAAGGATGTAGAAACGGTAGAAATGATTGTGCTGACTACTGTTCGGAAAGCAAAGAGAAGGGGAAGGAAGTTTAATGGCAGCGAGATCGACAGATCGAGAGACAGAGAGAGAGACAGAGAGAGAGAGACAGAGAGAGAGACAGAGAGAGAGACAGAGAGAGAGAGAAAGCGAATGTTGAAACATTACACTCATTAGGAGATTTGCTACACTACATGATCGATCACCTAATAACACAGAGTCAATGAGATATTCGGACTTTGAAAAAAATTCCCTCCTCCATTCGTATAACACATACAAGTGAAGGTCTGAAACGTGTAGACTATCCATGAATGAAATCAATGGGAGATAGCACGTACAAGTATAAAAACAATAGTGGCAGATTTTGCAGTCTTCATCTCAAATCGGAATCTTTACCACGTTTCCGTCTTCTGATCAAAAACGTACAAGTAGAAGGTCTGAAACGTGTAGGCCACCGATGACGGGAATATAACACAAACTGGATGGAAGATAGCACGTACAAGTAGAAACCATAATAGCAGATTTTGCAGTCTTCATCTTATATCGTAATTTTGACCACGATCCCGTCTTTTGATCAAAACGTACAAGTAAAAGGTCTGAAACGTGTAGGCCAACGATAACGGAAATTTAAAACAAATTGGATGGAAGATAACACGTACAAGTAGAAACCATAATAGCAGATTTTGCCGTTCATCTTAAATCGAAATTTTGACCACGTTTCCGTCTTTGGATCAAAAACGTACAACTAGAAGGTCTGAAACATGTAGGCAAATAATGACGGAAATATAACACAAAATGAATGAGAGATAGCAAGTAGTAACAAAACAATAATATTATTAGTGCCATACCCAGCTTGAATTTAGCACTCTCTCTCCAGTTTGAAGGTCAAGTAAACATCAATGACCTTGCAGACACTCTGGGACAATTTGTCAACCCAGGTCCCCCCCCCCCATCATCTCGCACTTGAAAGAACCCCATCCCCTGCTCATCATTCATATCTTGATACGCCTAAGGTTTGCGGAATAAAATTGCCAATGACTCTTGTTCTCCGCGCCCATGGTAAATTTATTGAAATTAGGTATGGAATTTCATAATACAGTAGAGGAAAGATGTAGCTACTTTCATAATGTTTAAATGCTCAATAAATGCTAAATAAAACACTGGATACGCCACTGGTGTTTATGCATCAGAATACACTGATACAATCAGCTAGTTGCTTCTTATGAAAACTGCTCTTGGTTTCATGACTTCACATACCACTTTGAGCGAAAATAAAATTGAATTCAAGCGAAAGCGAAATTTTACACTCAAGCAAACAAAGAGATTATTGGCCTTTTTTGGCTCATTATAAATTAATACCAAGTGGCTCTAGTATCCTGTTGCTCGGTATTTAATTTGTTCTGTAGCATCGAATCGAGCCTTTTAATAACAGATTGTTTCGGCAAGGACCTGGCGAAATACAAATTCGATCTCTCTTTCATAAGGAAGTTTATAATTCAGACTGAGGAGCTTTCTCATGTTGATTAATTAGCATGAGTTATGCACTCACAGGAATTTATTTATCGAGTGATATTTTTTACATTGATTTGGATAATGTAACAACCTTGGAAGATATCATTCTTATCATTATATACAGTGTATATATATATATATATGAAAGGAGAAGAACTATACAGTAACCTTCAAGTCTACATCAACGTTGTAAACAACTCGCCTGCATGAAAGGTTTTGTTTAGTTCTTGGACATACTGACAACAAATTTAAAACATTGGACAATATTATACCTTAAGAAAGTATTTCGAACTCTTATCATTTTTGCTGTGATTTAACCAAGGACATGGGGATTTTTAGTCTATCTACAACTTTCCTGTTATGCGTGACTTGGTCTACAATATTTTCTGCTGGCTCTGTTTTAACCGTGGAGAAAGCTTTCAACATCGGGGATGACATAACCCTGAATTGTGTAACTAATTGGAATCCGAATATTACTCTGCACTGGTTTCAGAAAAAGATAGGAGTATTACGAGTCGCTTACATAGCAACGGCTGGCCCCCAATATGAAAACGGGTATATGTGGCAACGTTTCCGAGATGACTCGCGTTTTTCGTACAGCTATGAAACGTTTCTTCGAGTGAGATGAAAATTGCTCTTACACTTTACATATCAAACATAACTAAGGAAGATTCTGCCAATTATACTTGTGTTTCATTTAAAAAGGGATCATTGGAAACAAAATACTGGTTTAGGTATGATGTCCGTGTCATCGAGTGCATATGTTCTATGGAAGCAAATGTGGTATGTGATATTTTCGGGTTGCATTTGAGTGATTCTTCATCGGTATATCTTAGGGTTGATGGAAGAACTTTCACAGGATTGTTTAACGATAGCCGTTTAGAATTCTCATCGAGACTTCTAAATGGATCAACACACCACCATTCTATTGAACTATTTTCATCGGATGGCATCCTGTCAAGTATTTCCTGCACTTTTCCCTTTGAATCTAGCCAGTCATCCACGCAGGCAATGACGACATTCTTCCCTACCAAATCCGAACCGAGCACAACAACACCAGGTATCACAACCGACGAAGTAGGTCCAGCAGTACGATAACCATTGCGTTATCCATAGGTCTAAGCTGCGTTGCAGGGATCGCCATTTTGCTAATTGCTGTTCTGATAAAGGTTCAAAAAGAAGACAGCGCCCTCCCGTATCCGAACAGGTTACAAACCATCAAGGACGCCTCACCCAGTCCTAGTGACTACGAGTACGAAGAAGTTGACGGCTATCTTCAAGAAGAAGACAACACGTGTTGCACTGTTCCAAACGTTGAACACGAGTATACACGCTTGTGTAGGGCTACCCTGGAGAGAGACGCGGGCGGTTACATGGCTCTCCGCGTTTCAAACGAAAATGCGTCCGGTAACTTGGCTCCAAGCGTTACGGGCGAGATCAGGGAGGACTACATGTTGAAGCGCAACGTCGAGAGCGATACAGAAGGTTACGGAGTTCGTAACGTCACAAGAGATTTAGATGAAAAGGTTTACCCAGTGCCCAAAGTTACGGGGCTTGATGGGTAGATAAATGTTCGAGATTGATGTTGACGAGGACTAGGACTACATCATTGCACTTTAGAATTGCACGAGTGAAAATGGACATCACATGTTTGTGTTTTAATCAATGATCCTCAGCTGCAATACGAGGAAGCAGGTTCACTTGAAATCATTTCAGCTCATATCAGTCTTTTATTTGTATTTGTTTATGTTATGCAAAGTTGTTAATGTAACACCTGAAGTTGAAAACAACATCTTAATTTGTGCCACCCTTTTTGTTTGTACTGTCTGTACTTATGTCTTGTACTTGTCCACATTTCCATCCAATTACCTACTTCAATGTTGTTGTTTTTGATAATGCCAATACTTGTACAATCATGTTTAAATCTTTAAGGTACTATGTCCCATTTGCAGACAAAAAAAATTGAAAAAGGTTAATTCCAACGGCATTTGAAAGATAATACTAATTTAGAACTTTCCTAAAAACATTTGGGCTTGAAAATGTCTTTAAGTGGGAAAATAACGACTATTAGTTGTCGAATCGACTTAAGAGCTATAGAGCCAGTAAGTAATAGTCTGATTTTCTGACCATTGTACCGAATGGTCGTACGTTTTATGCGGCACAAAGATTCAATCAGCTTAATTTTGGCCATTACAAGAAGTGGGTTATTGATGTAGCAGGCGCAGATCCAGGAGGGCCGAGCGGGCCTTGCCCCCCCCCCCGCAACAACAAAAAAGAGTGAAGAAAGGAAAAGAAGGGAAAAGAAGGGAAAGGGAAAGAGGAGAGAAAGAGAAAGAAAGAAGAGGAAGTAGAAAAGAAGAGGGGGAAGAGATGGATATCGGGGGGGGGGCCGAAATGGCCTTGCCCCCAGGCTGTTGCCCCCCCCCCCCCCAATCAAAAAAATAAGAGAGAAGGAAGAAAAGGGAAAGAAAAAAAGAGGAGATACTGGCGTACTGATAGGGGGCTAGGGGAAAATCAAATTCAAACGTGGCTTATTTCTAATTCCATAAGGGGGAATTACAAGTAATGCTGAAATGACATAATTTCCGAGATTTTTCTTCCCTTTTTAGTAAATTATACTTTTTATGTGTTTGTTGGAAAATGAAAAATTCCTTAATTTACAGCCAGGCAAGAAATATGATTCTTGAGATTCCTACATGTCAGGGCCCGAGGAACAGCGGGGATCAGGAGCCTCGAGCTCCTCCTCCCCCCCCCCCTTCCCCCTCCCCCCCCCCCCTTCCCCCCTCCCCCCCCCCCCCCTTCCCCCCTCCCCGCCCCAATTTTTTTTTGAAAAAGTATATTAAAGAGAAATATTTTTTAAAAAAAGAGAGCAAGAAAGAAAGAATAGTAAACGGCCAGTGTCAAAAATAATGAGGCATCAAAATATGCTCATCTGACCGTGATTAAATGCCTAAAACCCCTAAGCTTCCGGGGGCTCTGCCCTCTGGATTCCATCTAGGGCCCTAAGGCGGGCCCTTAGATGCTCATCTGACGGTAATTTAATGCCTAAAACCCTTGATTTTTGGGGGCTCCACCCCTGGACCCCACGCCAAATAGTGTCCTTCCGGTGTCACAAAATAATAAGGTATCAAAAAAATGTTTTTCTGACCGTTCTTTATTGCCTTAAACCCCTGAGCTTCTGGGTCGGACAAAGTATCAAGTGTGTTTATCTGACCGCAGGTGCATAGCCAGGGGGTGGCGGCGGTCCCCCCAAAATCGCCGGCCAAAAAAAAAAAAGAGAGGAAAGAAAAGGAAGAGGACAAAAGGAGCAGACAACGAACATCTTTGAAATTCAGACGAGGATTAAGGGTATATAACGGTACAACGCATAAAATCTTCCGCACTTTGCGCGGGAGGGGGGGGGCGAAACTGAATTCAGACGAGGATTATTTTCGAGAACGCTACAACGAATCGTCTTGTTTCTCTAATGATTTAATGATGCGTAAAAGCTTCCGCGCTTCGCGCGGGATGGGGGAACATTGAATTCTGACGAGGATTAAAAGTCGAGAACTGTACAACGAATCGTCTTGTTTCTCTTATAATTTAATGAAGCTTAGAAGCTTCCGCGCGTCGCGCGGGAGGGGGGGGGGGCCAAACTGAATTCAGACGAGGATTATTTTTGAGAACGCTACAACGAATCGATTTAACAAATCGTAAAAGCTTCCGCGCTTCGCACCGGAGGGGAACATTTATTCTGATGAGGATTAAGCGTCGAGAACTGTACAACGAATCGTCTTGTTTGTCTAATGATTTAATGAAACCTAAAAGCTTCCGCGCTTCGCGCGGGAGGGGGGGAACTGAATTCAGACGAGGATTAAGAGTCAAGAACGGTACAACGAATCGTCTTGTTTCTCTAATGATTTAATGAAGCGTAAAATCTTCCGCACTTTGCGCGGGAGAGGGGGGGGGGGGCGAAACTGAATTCAGACGAGGCTTATTTTCTAGAACGCTACAACGAATCTTCTTCTTTCTCTATTGATTTAGTGAAACGTAAAAGCTTCCGCGCTTTTCGCGGGAGGGGGGGGAAATAATTCAGACGAGGATTATTTTTGGAAACTGTAAAACGAAACGTCTTCTTTCTCTAATAATTTAATGAAACGTCGAAGCTTCCGCGCTTCGCGCAGGAGGGAGGGGGACTGAATTTAGACAAGGATTAAGAGTCGAGAACGGTACAACGAATTGTCTTCTTCTCTAATGATTTAATTAACCGTTAAAGAGGAAAACTGAATTCAGACGAGGATTTTTATCGAGAACGGTACAACGAATCGTCTTCTTTCTGTACAAATTTAATGAAACGTCAAAGCTTCCGCGTGTCGCTGAGGAGGGAGGGGGAAACTCGCCCCTTCCTGCACCAACCCCCCCCCCCATTACGTCACAGCTGTTCACCATTACGTACCAATATTTGCCTCGCATAATTTCAAATTTGTCCCCCCCCCCCCCCCCCCTAAGAAATCCTGGATCCGCGCCTGGGATGTAGACAAATATGGTCATAAGCTAATATACTCTTTACAGCTCATTTTATATATATTATTACCAAAGAAGAAAAGAGACAGTCAGTCACTCAATAGTGTCTGACAGTGAAGTCTAGCAAGTAAACAGGTTTCCTTGCATAATTTGAATATTAGGGCACTGCTAACGTTTAAATTTCACAGATAGAACATACATGACATATTCATAATTCCTGCAAAGTTCTACATAATTTGATGTTGGCTGCAAAAGGGACATAGTACCTTTAATATATTTAAATGTATATGTCGGTATTGGTTGAAAGTAGCACCCGGCTGATGACAGGCTGTGACGCCGTGTGTAAATATTTGAACTCCATTCCTATAATGATAATAATAATAATAATGATATTGGATTCTTATTTAGCGAACATATCGACCTTGCAAGGTTCTCAAGGCGCTCTAACATTACCCGACTATGCTAGGCTGCCGATTTCGACGCTCACAGCATTTAACCCTAAAAAGGCCGGCTATTTGAGGTCTTAGTATGGCCGGGGGGGGGGGGGCATTATGCCCCCCCCCCCCCCCTAAGATCGCCCCGAAAATGTGCACGCGTGTCAAGTGAAGTGTATAGAATAATATGATAATTTCAATTTTTTGAAAAATTCACTATTTGCATATTTATGGTAATTTATGCAATAAAGTCATAAAAATCACATTTTTACCCATAAATCATATATTATTCATATTTGAGCATTCTTTTTCACAACATATATTCATTAGACCATTCTGAATAATGATACGACAAGAACATTTGGAAGAGCCAGCTTATTCCTTATGTTATCCCTTGTTTTGATAATTTCTTATGTATTTTATTGTTTTGTTAACTTATGTATTTCATTGTTTTGTTAACTTATGTATTTCGTTGTTTTTGTTGTTTTATTTCATTTCTTACTACAATTCAACTATTACGACTCCCAAACAACCACCTAAACTGTAATCAAGACCCAATAACCTATGTTTGATCTGTTTTTAGGAAAAATGACTTTTCCATATGTTTTGTACACAAATCACGAAAATGAGCGATTTTCGGGCTGACATGCAAAGACAAAAGGTCACGTGACCTTGTAACCGTAGGTCCGATTTTCAAAAAAATTATTTTAAAAGTTGTGCAAGACTCGAAATAAAAAAGTCAGCGAGCGGCGGGGCGCAATCCATATGCGTTTCCGAGCAATCGGAAAAATCGTGGAGGGGGGCCATAATGCCCCCCCCCGGCCTTATTAGGGTTAAGGAATTCCTTCCTACCGGTACCCATTTAACACCTGGGTGGAGAGTGGCAAGTGTAGATTAATGTCTTGCCAAAGGTAATCAACCTTTAATAAATACCAAGTAGTTGAACGATTAAATGTTTTAATGTAATGTTGATCCTTGACCTTGTCATGTACGAAAAAAATTGATAAATGTCCATTCGTATTTCAGATATTTTTGGTATTTTAATTATTACGATATCGACTAAAGTTGTGTGACATATTATACCTAGTCGATGACGGTTGTTTTCCTTCAAAAATTCACAAACTGTCATTTGTACGAAGTGAACTGTGTGCAACTGCCCATCGTATACACATTTTGTTGTTGTTAGTGTTTTCATCACTGTCTGACACACGTGCAATAAGGAATAGGATACACATTGTACCCATGCGCGTACGCAGGGGGGGGGGGGGGTTTGGGGGGTTAAACCCCCCCCCCCCCTTTGGAAATTTTTTGTGTGTAAACCCCCCTAAAAAAAACCTAAAACCCCCCCCCCCCCCCCCCCCCCCCCCCCCACCCCCTTTTGGATTTTTTTTTTTTTTTTTTTTAATTATTTAAAAAAAAAAAAAAAAAAAAAAATTATTCCCATGGCCGACCTAAAAAAGGTGACCTTACCCCCCCCCCCCCAACGGAGCAAAATGTCAAATTTCCAAATTTCGAGACCAAAAAAAAAAAAAAAAAGTGTCCTCTTACCCCCCCCCCCCCCCCCCCCCTTCCCCCCCCCCCCCCTTCCCCCCCCCCCCCCCCCCCCCCCCCCCCCCCCCCCCCCCCGCTTATTCAGCGGCTGGCTGAGTCGTTGCGAAATTTTCGGACCGATTTATAAATGTTAAAACCCCCCCCCTTGAAAAATCCTGCGTACGCGCCTGATTGTACCACACCGTAAACGCATTTGATATACATTATGATACTGAATGCAGGATGTTTGTAATTGTGAGTAAATTAGACATTTCACATGATGTTACATGATGTTACATGATAACTAAAAGTTATATTTTCATCTCTGCAGCTAATACACTTATTGGAATGACTTTTGAACTATGTAAGTATGATTCATTGTAAAATATTTGTATTTGTTAGCTGTGTTTACTTTATAATAAAAAGGAGAGTTGGAATAAATCAAGATATCAGTCATATTGTAAGTTTCACTTGACGTATCAGGCATATTCAGCATGATTAGTTACATATTTAATGGAATAGAATTTATGTATATGTGAAATAAATGAATTAGTCAAAGGGTGTTAAATAAAGATTCCGTAATTCATCTGTTTAACACGCCAGAAGGGCCATAACTAAGTGTAAAATGAAGTAAGATAACGCCTTCCTGGCTCCTATACAGACAGATTATTGGTACACAATCCGTGAGGGGTCAAGAAGATGTGACAAAACAATTATAGTAGTGCCGTACCCAACATAGAATTTAGTAGACAGCGCCCTCTCTCCAGTTTGGAGGTCCAGTAAACATCAATAAGATTGATCTTGCAGACACTCTGGGGGAATTTGTCGCCCCATCCTTCCCCACCTGTCAAGATATTGTCGGTAAAATTGCGCTGCCGTCGGGAAAAAGGAGAAAAGGGGGAGGGAAAAAAGAGAGGGAAAGGGAAAGAAAAGAATAAAGAAAAGGAAAAGAAAGGATAGAAAGAAAAAGAAGGGAAAAGACAGGAAAGAGAAGAGAAGAAATAAAGAGAAAAAAAGAAAAAGGGGGAGGAAAGGAAAGAAAGGAAAAGAAAGAAAAGAAAAAAGGAGAAAAGGAAAAAAAAGATAAAAAGGAAACCAAAGAAACGAGGGCGAAAGAGAGAAGAGAGAGGGGAGGTAAGAGTCTGAGAGAGGAGGGATGGTAGTAAAAGAGAGAGAGGGGGTTGTTGGGTGGAGTCGTCTCGTTGAGGGAGCAAGAAAGACACGCATAAATATATTGCTGTGTCGGGACAGCTGTGTCAGTATTCTTGCTCGACCATCGTGTACTATATCAATGCAGAAGTTTGAAGTCGGTGAGATGTATAATGTCAATCGGCCGACAAGTTTTTTTTCTTTTTCTACGAACTGTGACTGTTTATCCGCTGTGACGACTTCGAGAGAGACTACAACTATATTACTTGTGTTTTCTCGAAGTTTCACTTTCCTTTAATATCAGTTAAAGAAATCAGAGGTTTAAAGTTTTCGGGGAAACATACAAGGATTAAGAGTCAAGAACGGTACAACGAATCGTCTGCTTTCTCTAATAAATAATGAAACGCCAAAGCTTCCGCGCTTCGCGCGAAAGGAAAAACTGATGAGGATAAAGAGTCGAGAACGGTGCAACGAATCGTCTTCTTTCTTTAATAATTTAAGGAAACGTCAGGGGAAAAACTGAATTCAGTTAAGGATTAAGAGTCGAGTACAGTACAACGAATCATCTGCTTTCTCTTATAATTTGAGGAAACGTCAAAGCTTTCGCGCTTCTCGCGGGAGGTCCTTCACCCACCCCTAGGGAGCGCGCGAGGGATTCGCTTGCTCATTACCGCCCCCTCCCCCTCTAAAATAAGATTCTAGCTACGCGCCTGCCTTTGAAAATATAGCTATGATGCTGACTAAGTTAAGAAATAATTCGTATATTTATTTCGTCGAGGAAAATGACCATTAAAATTTAGCGCATACGCAATTATTATAGATAGTTTATATGGAAACTATTTAGCCTTCGGCCCCCCCCCCCCCACTGAAAAAGGTCTAGCGACGCCCCTGCCCTCATCGCGTACTGGGAAGAACCCCATTCCCTGCTCATTCATTTCTTGATACGCCTATGGCTTGCTGAATAAAATTGCCAATGACTCTTGTTCTCCGCGCCCATGGTAAATTTATTGAAAGTAGGTATAGAATTTCATGACACAGTAAGGGAAAAGATGTAGTTACTTTCAAAACTTGTTAAATGCTCATTAAATGCTAAAACAACCCTGGATACGCCAATGATGTGTATGCTTTAGAATGCCTCGCCCTCGCAATAATCATACAATGATGAATGCAATCAGCTAGTTGCTTCTTATGAAAAACTGCTCTTGATTTCATGACTTCACATACCACTTAAGCGAAAATAAAATAAAGTTCAAGCGAAAGCGGAATTTTACACTCAAGCAAACAAAGAGGTTAATGGCCTTTTATTGTTTATTATAAACTTACCAAGTGGCTCTAGTTTCCTGTTTTGCGGTACTTAATATGTTCAGTAACATTAAAGGTACTATGTCCCATTTGCAGGCCCCAAAAAATGATAAGGTTAAATTCCAATGGCATTTGAAAGATAATACTAATTTAGAACTCCCCTTAAAAAAGGGGGGCTTGAAAATGTCTTTAAGTGCGAAAATGACGACTATTAGTTGCCAAATCGACTTAGGAGCTATAGAGCCAATAAGTAATATTCTTGATTTTCAGACCATTGTACCGAATGGTCGTAAGTTTTATGCTGCGCAATGATTCAATCAGTTTAATTTTGGCCATTACACGAAGTAGGTTATTGATGTAGACAAATCCTTTACGGCTCATTTTATGTATGTTATTACCAAAGAAGAAAAAAGCCAGTCATTCATTCAATACTGACAATAGTGTCTGACAGTGAAGTCTAGCAAGTAAACGGGTTTCCTTGCATAATTTGAATATTAGGACACTGCTAACCTTACATTTTACAGATAGGACATACATGACATATTCATAATTCCTGCAAACTTCTACAGAATGTGAGGTTAGCTGCAAAAGGGACATAGTATCTTTAAATCGAGCCTTTTGATAACATATTGTTTCGGCAAGGACATGACGAAATACAAATTCGATCTCTCTTTCACAAGGAAGTTTATAATTCAGACTGAGGAGCTTCCTTCATGTTGATTAATTAGCATGAGTTATGGACTCACAAGGATATATTTATCAAGTGACATTTTCCACATTGATTTGGATAATGTAACGACCTTGGAAGCAATTATTATTATTATATATATATATATATATATATATATATATATATATATATTATGTGTGTGTGTGTACACGATTGGAGAAGAACTATACAGTAACCTTCAAGTTTACATCATCGTTATAATCAACTCGCCTTCATGAAAGTTTTTTTTTTCAGTTCTTGGACATACTGACAAAAGTTTTGAAAAGTTGGACAATATTATATTGAGAAAGTTTGATTTGATATTGAGAAAGTATTTCGAACTCTCATCATTTTTTATTTGATTTAAACTAAGGACATGGAGATTTTCAGTTTATTTACAATTGTCCTATTATGCGTGACTTGGTCTACAATATTTTCTGCTGGCTCTGTTATAACCGTGAAGAAAGCGTTCAACATCGGGGATGACATAACCCTGAATTGTGTAACCAATTGGAATCCGAATATTACTCTGCACTGGGTTCAGAAAAAGATAGGAGCATTACGAGACAGTTATATAGCATACGCTGGCCCCCAAAATGAAAACGGGTACATCTGGCAACCTTTCCGAGATGACCCGCGTTTTTCGTACAGCTATGAAAACGTTTCTTCGAGTGAGATGAAAATTGCTCTTACACTTTACATATCCAACATAACTGAGGAAGATTCTGCCAATTATACTTGTATTTCATTTAAAAAGGGATCATTCGAACCAAAATACTGGTTTAGGTATGATGGTCGTGTCATCGAGTGCATATGTTCTGTGGAAGCAAATGTGGTATGTGATATTTTCGGGTTGCATTTGAGTGATTCTTTATCGGTATATCTTAGGGTTGATGGAAGAACTTTCACAGGATTGTTTAACGATAGCCGTTTAGAATTCTCATCGAGACTTCTAAATGGATCAACACACCACCATTCTATTGAACTATTTTCATCGGATGGCATCCTGTCAAGTATTTCCTGCACTTTTCCCTTTGAATCTAGCCAGTCATCCACGCAGGCAATGACGACGTTCTTCCCTACCAAAACTTCGGTCCTCCCCTCTCAACTTGATCCATCACCATATACCTCATCAAAAGATGGCACTTCTCACTTGCCCATTAAGACACAACGATCCGTATGGCAGCCTTCAACTTCAACCACTGAAGGCTCACAAATGGAAGATATGTATAGCACATCCGAACCGAGCACAACAACACCAGGTATCACAACCGACGAAAGTAGGTCCAGCAGTACGATAACCATTGCGTTATCCATAGGTCTAAGCTGCGTTGCAGGGATCGCCATTTTGCTAATTGCTGTTCTGATAAAGGTTCGAAAAGAAGACAGCGCCCTCCCGTTTCCAAACAGGTTACAAACCATCAAGGACGCCTCACCCAGTCCTAATGGCTACGAGTACGAAGAAGTCGACGGCTATCTTCAAGAAGAAGACAACACGTGTTGCAATGTTCCAAACGTTGAACACGAGTATACACGCTTGTGTAGGGCTACCTTGGAAAGAGACGCGGGCAGTTACATGGCTCTCCGCGTTTCAGACGAAAATGCGTCTGGTAACTTGGCTCCAAGCGTTACGGGCGAGATCAGGGAGGACTACATGTTGATGGGTCCAATTGTGCGCAATGTCGAAAGCGATGAAGAAGGTTACGTAGTTTGTAACGTCACAGGAGATTCGAATGAAAAGGTTTACCCAGTGCCCAACGTTACGGGGCTTGGTGCTTCTCGAATCACTTCATCGAGCATGAGCGAAAATGACTACCTCGTTCCCAACGTACTGCTATCCAATGTCGATACGACTTGTCCCTCCCTGGGGGAGGGTAGGAACGACGAGACTCGTGGTGATGAGGAAGAGAAGAGCTTTGTCGTCTCAGTTGCCATTGAAAATGACCTACAAGGATAAAAACAGATGGTGTTTCTATGGTGATGGGTAGATAAATGATCGAGATTGATGTTGACGAGGACTAGGACTACATCATTGCACTTTAGAATTGCACGAGTGAAAATGGACATCACATGTTTGTTTTATAATCAATGATCCTCAGCTGCAATACAAGGAAGCAGGTTCACTTTAAATCATTTCAGCTCATATCAGTCTTTATTTATTTGTATTTTGTTATGTTATGCAAAGTTGTTAATGTTACGTCTGAAGTTGAAAACAACATCTTAATTTGTGCCACCCTTTTTGTTTGTACTGTCTGTACTTATGCCTTATACTTGTCCACATTTCCATCCAATTACCTACTTCAATGTTGTTGTTTTTGATAATGCCAATACTTGTATAATCATGTTTAAATCTTAAAGGTACTATGTCCCATTTGCAGGCCAAAAAATGAAAAGGTTAAATTCCAACTGCATTTGAAAGATAATACTAATTTAGAACTTCCCTAAAAACATGGGGGCTTGAAAATGTCTTTAAGTGGGAAAATACGACTATTAGTTGTCGAATCGACTTAAGAGCTATAGAGCCAGTGAGTAATAGTCTGATTATCTGACCATTGTACCGAATGGTCGTACGTTTTATGCTGCACAAAGATTCAGTCAGCTTAATTTTTGCCCATTACAAGAAGTGGGTTATTGATGTAGACAAATGCTCATGTACCCTTTACAGCTAATTTTATGTATGTTATTACCAAAGAAGAAAAGAGCCAGTCAGTCACTCAATAGTGTCTGACAGTGAAGTCTAGCAAGTAATCAGGTTTCCTTGCATAATTTGAATATTAGGGCACTGCTAACGTTTAAATTTCACAGATAGAACATACATGACATATTTATAATTCCTGCAAAGTTCTACATAATTTGATGATGGCTGCAAAAGGGACATAGTACCTTTAATATATTTAAATGTATATGTCGGTATTGGTTGAAAGTAGCACCCGGCTAATGACAGGCTGTGACGCCGTGTGTAAATATCTGAACTCCATTCCTATAATGATAATGATAATAATGATATTGATTTCTTATATAGCGGACGTATCGACCTTGCAAGGTCCTCAAGGCGCTCCAACATTACCCGACTATGCTAAGCTGCCGATTTCGACGCTCACAGCATTTAAGGAATTCCTTCCTACTGGTACCCATTTAACACCTGGGTGGAGAGTGGCAAGTGTAGATTAATGTCTTGCCAAAGGTAATCAACCTTAAATAAATACCAAGTAGTTGAACGATTAAATGTTTTAATATAATGTTGATCCTTGACCTTGTCATGTACTAAAAAATTGATAAATGTTCATTTGTATTTCAGATATTTTTGGTATTTAAATTATTATGATATCGACTAAAGTTGTGTTACATATTATACCTAGTCGATGACGGTTGTTTTCCTTCAAAAATTCACAAACTGTCAATTTTACGAAGTGAACTGTGTGTAACTGCCCATCATGTACACATTTCGTTGTTGTTAGTGTTTTCATCACTGTCTGACACACGTGCAATAAGGAATAGGATACACATTGTACCACATTGTAAACGCATTTAATAAACATAATGATACTGAATGCAGGATGTTTGTAGTTGTAAGTAAATTAGACATTTCACATGATGTTACACGATGTTACATGATAACTAAAAGTTATATTTTCATCTCTACGGCTAATACACTTATTGGAATGACTTTTGAACTATGTAAGTACGATTCATTGTAAAATATTTTTATTTTTTAGCTGTGTTTACTTTAGAATAAATAGAAGTGTTGGAATAAATCAAGATATCAGTCATATTGTAAGTTTCACTTGACGTATCAGGCATATTCAGCATGATTAGTTACATATTTAATGGAATGGAATTTATGTATATGTGAAATAAATAAATTAGTCAAAGGGTGTTAAATAAAGATTCCGTAATTCATCTGTTTGACGCCAGAAGGGCCATAACTAAGTGTAAAATGATGTAAGATAACGCCTTCCTGGCTCCTATACAGACAGATTATTGGCACACAATCCGTGAGGGGACAAGAAGATGTGACAAAACAATTATACTAGTGCCGTACCCAACATAGAATTTAGTAGACAGCGCCCTCTCTCCAGTTTGAAGGTCCAGTAAACATCAATAAGATTGATCTTGCAGACACTCTGGGGGAATTCGTCGCCCCAGCCCCCCCCCCCCCCCCCCATCACGCAAGGGCGTCTCTAAAGGAGGGGTGTGGGGTGCAACACCCACCCCATCCCTCCCCACCTGTCAAAATATTGTTGGTAAAATTGCGCTGCCGTCGGGAAAAAAGAGATAAGGGGGAGGGAAAAAAGAGAGAGAAAGGGAAAGAAAAGAATAAAGAAAAGGAAAAGAAAGGATAGAAAGGAAAAGAAGGGAAAAGACAGGAAAGAGAAGAGAAGAAAGAAAGAGAAAAAAAAGAAAAAGAGGGAGGAAAGGAAAGAAGGGAAAAGAAAAAAGGAGAAAAGGAAAAAAAAAGATAAAAAGGAAACCAAAGAAACGAGGTTGAAAGAGAGAAGAGAGAGGGGGAGGTAAGAGTCTGAGAGAGGAGGGATGGTAGTAAAAGAGAGAGGGGGTTGTTGGGTGGAGTCGTCTCGTTCAGGGAGCAAGAAAGACACGCATAAATATATTGCTGTGTCGGGACAGCTGTGTCAGTATTCTTGCTCGACCATCGTGTACTATATCAATGCAGAAGTTTGAAGTCTGTGAGATGTATAATGTCAATCGGCCGACAAGTTTTTTTTCCTACAAACTGTGACTGTTTGTCCGCTGTGACGACTTCGAAATAGATTACAACTATATTACTTGTGTTTTCTCGAAGTTTCACTTTCCTTTAATATCAGCTAAAGAAATCAGAGGTTAACATTTTTCGGGGAAACTAAATTCATACAAGGATTAAGAGTCAAGAACGGTACACGAATCGTCTTTTTTCTCTAAAAATTTAAGGAAACGTCAGGGGGGAACTTAATTCAGATAAGGATTAAGAGTCGAGGACAGTACAACGAATCGTCTGCTTTCTCTTATAATTTAAGGAATCGTCAAAGCTTTCGCGCTTCGCGCGGGAGGGGGAAAACTGGATTCAAACAATTAGGGTTAAAAGTCGCGAACGGCTCTACGAATCGTCTTCTTTCTATAATGATTCAATGAATCGTCAAAGCTTTCGCGCTTCGCGCGGGAGGGGGAAAACTGGATTCAAACTATTAGGGTTAAAAGTCGCGAACGGCTCTATGAATCGTCTTCTTTCTATAATGATTCAATGAAACGTCTAAGCTTCCGCGCTTCGCGCGGGAGGGGGGAACTGAATTCAGATAACGATTAAGAGTCGAAAATGGTACAACGAATCGTCTTTTTTCTCTAATAATTTAATGAAACGTCTAAGCTTCGCGGGGAAACATAATTCAGACAAGGGTTAAGAGTCGAGAACGGTTCAACTAGTCGTATTCTTGCACTAATAATTTAGTGAAACGTCTATTATAACCTTTCGCGCTTCTCGCGGGATTGATTCGCTTGCTCACTACCGCCCCCCTCCCTAAAATCTTCTAGCTACGCGCCTGCATTTAAAAATATAGCTATGATGCTGACTAAGTTAAGGAAATAATTCGTATATTTATGTCGTCTAGGAAAATTAACATTCAAATTTAGCGCATACGCAAGTACTATAGAAAGTTTATAGGGAAAACAATTTAGCCTTCGGCCCCGGGTTTATAGGGTTAAATTTGTAGAAATTGGGACATTAATTTTTGTCGGTAATTGGTGGCTAGTTTTTTCGTTAATCGGTGGCCTCTACACCCCCCCCCCCCCCCCCACTCGAAAAAGGTCTAGCGACGCCCCTGCCTTCATCGCGTACTGGGAAGAACCCCATCCCCTGCTCATTCATTTCTTGATACGCCTATGGCTTGCTGAATAAAATTGCCAATGACTCTTGTTCTCCGCGCCCGTGGTAAATTGATTGAAAGTAGGTATAGAATTTCACAGTAAGGGGAAAGATGTAGTTACTTTCAAAACTTGTTAAATGCTCATTAAATGCTAAAACAACCCTGGATACGCCAATGATGTGTATGCATCAAAATGCCTCGCCAACGCAATTATCATACAATGATGAATGCAATCAGCTAGTTGCTTCTTATGAAAAACTGCTCTTGGTTTCATGACTTCACATACCACTTTAAGCGAAAATGAAATTAAGTTCGAGCGAAAGCGAAATTTTACACTCAAGCAAACAAAGAGGTTAATGGCCTTTTGTTGTTTTTTATAAACTTACCAAGTGGCTCTAGATTCCTGTTGCTCGGTACTTAATTTGTTCAGTAGCATTGAATCGAGCAGATTGTTTCGGCAAGGACATGACGAAATACAAATTCGATCTCTCTTTCATAAGGAAGGTTATAATTCAGACTGAGGAGCTTCCTTCATGTTGATTAATTGGCATGAGTTTTGCATTCACAGGGATTTATTTACCGGGTGATATTTTCCACATTGATTTGGATAATGTAACGATCTTGGAAGATATCATTCTTATCAATATATATATATATATATATATATATATATATATATACATGTGTATATATATATATGATTGGAGAAGAACTATACAGTAACCTTCAAGTTTACATCAACGTTGTAAACAACTCGCCTTCATGAAAGGTTTTGTTTAGTTCTTGGACATACTGACAACAAATTTAAAACGTTGGACTTTATTATACCTTGAGAAAGTATTTCGAACTCTTATCATTTTTGCTGTGATTTAACTAAGGACATGGGGATTTTCAGTGTATCTACAACTTTCCTGTTATGCGTGACTTTGTCTACAATATTTTCTGCTGGCTCTGTTTTAACCGTGGAGAAAGCTTTCAACATCGGGGATGACATAACCCTGAATTGCGTTACCAATTGGAATCCAAATATTACTCTGCACTGGTTTCAGAGAAATATAGGATCATTACGACACATTTACATAGCAACGGCTGGCCCCCAAAATGAGAACGGGTACATCTGGCAACGTTTCCGAGATGACTCGCGTTTTTCGTACAGTTATGAGAACGTTTCGTCGAGTGAGATGAAAATTGCTTTTACACTTTACATATCAAACATAACTAAGGAAGATTCTGCCAATTATACTTGTGTTTCATTTAAAAAGGGATCATCCGAATCATCAGATTTGTATAAGTATGATGTCCGCGCCGTCGATTGCATATGTTCTTTGGAATCAAATGTCGTATGTGATATGTTCGGGTTGCATTTGAGTGATTCTTCATCGGTATATCTTAGGGTTGATGGAAGAACTTTCACAGGATTGTTTAACGATAGCCGTTTAGAATTCTCATCGAGACTTTTAAGTGAATCAACATCCCACCATTCTATTGACCTGTTTCCATCGGATGGCATCTTGTCAAGTATTTCCTGCACTCTACTCATTGAATCTAGCCAGCCATTCACGCAGGCAATGACGACGTTCTTCCCCACCAGAACTCTCCCACCATACACGAACACAGAGACAATGGTTTTCCCAACTCATCCTAACCCTTCATCCACACAAAAGTCGACTTCGGTCTTTTCATCTCAGCCTGATCCGTCATCCACAAAGGAGACAACAACGGTCTTCTCCTCTAAGCCTGATCCGTCTACAACACAAAAGACGACTACGGTCTTCCACTTCCGACCTAAACCGTCATCCACACAGGAGACACAGGAGACGACTACAGTCCTCCGCTCCCGACCTAAACCGTCATCCACACAGAAGACGACTGCGGTCTCCCCCTCCCAGCCTGATCCGTCACCAGATACCTCATCAGAAGATTGCACTTCTCTTTTGCCCAGTACGACACAACGATCCGTCCAGCAGCCTTCGACTTCAACCACTAAAGGTTCACAAATTGGAGATGTGTGTAGCACATTCGAACCGAGCACATCAACACCAGGTATAACAACCGACGTAAGTCGGTCCAGCAGTACGATAACCATTGCGTTTTCCATAGGTTTAAGCTGCGTTGCAGGGGTCGCCATTTTGTTAACAATTGCTGTTCTGATAAAGATCCGAAGAACGTGTTGCATCGCTCAAGCAAACATTGAATTACGGAAAGGTCGGGGTAACCCTAAGCGAATAAAGATGCGAACCCTCTCCACTACTGTCCCAGATTTTACCTTCCACAACAGTGAGATAAAAATATGTCATTTGCAGAAAAATGAATTGAACAGAGATAGCTCTCACTACTACGCACCAATCATGCTGGATCTTGCGGCGAAGCCAGGTATTTCACCCGCGGATGAACCCAAAGTTATGAATATCACTTCAAGTGATATTTCGGGGTCGATTCTCTCTGGTAAAGGACTTGCTGAAAACGCAATGAACAGAGATGGCTGCGCCATTTCAGAGACAAAATTGAAAGGCACTCCAGAACAAGATGTCCCTGAAGTCCGTTTATATTTTGAGCTTGCAAATGACCATGCATCGCACCGTTTCCCTGATATGTTTCCATCTTCTTCTCGTGTAGAAATTCAACCAAAGCAAGAATCTCACCATGACTCAACACCCAACCACCAAGAACTCTCTGGAGAAGTTTTTGTGGATAACATACTTTACGAATCGTCAGAGGGGATTCCAAAAGAAACGGTAAATGAAACCGTGAAACCAGATACAAATCAATCCGGACTGTATTTCGTTCTAGAAGACACCTTAGTAAAACCAAATTCCTCCAATGATCTTTTCTCTGAGAATTGACTTATCCCTCCGATCCTCCGCTGAAGTGAGGTTTCGATGGCGAACTTCCGGGACACCGATACGCAAACATTGATACAATGTTAACAAAACTCTAACAAAACATGCACGTGCATTCTTTTCTCGAAGATATGACTTCAATGGCACCACATAACCTCCAATCGTTACCACCTTTTTAGGCTCCCACCTAAAAGATTCGGGTCCCTCAATAAACGAGTCTGAAGCCCTTCGTGAAGTGTTAGTGGCAGTATAGAATTTAAATAAAACATATCACTACATTTACATGTAGACGATCGCTTTTTGTATACAATGTTCATACGTTAACCTTTGCTCTACTCAATTTCTGTTTGGTTCTCATCTGAAAGAGACTTTGTGAAAATATTGACCAATGTTAGTAGAACCACCACGTACCTTACGTCTGATCAAATTGCTATAAGACAACCACACAGCCACGACAGTGTGTGTCATCGTATCTGGTAAAACAAATATCAGCATGAAGATAGGGGCTCCCTTCATGGTGCCTGTGTCATGT
Source organism: Strongylocentrotus purpuratus (assembly GCF_000002235.5). Taxonomy (NCBI): domain Eukaryota; kingdom Metazoa; phylum Echinodermata; class Echinoidea; order Camarodonta; family Strongylocentrotidae; genus Strongylocentrotus; species Strongylocentrotus purpuratus. The sequence continues at coordinate 15,732,847 of NW_022145595.1, forward strand.
CTATCTTGCGCGAAATATTTGATTAAGTTGATAAAAGAATCTTTCATTTTTTTGTAAAATGCTTATCTGTCTATAAACAAAGCAATTGATTTAAACTATTGATACTCATTGGCAGCTGCTACAAATGTGTTCTTATTATTACCATCTGGGATACTCCCCCCCCCCCCCCCCCAAAGTTGCTGATACAATGACCAATTAACTATTGGCTCGCAAAAAGGTACCAGCATTCTGCTCTATATTGTTTTAAAAAATTGATGGAATGAAGCACTTTTTAAATTAAAAAACCGGTAATATTGAATGGAAATGAGATTAAAATCGCTACATTTATAATACTAGATGAATGTTTGATTATTCAATAACAATTAATAGTTTTGAATGTGTGTATTGGGTTTTTCGAGATGTATTAATCAGATATGATTATTTACGTCTGGGGACCGCCCTTTAAACCTCATCATCCGAAGGACGTGACTCAGTTTCGAACCTGTGTCCTCGGCTGAATCAGTTTGTAATCTTCCATTTTTAGCTGGATTACAGGCGCATGCATCAACGCCTAGTTAAAGGTACTATGTCCCATTTGCAGGCCCAAAAAATGAAAAAGTTAAATTCCAACTGCATTTGAAAGATAATACTAACTTCCCTTAAAACATGGGGGCTTGAAAATGTCTTCAAGTGGGAAAATAACGACTATTAGTTGTCAAGTCGACTTTAGGGCTATAGAGCCCAAAAGTAATAGTCTTGATTTTCAGACAATTGTACCGAATGGTCATACGTTTTATGCTGCGCAAAGATTCAATCAGTTTAATCTTGGCCATCACAAGAAGTGGGTTATTGATGAAGACAAATGCTCATGTACCCTTTACAACTCTTTTCATGTATGTTTTTACCAAAGAAGAAAAGCCAGTCAGTCACTCAATAGTGTCTGACAGTGAAGTCTAGCTAGTAAACGGGTTTCCTTGCATAATTTAAATATATGGGGACACTGATAACGTTTAAATTTCACAGATAGGACATACATGACATATTCATAATTCCTGCAAAGTTCTACATAATTTAAGGTTGGCTGCAAAAGGGACATAGTATCTTTAATGTCCGGTTATGTGTTTTATATTTCATTAAGAAAATGATTGATGGTTAGTGAGATTTGTTACGTCTAAAGGGTACTTGCATTTGATAAGTAGTTTTTTTTTTAAAAGGATATTGATATCAATCATTACCATAATTTACTACACTATGCGAAGTCGTTTGTGTTTATCGCCCTCTTGCGAGAGACATTGAGAAAGCAGCTATGTCTTACAATCGCGAACTAAAAAAAAGTGTTTAGAAACTTAGTGAAAACTGTATATAACTTGTAAATATGTTTTAAATGTAGATTTTATATTCATGTTTTTGTTTGTTTGCTCTTTTAGACCTTTATTTGACCCAAGTGATCGAAATGTGTTCCGATAAATTTTCAAATTTAAGGGGAAAAAATTGTTATCGAAGGATGGCAAGTGCCAAGTGAAGGTCACATATTAGGCAGGCTTTAATGCAACACATTGTCGATCACCTCATAATTATTCATGCGCTTTTAATCATTATCAGATATCAATGTTGATCAGTGACCCATTGTAAGTAGACCTACGAATGTGATTTAGGATGTGGGTTAGGGTTTAGGTTGTGTTTAAAGTTTAGGATTTAAAGATAAATTTGATTTCTGGTCGTGCGTTTGCATTGTGAAAGAAACGATGTGGAATCGATCAGAACAAGTTGATCGTGTAGCATTTAAGTATTGGTGTGTACTGCAAGATTTCTGGACTCATCAAAATGATAAGAAATTAAGCCCATGCATGCAGTCTTGGTAAAGTAACAAGCACTGCACACAGACAGATGTATATGGGACTTCACAAACATGTGGCGTACAAATTAGACCTCATTAAAACTGTTACTTGTCATATTTAGAGTATTTGAAGAGCCATGCTTTTCAGCATACATTTTTTATCTGATGTTCTTCCACACTTGCATAATAACAATGTTAACGCTCACAAATTATTTTTCACCTCTCCCCAGAACTCAATTCTCTCTTTAAGGTTAAGGTTAATTAGGTTTCATGCGATGATAAAATATCCCACACACGAAATGGATTTAAATGTTTAAAAATTGCTAAACTTAATAAGTAGATAAGTAGAATAAGCTCTATATTGTTTTATGGTATAACCTGCATTTATCGTAGCGCTATGATTGCATTAATGGGAAATATAAGGGCAATGCACTGTCCTAGTTTTTAGAATGTTACTACTTTATTGTAGTGAGCTGACATTTTTGTATTTTTTAATACTAATGATATAAATGCTTTGATCGTCCATGTTGGCTCATATTGGAAATCTAAACAAATTAGCTATTTTCGATTAAAAAACTGAAAGTTATTTAATATATTAAATCCATCTGTACATTTAATTAATGGTAATCAAAATACAGTATTCGGACAATAAATATATTTATAGGAAATAATTAGCGTCATTGTACGTAAAGGTATTTGATTGGAAATTCACTCTTCCATAAATTATTTTAGGATCACTACGTTTCGGAGTGTAAATTCTAGGTTAAGAAGGAATCCACTCTCTAAAGAGCAGTTTAAACCATTCCATTGGAGTGGAATCCACTATGATTTGGGATGGATTAAACTCTAAAAAAGTGATCCTCCAAAAAGAGAGAGAGAAAGGGAAAGAGAGATATAATAGAGATGAAGAGAGCATACATTGTATACGCCCCACCCTAACAGCACAACAGTTATATAATTCAAACATATTTCTACATTTCCATGGTACGTTGACAGCCAATCAGGCGGTTCCAAATAGCATTGTCACCTGAATATTACATCTATAATCCTCTGATACAGTAAGGAGTGACATGTCCATCAACCATGTATGCCCCTATCCCTTTTGGAAAGCCATGAAAAAACATCACTAAAACTTGCAACGGGTCCAAAGGCTACCTTCGACAGCCCAGGGTACTTTACACCTCTCCTGTTAATATATTTCCGGATACGCCATTGCGTAGGCATATTCTTTGAAAGTGAAAGTGGCTGAGATAGCTCTACAAAATTATCAAGGCAGTTCTTTATTTGCGTGGATACTTTTCAATGTTCAAGTAGATGCTTGTAATGATAATCAATATTTGTATTTTTATCAAACATTTATCAAACATATCTTACAATTGAGGTGCTCAATCTCAATGAAGTATTATACCTGTCATATTTAGAAACAATTAGAACTATTAAAACTTAGAAACTATTGAAACCAATAAAACTCGAATATTAATCAGTTAGAGACAGATAATGAAAATGAAAGCTTACGACGAATTTGCAAGGATCTACAACATTAATAGGAGCACAATCAAGCAGATTTCATGCTCAGCAATTACTGATTTTTATCATGTTACTCCTCATTAGCACCTCGTTTACAAATCATCTTGTAATTCTTGAAGAAGGCATTTTAGTTACAGAATTTGTTATATTACGGAGCAACTTTGGAAATACTTTACCGTGTTCGCACAATTCATGGTCTTTGTCAAATACTGACGGTATCAGTACTTAAATGATTTTGGTCTCACATTGGAATCGATCGCAGTGGATGATAAATTGATATTTTTTGGCTTTACCGTGCGAGTATCGAATAATACGAGTGTCGAGTTATTAAAACCCAACAATAAACTGTGGAAAAAAGATTTAAAAGAATTGCATTCTGAAGAGCTCGTCACCAGATCAATTTCTCATACTTACCTTAGACCCATCGATGAAACGAGAGTATGACAAGAATCTTTTATAATTTAATTACATTTTGCCACTGGTTCGGCTAATCATATCAATTGGATCTATCTAATTTTACTTCATGCTGGACTAGAACAGAAAGCTACGATACAAGTTTTTTTAATTATATTTGGTTCGAGATTTCTACTTTTGACATGGCACTTTCTAATGCCTCTACGATTATTCTTTTGTGTTTAGCCTTCCACACATGCTTCTGTAATGGATCAGAATCCGTGACGAGAGAACTGAATGTTGGGGATAACATGACCCTAGATTGCGTAACGGACTGGGAACCAAATATCAATATGTATTGGGTTCGGCGCAAGAATATATCAGACGATTACATAGCACAGGCTGGTTCATCATATCCCAAAGATGAAATTTATGAAAAATTCCGTTATGATCCGCGTATTTCCGTCAGTTACTACACCTTTGTAAATGTTTCGTCTAATAAAGTGAGTAAAATTCTAGCGCTAAGCATTTCAAACATTTCAGAGCAAGATTCAGCCGAGTACATCTGTTTTTCAACAAACGTTTCGAACACAAAAACCGTATATCTGTATTTTTATAACATCCGTGTTGTAACTTGCAATTGTTCAATTGATACAAACGTGACGTGTGATCTCATCGGTATCAATAGCCATCAGCGGCAACCTGTGACGATCATATTCAACGGAGGAACTATTAAAACTGAGGCGATTGGAAATCGTCTGACATTTGGCCCTCAAGATCTTAATGAGTTAGCACTTGAACCTTCTATCCGTCTATTTTCCGATGATGGTCTGATGTCTAATATAACGTGCATTCTTCCCGTCCAGTCGAAACCGTCATCAGCACAGAGGATGAAGATCGCTGTCTTGCTTAATAGCCAACCCTTGCTACCACGAACAACACAGACAGTAAAAAACCAAGCGACTATGACAAGAACCCAATTGCTGTTACCTACAACTGGGACACGGGATAAGACAATCAAGGATGTCGATCATGGTAGTATCCACGGCAAAATGGTTATCATTGCACTCGCTGTGACTCTCCCGGTCGTGGTTCTCATCATAACAGTTGTCGCGGCGGCATCAATTTGGAGACGAGCGTTGAGATCCAAACGTGGTCGAGCGAACTTGGACACAATTCAAGACTTTCATGATTCCACTGATTGGGTAAGTAGTTAGCATTGTAAGTGAATTTAATATGTTGTTGTACATCCCGGGTATATAAATTTTATAGTAAAGTTCAGCTAATTGGATACGCATTTATAAATTTCGATAGCATTGTAAATCTGCAGTAAAACCAAGACAAAATGGTTTAGGAATTAGAAGCATATGTCTATAAAGCTGGTAAACTCTGCCACACTAGCATGATTATTCGATAATGGATCACAATTGTTTTTGTAAGAAAAGCTAACATTTCATTATTTAGGCAAACTTGTTCCAAACGAGTAACAAAGTAATATCATAGCTCCGACTTAATCCCACTTATTTTCCACCCTTTTATCTTCTTTAAACACATTAGAATTTCTCCAGATTCGCCATCCACCTAAACCACGAGTGCGAGAGCACAGTGCCCGTAGCACTTACCTATATGTGTACTGAAGTTGAAGACGACACTCTGGCCTATCCGAGCAGCTTCTTGCCTCTCACAGATACCTCACCAACTTCACAGGATTACGAAGAGGTGGGCAACAATCTGCAGGAGAGCAAGGATGCAGACGACAACACCTTACCTAACGTAAGAGGCGAGGATACCGAGGGTTACGGTGTCATGGTATCAAACGTTACAGATGAGGATTCGTACGGTTATTCTGTTCCAAATGTCACGCTCCGCAACATCATTCCGGTTCAGGAATATGACGATATTAAGGAAGGAGAAGGGTCCATCGTTCCAACTGCTAAACGAGTCTCGACCATTGACGACAAAGATGAGGATGGCTACCAAGTCCCATATTTCAATCTTTGCAAGGATAAGATGATGATGTCTACATCAGACTAGGGTGGGCGTACTGAAACCACAGACTACTGATAGCCAAAAGAAGACTAAGATCTCCCCACTTCTCACAACGTAGATGAGCATGAGTTAATTACTGAGTTAATCGCTGATCTCAGGTGCACTGATAAAAAAAGTGGACAATAATGAAAGGCCTATGTTGATCTTATTGGCACTAGAGCCATGCACTACCACTGCAAACAAAGTAAAAGGGACCTTGCTATACCTAGCTCCCAGCATAGGACTTTGAAGTAGTTAGCAGTTCCTGCTGGACCATTGACAACAAAGATTTACAATGGATATCCTGCAAAACGATAGCTAATCTACTGAAGTATATATATTCCCCATGTTCACATGTTGATGTTTTTCTTAATTTTGTGCCAAAATATATGTTGGTCCTTTAATAATAATTTAATAATAATAATAATGATTGATTCTTATTGCGCGCTACTACAGACAAACGGATCAGAGCGCTATTACAACACAAAAGAAACATACAAATCATAACAATCAAACAAGGAACAGTAATTAAGATATTATGAACGAAAAGAAATTTAGCTATTCAAAATGTACATTATGGATGCAAGATGGAAAGAGTTGGGTTTTAAGTTTCTTTTTGAAAGTTTCTTTTTGAAAGTGTCTTCTGTACTACATAGACGAAGGTGTTGTGGTAGAGTGTTCCAGGTGGATGGTCCCAGTGGCGGATCCAGGGGGGACCGCCCCCCCCCCCCCTTGAGAAAAAAATCATGTAAAAACACGTGATTTTTACCTTTTGGGGGGTTGCCCCCCCCCCCCCCCTGGCGCTCAAGGGGGGTGCAAATTTTTAAATTTTCGAGGACCAAAAAAAAATGTGCTCACTACACTATAAATGAATTGATATTAATTTCTTATTTTGATAGAACGTATTCACTATCATTACACATTATTAGAAATGTATAGCAATTTCAATTATTGGCACGAGTATATGAAGAAGTAGTCCTTAAATGTATTTATGTTACTTTGACAAAACGATCTTATTTGCAACTTGCTTTAAATCGAAAACTATGAGACCTAAGACCATTTTAGAGCACTTGTAATTACAATAGTAAATCAAAACTATAGAGCTTACTATCCAAACTTTTTCTCTCATTCTGGGAAAGGCATTAGTGGATTATCATCAAGATAAATTTGGGTGATTTTCCAATTCAGGGTTACTATCATTTTTTAAATTTTATCCCTGTATGTTGAATGTTTTGATTAGGCCACGAGTTTTCCTGCGTCTAAAAATTGTGATTTTCAAAATATCCGAATTAAGCGAACTATGAAATATTTCCTTTGGAACATGGCGAGAGTAAGTCTTTAACAATTGCAAGGTGAGCCATTCTCTGAGTTATAGCATTCTCTGAATAACCAACACACCAACTTCCTCGAGAAAAAACAATCATGGCAGTTATCCTGTAACAATGGCGTATCCAGACCTAAACCTCATTGGGGCCCATTTTGACAGCCCTTGTCTGTGTTATGGGGATGTCCAGGAAAACCTACATTGAGCATCACTGTTTTAATATGAATGAGTACTAATTGTTTTTTCAATATGTTTAACATATTTTGTGTGTCTCCAAAGGCTATCTTTAATCTGTTTTCTTATGGTTCCGTAAAATAACCTGCTATTACTACTAGGGCTAATGTTTTTCCTTGGTCGGAAATCTGTCAGAAGGGGGAATCGTCCCCCCCCCCCTTCCTCCTCCTTTAAATACCCAGTGTCATGTAACAAATTAGCTGCTATAACTATTTATAAATCACGATTGTCTTTTGGTTTCGCTACGTGTAGAAAGTTTGTGGCTAGTCGATGAATATCGACATTTACTTTCGCTTAACCTTAACAATCAAAGTGATATTTCCTCAATAGCATTGTAAGATTTGGCTGGATCCGGTCTCTTGAAAATAAAAGTGCTGTAACTCTTCACCGGTGGCTGTCATATTTTTAGCGCTTGCTTATAGACATGTTGATTATACGTGCTTTAAGCTCTTTTCTCTTGAAAGCGGACAGTACTCCAGTAGTGACATGCTTGGAGACGACTTGATACCAGCATCGACTACTTAGGTGCAGTCAGACTCAAGAATCACCTAGTGTAACACCATATGAATATAACTTACTTGATAGGTCTCGATATTTATATGGGAACGCATAAATAATGTGTTTATCACTGGGATGTTTTAGGGACACGGCAGTTGTAATGGTATGACAGGACAGTGAAGAATGAGGCGTATAAAGAGATACGATATGACCACGATGACTAAATCTATCTGAACTATCAACTATTCATGGTAATATTGTAAATGCCAAGAACGAGAGAGATGCTATTTTAATTTAATAATCGGAGCATGCATAACGAATGACTACCACTCTACCCCGCAGACGAATAAGAAATTTTTTTGAATAGGTGCTTTAAATTATTTCTGCAGACAAGAAGATCTTGAATGCTTTCATAGCTTTTCTTTGGACTTTAGCTATTTCAGTTGAGTTTCCCCATGGGTCAGTATCGGTGACGAGAGTACTGAACGTTGGGGATAACATGACCCTAGATTGCGTAACGGACTGGGATCCAGGTATCAATATGTATTGGGCTCGGCGCAAGAATGGACCAGGCGATTACATAGCACAGGCTGGTTCATCATATCCCAAAGGTAAAATTTATGAAAAATTCCGTTACGACCCGCGTATTTCCGTCAGTTACTACAGCTTTGTCAATGTTTCGTCTGATAAAGAAGTGAGTAAGGTTCCAGCACTAAGTATTTCAAACATTACTGAGCAAGATTCAGCCGAGTACATCTGTTTTTCAACAAACGTTCCGAACGAAAAACCAATATATCTGTATTTTTATAATATCCGTGTTGTAACTTGCAATTGTTCAATTGATACAAACGTGACGTGTAATCTGATCGGTTTCAATAGTCCTCACTGGCAACCTTTGACAATCATCTTTAACGGAGGAACTGTTAAAACTGGGGTGATTGGAAATCGTCTGACATTTGGCCCTCACGATCTTAATGAGATGGCACTTGAACCTTCTATCCGTCTATTTTCCAATGATGGCCTCATGTCAGATATAACGTGCATTCTACTTCCCGTCCATTCGAACCCATCATCCACACAGAGGACGACGACCACTGTCTTGCCAAGTCAACCCAGACAGTCATCGGCACAAGGTACGACAAGGATCATTGGCCCCACGAATGAACCATCTCCATCGCATGAATTGTTAAGCACAATAATAACATCCTTACAAAACACGAAATTAACAACCATGAGTCGAAAATCAGGATCGCAACGGCATTTGCGTTCATCTTCATCGCCATCTTCATCACAGCCGTCCATTTCTTTAATAAAAATCCAAGCGACTTTATCTACCAAAATGCAGGAACAATTGGAAACATCATCAGAAAGAGACGAGGCTTCAACAACGGATATGACCACAAAACCAAAGAAAGAGAGTGACTATAACAATATAATAATTGCGCTTTGTGTTAATATTTCAGCAGCGATAATTTGTATAGCAGTTTTCATTGTGATGAGGTTTCGAAGACGATATTACAAATCAAGCAATGTTCGAGGTGGCAGTAAATCCCAAAAATGTCGGGCCAAATCCACGGGTAAAAGATTTCGAACACATTCCACTGCGATCCCAGACTTCGAATTCAACACAAGTACGATGAGAACTTCTCGTTTGAACGGTGAGGAATCGAGCCATGGCCACTCTTCCACCTTTCCCGCGGACTTGCAAAAACACCAGGCGATGCCGACCGAAATGCTGAATTTGCTTGAGGTTGAACGATCTGATTCTAGGGTGGCTCTCTCCGATAAAGGATCTACTCGTAAGGTAATGCAGGTGAGTACGGCAATTCCAATGAGAGAGTTGAAAGACTCCCATGGCCAAGATACCCCTGATGATCACCTTTATTTTGACCTAGAAAATGTCAGCACATATAACTCTCCGACGAAAAATCTCTGTACCCCTTCTAGCTTAATACCTCATCAAATAGAGGGTGCGAGTTCTAAGTCTTCAAATAAAGAATCGGATGAAACGTTCGTGGAGAACATCCTCTACGAATCCAGTGATGCAGTACCCATGATGATGAACAGGAAGCAAGGAAAAAATGCAGGTGGAACCCATCTGTGTTTTGTTCTAGATAATGACAATCTTTACCCTGCACCACCACCACCATTTGACTCTCATCTGAAGGAGGATTATGATGCTGGGCCTTCGGGACACCTATACGAGGACATCGATTCTACAAGAAAACTTGTTGAAGGGGGTGCCCGATGTACTACACATATTCATGCTATGCCCGACAAACGCTCAAATACAACCGATGTAAGAATGAAAGGGTGTGGCAAAGGATACCCACATGATTCTATAAAGGATGTCAATGACACTTCCTCAGCAAGTATGGCTTCCGAGTCTACTGGAAATGAGGGCCCACTGTATGCTCAAATCGATTGAATAGCTGTTGAATGAGAAGCCTGTACAGTGCCACCATGGACTAAGATATTGCTCTCATTTTCATGGATTCTTTTATTTTCTGGAGGTTTTTATTGTTGTTATTGTTATTAATTATTTTGTTATTTTAATTATTATTATCGTCATCATCATCACCACCATCTTGTTCAGAATAGGATATTGGAATGCAGTATTAGAATATGGTCCCATGTTGTTTCATTTGTTTATATCGATTAATTGAATTCCAGATATTTTGTTTTCGTTAATGAATTCCAGTAATGTTTTAGTGTAAACATTAAGAAATTACCCTAGATACTGTTTAGCTCGAAGAATTGTGTGGGTTTGCCCAATAAAATCTCACCGAAGTTCTTATAAAGTCGTGTAGTATGGGTTACATTAGTAACTGTCATTTAGCGCTATTTATGCCGGATGTGAACACCACCATATATTAATGTATGGTTTTTATTTCATGTTGATCATAATACAACGCTGGTAGTTTACAATGAACTTGTTTTTGAAGAAAAAAAACGGTGACTCACCGCTGTCAATTGCTATAAATAGCACTAAGCATTTGTAATTGAAAACTGTATAGTGGTTATAATTAAATTATTTAAGTTGTTCATAAATCAAGACAGATTTAAAGCTATCACAACCCTGTCAATACAACCGAACAGGAGGACAAGAAGAGTTGAAATAGATTTGTTTTAAAGCCACACTGTCCTACTTGTAGCTACTTGCTCCCTCTATATAAAAACGTCCCCAATCCGTGCCTGTTGGTCCCCCATGATCCTCTTTTTATTATGTTAATTGAGAGCTGAGATAATTAGATAGCCAGCTGTCACAGTGACCTCGCTGGCTAGCTGGGTTGTCTAATCCCTTCTGGCTGAACTAGTACAGCCGGCCTTTAATGTAAAAGATATTTAAAAAATCATATGTTTTAAAAATAACACCGAATTTGTCAAGTGTCTGATTTGTTTGCTACCCAGTTTACATATTATTCAGGCTCCATTCCAAACGTTTTTTTCCTGTTTAATTCCAGTTTAAGCCTAATTTAAAATTATCTTTCACTGTGCCACTGTAAGGTTCAGTCGCTTAATTTGCAACAAGGAAAAATTAAATACATTTAATCACGTATAACAAATGTTTTAACATATTTATATTTGAAAGTTCTAAAATTGATTTAAATTAGCCCATGGATTATTTGGCAGGCTGCTTTAAACGCTTAGTTTTGTAATAGGGTTTTGTTGTCAAAAATAATCTATCTATTGATTTTATCTATTATATATTTTGTTCAAGTCGATTAGAATAATTGACGCATTTGAATGAAATGCACATATCTAGCAGTTGTTATTTCAATTTAAACGTTGTACCGTGTATTCCTCATATCTAATCTATTGCTATTAATTGTTGATAATCTATTTTCACGCGATTCACCCATTATATGAAGGAGTATTAATTTGAATGATAATTCAATTTCAGTACGTTTTACAGGAACTGTAAAATACAAAGTGTTTGATAATGATTGACGGGGGTTCGTACAAACGTAAAATAGCGGTAAACAGCTTTCCATCGCAGCTTCCATAAAACTTACCGGTAGGTAGTTATTTTTATTCTTAGGGTTGCAGAATGATATTTGATCATCAACAACTAACATATTTGTTTTGTTTTTACTTTGTTTTGTTTTTTTTGTTTTTTTAGGGGGTGTTGTATTTGGTTTTCTATGGGGCGGGTTTGGTTGTTGTAACGTGTTCTTTTAGTGTATTTTTGTCTGTTTTGTCTGTACTTTATACAAACTGGCTTGATTTTAATTTAATTTTTTAATAGTTGAATGACATGTATATCTTTTTTATGCACATGTTGATTTAATGCACCATGTAATAAGGCATAAAAGAATTAAGTACACGGTATGTTGACAAGTCATGTATAACTATGTTTACTATATTTACTATGTTCACCGAAAAGTGTGTATGAGATGTTTATCTATTATTCATATAATATGTTCCAAATACATTAATGGTCAAAGAAAAAAAAAATTGTTTGAAAAATGTTATGTCATGACCAATAGAAATCACTTGATACAAAGAAAGAAAAAAGAGATCAACACTTTCATATCAATTATATGCAACGCTTTGAATGTAGGAAGTAAATAAAGCACGCAATATAAGCAGTAAACAAACATATAACCTCCTGGTTCGGTGTACGTATCCGATTCCCTTTTTATAATTCAAATATTTGGCATGGAAATAAAAGTAAAAGGATATGAGAAAGTGAGGAGAAAGAGAGAGTTAGGAGTAGGAGAGTATAATTATGACGCGATGGATGCAGGGTATAGATGTTTTTTGACTTCTGAAAATGTGTTTGAGGTGAATCATTTTGTACAAGATGTGTTGCTATGCCTTTGTTTTATTAGCAGTATATAGAGAGATAGATTGAAATATAAAATTAGAATAAAATGATGAATATTGACTAGTGATAATAATCAAAAGACAAAAATAAGATATGGAAAAAAAAGATTAATTAATTGTGCGTTTGTCTTCGCGCGTATGTTTGTGAGGGTGTGTGCGTATGTGTGCGTATGTGTATGTGTGAGTGTGTGGGTATGTGTGTGTGTGCGTGTGAGTGTGGGTGTGTGTATAAAAAGTGCATGTGAATTTTGGCAAGACCGAGTCAATTTCTCTTAACTTACAGTTTACAACATTTCTGACTTGCTAACATCAACCTTTCCATTTTTTTCGAGACAATTTCTGTGCTATAGCATGGCCAAAACACAACTCAAGGCGTCAATTACTACGGATGGTTGTGCTCTATTTGTTTTAATCGTAAGCTGATATCATATTTTCACAAACGCTCTGTAATCTCTACCGAAATATTGCATGTTTCCAATTGTCAAAGATATTCCCCCTGAATATAAAAGTAACTCTACATTTTCCGACGTGAGTAAAACAATAAATGCAGGTATAAATTTTTAAAAAGTGGTCCCTCTCTATTGATTCAGGCGATAGGCGTAAGTGAGAAGACGGAGGGGATTCCAAATTCTGTCGATCATAAGTGTTCTGTAATAACTGGCTGACTAAACATTATAACACTCGAAGCAGGCGCTATTGTGATTAAATCTTTGAGAAGAAAAAGAAATATTAGAGCATGTGATTATTTCAGAGTGTCCTATTGCACTCATATTTCAGTGGTGATATAAGCTCCTTCTCACATTAAAAAAAAAAGGTGAGGGGGAGGGAGGGGGGCAAGAGTCTTCTGTTTCTTCGCCACTGTATATGAGTACATATCCAGAGAAAGAATCACTACTTTACCAATGGTTGAATTCCAGTATGGCAAAAAAGGGGTCATTTTAATATTCACTCCATATGTATTCACGAATATTATATAACATATGTACACAATTACAATCTTAGAGTCAAGTACATTACACATTGCGTTCTGTTTCAATAAGCCTCCTAACCAAGGCCGTTAACATTCCTTATATTTGTCAATATCATTCATTCATTCAAAAACTGGCGGTATACATATAGTTTATTTAAGTTGCTGACATTCATGGTAGGATCTTTTATCCGTTTGTTTTGAGCTTCTTGTCAGCATTTGCATGTACGATGGACTCTCGTTATGTAGAAGAGAAACAGTTTGTTAAAATTAGATCTTGTTACACCACAAACACAGAAAAACAATGTGGATCATAGGAATTATAGGAAATATGGGAAATCAAAAACTATATAAGTAAGTGCTTATCATAACGAGAGTCTACTGTACTTTCGTCACATGAATGTAAAAGTACATGCTTTGTCACATACACCATACGTAAACATAAACAAAATGAAAGAGAATGGTTTCTGCAAAATTATCCCAGGGAAACGGTCTACCCCCCCCCCCCCCATCTCGAGTGATTATCCCCCAACCATAGACCGTTGCCAATATATATTTGAAATAAAAATTGTCTTCCTTTTGTTCTTAAAATGATTGTGACAATATATTGTAATACTGTCTTTTCAAAACTTATGGATAAATCTCTCTCATGACACTTTCGATTGAAAATAAGGTTTTGTGAAGACATAAACTCTATTCTTTTTCTTTTTTTATTTATTTCGTTTTATTTCAACAGGGTATACTGTTATACTTGGTACTGCAAAACTCTAATATTGTCACAATCGTTTCGCGATAAGAACAAAGAAAAATGTATTCCAACTTCATGGGCAGCAGTGAATTAGTCCTGTTTTGGCGAAAGAGTTTAATTTTTCCAGGGGCTACTTGTCTGGGAGTAGATATCTGGGGTGATCGTCACATATTAGGTAGGCTTTAATGCAACACATTGTCGATCACCTCGTAATTATTCATGCGCTTTTAATCATTATCAGTTATCAATTTTGATCAGTAACCCATTGTAAGTAGACCTACGAATGTGATTTAGGATGTGGGTTAGGGTTTAGGTTGTGTTTAAAGTTTAGAATTTAAAGATAAATTTGATTTCTAGTCGTGCGTTTGCATTGTGAAAGAAACGATGTGGAATCGATCAGAACAAGTTCATCGTGTAGCATTTAAGTATTGGTGTGTACTGCAAGATTTCTGGACTCATCAAAATGATAAGAAATTAAGCCCATGCATGCAGTCTTGGTAAAGTAACAAGCACTGCACACAGACAGATGTATATGGGACTTCACAAACATGTGGCGTACAAATTGGACCTCATTAAAACTGTTACTTGTCATATTTAGAGTTTATAAGTATTTGAAGAGCCATGCTTTTCAGCATACATTTTTTATCTGATGTTCTTTCACACTTGCATAATAACAATGTTAACGCTCACAAATTATTTTTCACCTCTGCCCAGAACTCAATTCTCTCTTTAAGGTTAAGGTTAATTAGGTTTCATGCGATGATAAAATATCCCACACACGAAATGGATTTTAGCGACGATATGTTCTTGAATACAAATACGTGTATAGTTTAACGTTTTATCATACAGGGCCTCTTGTAATATATACCAGTATTTTGTTGAAAGGACAGCCTGTTTAAATATTAATAAACTTAATAAGTAGAAAAATAGAATAAGCTCTATATTGTTTTATGGTATAACCTGCATTTATCGTAGCGCTATGATTGCATTAATGGGAAATATAAGGGCAATGCACTGTCCTAGTTTTTAGAATGTTACTACTTAATTGTAGTGAGCTGACATTTTTGTATTTTTTAATACTAATGATATAAATGCTTTGATCGTCCATGTTTGCTCATATTGGAGATCTAAACAAATTAGCTTTTTTTTATTAAAAAACTGAAAGTTATTCAATATTAAATCCATCTGTACATTTGATTAATGGTGATCAAAATACAGTATTCGGACAATAAATATATTTGTAGGAAATAATTAGCGTCATTGTTAGTACGTAAAGGTATATGATTGGAAATTCACTCTTCCATAAATTATTTTAGGATCACTACGTTTCGGAGTGGAAATTCTAGGTTAAGAAGGAATCCACTCTCTAAAGAGCAGTTTAAACCATTCCATTGGAGTGGAATCCACTATGATTTGGGATGGATTAAACTCTGAAAAAAGTGATCCTCCAAAAAGAGAGAGAGAAAGGGAAAGAGAGATAGAATAGCGATGAAGAGAGCATACATTGTAATATCTACGCCCCACCCTAACAGCACAACAGTTATATGATTCAAACATATTTCTACATTTCCATGGTACGTTGACAGCCAATCAGGCGGTTTCAAATAGCGTTGTCACCTGAAAATTACATCTGTAATCCTCTGATACAGTAAGGAGTGACATATCCATCAACGATGTATGGAAAGCCATGAAAAACATTACTAAAACTAGCAGCGGGTCCAAAGGCTACCTTCGACAGCCAAGGGTACTTTACACCTCTCCTGTTAATATATTTCCGGATACGCCATTGCGTAGGCATATTCCTTGAAAATGGAAGTGGCTGAGGTTGTTTCCCCTTGCAAAGCCATGAAAAAACATCAATAGAATTTGCAGTGGGTCCAAAGGCTAACTTCGACAGCCTAGGGTACTTTACAACTCCCCTGTTTATCTTTTTCTGAATACGCCATTGTGTAGACACATTCCTTGAAAGTGAAAGTGGCTGAAATAGCTCTACAAAACAATCAAGGTAGTCTTTTATATTGTCATGTATCCTTTTCAATATTCAGGTAGATGCTTGTAATAACAATCAATCTACATTTCTCAAACATATCTCACGATTGAGGTGCTCAATCTCAATCAAGTATTATACCTGTCATGTTTATAAACTATTAGAACAATTAAAACTTAGAAACTATTGAAACCAATAAACCTCGAATATTAATCAGTTATAGACAGAAAATGAAAATTAAAAAGCGTACGACGAATTTGCAAGGATCTACAACATGAATAGGAGCACAATCAAGCAGATTTCATGCTCAGCAATTACTGATTTTTATCATGCTACTCCTCATTAGCACCTCGTCGACAAATCATCTTGTAATTCTTGAAGAAGGCATTGTAGTTACAAAATTTGTTACATTACGGAGCAACTTCAGAAATACTTTACCGTGTTCGCACAATTCATGGTCTTTGTCAAATACTGATAGTATCAGTTCTTAAATGATTTTGGTCTCACATCGGAATCGATCGCAGTGGATGATAAATTGACATCTTTTGACTTGACCGTGCGAGCATCGAATAGTACAAGTTATAAAAATCCAACAACAAACTGAGGAAAAAGATTTACTATTATAGAAGCCATTAAACAACGTGACCACAAGGATTGCACTTTGAAGAGCTCGTCACCAGATCAATTTCTCATATTCACCTTAGAGCCATCCATGAAACGAGAATATGAAAATCGTATTTTGTAATGTAATTACATTTTGCCACTGTTTCGGCTAAACATATTAATTGGATCTATAAAGACACACACCCGTCAACTTCATGCTGGATTAGATCAGAACGCTACGGTACAGGTTTTTTTCAATTATATTTGGTTTGAGATTTCTACTTTTGACATGGCACTTTCTAATGCCTCTACGATTATTCTTTTGTGTTTAGCCTTCCACACATGCTTCTGTAATGAATCAGAATCTGTGACGAGAGTACTGAACGTTGGGGATAACATGACTCTAACTGGCGTTACGGACTGGGATCGAGATATCAATATGTATTGGGTTCGGCGCAAGAATGGATCAGATGATTATATAGCACAGGCTGGTTCATCATATCCCAAAGGTGACATTTATGAAAGATTCCGTTATGATCCGCGTATTTCCGTCAGTTACTACACCTTTGTAAATGTTTCGTCTAATAAAGTGAGTAAGATTCTAGCGCTAAGCATTTCAAACATTTCAGAGCAAGATTCAGCGGAGTACATCTGTTTTTCAACAAACGTTTCGAACACAAAAACCGTATATCTGTATTTTTATAACATCCGTGTTGTAACTTGCAATTGTTCAATTGATACAAACGTGACGTGTGATCTCATCGGTATCAATAGCCATCAGCGGCAACCTGTGACGATCATATTCAACGGAGGAACTATTAAAACTGAGGAGATTGGAAATCGTCTGACATTTGGCCCTCAAGATCTTAGTGAGTTAGCACTTGAACCTTCTATCCGTCTATTTTCCGATGATGGTCTGATGTCTAATGTAACGTGCATTCTTCCCGTCCAGTCGAAACCGTCATCAGCACAGAGGATGAAGACCGCTGTCTTGCTTAATAGCCAACCCTTGCTACCACGAACAACACAGACAGTAAAAAACCAAGCGACTCTGACAAGAACCCAATTGCTGTTATCTACAACTGGGACACGGGATAAGACAATCAAGGATGTCGATCATGGTAGTATCCACGGCAAAATGGTTATCATTGCACTCGCTGTGACTCTCCCGGTCGTGGTTCTCATCATAACAGTTGTCGCGGCGGCATCCATTTGGAGACGAGCGTTGAGATCCAAACGTGGTCGAGCGAACTTGGACACAATTCAAGACTGTTCCAATTCCACTGATTGGGTAAGTAGTTAGCATTGTAAGTGAATTTAATATGTTGTTGTACATCCATCCCCGGATATATAAATTTTACAGTAAAGTTCAGCTAATTGGATACGCATTTATAAATTTCGATAGAATTGTAAATCTGCAGTAAAACCAAGACAAAAAAATGGTTTAGGAATTAGAAGCATATGTCTATAAAGCTGGTAAACTCTGCCACACTAGCATGATTATTTGATAATGCATCAAAATTGTTTTTGTAAGAAAAGCTAACATTTCATTCTTTAGGCAAACTTGTTCCAAACGAGTAACAAAGTAATATCATAGCTCCAACTTAATCCCACTAATTGTCCACCCTTTTATCTTCTTTAAAAACATTAGAATTTCTCCAGATTCGCCATCCACCTAAACCACGAGTGCGAGAGCACAGTGCCCGTAGCACTTACCTCTATGTGTACTGAAGTTGAAGACGACACTCTGGCCTATCCGAGCAGCTTCTTGCCTCTCACAGATACCTCACCAACTTTACAGGATTACGAAGAGGTGGGCAACAATCTGCAGGAGAGCAAGGATGCAGACGACAACACCTTACCTAACGTAAGAGGCGAGGATAGCGAGGGTTACGGTGTCATGGTATCAAACGTTACAGATGAGGATTCGTACGGTTATACTGTTCCAAATGTCACGCTCCAAAACATCATTCCGGTTCAGGAATATGACGATATTAAGGAAGGAGAAGGGTCCATCGTTCCAACTGCAAATCGAGCCCCGACCATTGACGACAAAGATGAGGATGACTACCAAGTTCCATATTTCAAGCTTTGCAAGGATAAGATGATGATGTCTACATCAGACTAGGGTGGGCGTACTGAAACCACAGACTGCTGATAGCCAAAAGAAGACTAAGATCTCCCCACTTCTCATGACGTAGATGAGCAGGAGTTAGTTCCCAACACAAGGCTTTGCAGGAGTAAAACTATTCAGGTAGTGAGCACTAATTTCTTTTTCTTTTTTTTTGCTCCCGAAATTTTGAAAATCGCGCCGGCCGAAAAATCGCTCAGTGGGGGGGGGGGCACTTTTTTTTTTGGCACTCGAAAATTTGAAAAATCACACCCCGCCCCAGCCCCCCCCCCCCCCCCTCCCCCTCCTGGATTCGCCACTTCCCTACTCTTTGACAGATTATCGGGTTACAACACAGCACAAATATTCAACAAGACAAACAGAAGGTCGACATGTACATCTACCAAAATTTAGGACTACCAAGTGACAGTTTTGTCTTTCTTTTTAGGAAGTGACTTATGGAATAGATTGTCAAGTATTAAAAAACATACATAAGCTGTCTAAGGATTTCACTAAAAATGATGTATCGTGTCAATAACACATTGTATATTTACAGTAGGCTTGCGGGTGCACCATGTGTAAGAGAGAGAGAGAGAGAGAGTTGAGGAGTCCTGAAAAGGACTCTGACTCGGTAATCTTTCTTGGGGGTGTGTAGTCCTGAAAAGGACTGTTTGTTATCTTTCTTAGCATAGTTCTAAGGAGAACTATAGCGCTTGTATATTGTATATTGTTCTGTATATAATACCGTGTTACTAAGTTTAAAATAGTTATCATTGTCGTATTATCTGTTTTATGATTTAAAATTGAACGTCTTGTCTTTTATCAATTTTTAAGAGGCCAGGCTCGACTAGACAATTTTCTGGCACCGTTTATACCATCCTTGGGCATGCAATTTAATTCTGTAACATTTCTTTATTATCTTAAAGATATTTTTTGTTTACGTACTGTCACTGTTTTTACCGAAAACGATATTACGTACTTTATATTGTTTATTGGTTCTCCCATCCCTATCCTATTGTAATATTATATGGGCAAATACATATCGAACAAGTCTAAAAAAGCTCTGTGCATAGCAAAATAAAGTTTCTCAAACACGATTCAGTAGCGATCCTTTATTTAAATCTCTTAAGTTGCTTCGTTTTGAAAATATAAATAAACTTCAACAATGTACATTACTATATAAATGTCTAAATTCTCAACTACCTTCTCATTTCTGCGGCCAATTCCAAAGTGTTTCAGATATACATAAGTATGGTACCAGATCATCTGAAGAAATCTATATTCCTAAACACCATACACGTATTTTTCAAAATAATATCCGTTTCACCGGTCCTAAGCTTTGGAACGTTTTACCTGAACTTATGACGAAAACTGTATCTCTGTTAAGCTTCTCTTGGAAGCTTAAAAAATGTATCATTTTAAATTACAATGCATAAGTATTATCCCTATACCCAATTAGGTTGACGAGTGTGTATTTATATTGTAAAAGGAGTGTATATGTATGAATAAGTATATTATGTGTTGTATGCATGTGTATAATTATGTAAACATACATGTACTTGTAACGAAGTAAATGCAGTCAAATATTTCAACACTATACTCTTCACCTATATCTTGCCATTATGTTGTTTATGCATGCCATACACTCCATTGATACTATGTTGCAGTCCTCTTCTTTTCCTCTCTTCTTTTCTCTTTCTCCAAGCTCTCTATCCTCCTCTCCTCTTTGCATATCCCTTTCTTCCTTTCTTCCTTTCTCCCATTTATAATGTATGATTTATGTACTCGGACGTACCCACTACAAGCTATGCTTTTCGGGTTTCGCGCCTTCTTCCTTGTAATAAAAGTTCTTTAATTATATTTATGTTCCTACTTATAAATTGTATTTTTTGGAAGAAAATAAATGTTCATTTGAATTGAAATGAATTGAATTGAATTGAATAGATCAAATAAATTAATTAATATTGAATGCTTATTTTGATAAGACGTATTCACTATCACTACACATTATTAGAAATGTATAGCAAGTTCAATTATTGGCACGAGTATATGAAGAAGAAGTCCTCAAATGTATTTATGTTACTTTGACAAAACGATCTTTTTTTAAGCTTGTTTTAAATCGAAAACTATGAGACCTAAGACCATTTTAGAGCACTTTTAATTACAAAAGTAAATCAAAACTTGAGCTTACTATTATAATAATAGTAATAATAATAGCTAATAAGAGCTTACTATCCAGACTTTTTCTCTCAATCTGGGAAAGGCCTTAGTACATTATCATCAATATAACTTTGGGTGATTTTGAATTGTAATCCCTGCATTTTGAATATTTTAATTAGGCCACGAGATTTCCTGCGTGAAAGAATTGTGATTTTCAAAATATCCGCAGTAAGCGAACTATGAAATATTTCACTTGGAACATGGCGAGAGTAATTCTCTTATAATTGCAAGAAGAGCCATTATTTGAGTTATGTCTTTCTCTGAATAACCAACACCATCTTTCTCGAGGAAACCAATCACGATAGTTGTCCTGTAACAGTGGCGTATCCAGACCTTTTAGCCTCATTAGGGCCCATTTAGAAGAGCCCTTGTCTGTGTTATGGGGCTGTCCAGGAAAACCTGGGTTGAGCATCACTGTTTTAATATGAATGAGTACTAAATGTTTTTTTAATGTGTTCAACATAATTTGTGTGTCTCCAAAGGCTATCTTAAATTTGTTTTCTTATGGTTCCCTAAAATAACTTGCTAACTACTAGGGCTAACGTTTTTCCTTGGTCGGAAATCTGTCAGAAGGGGCAAATTGTCCACCCCCCCCCCCCCTTCCTCCTCCTTCAAATACGCCAGTGTCATGTAACCAATCAGCTGCTTTAACTACTTATAAATCACGAATCTCTTTTGGTTTCGCTATGTTTAGAACGTTTGTGGCTAGTCGATGGATATCGACATTCACTTTCGCTTAACCTTAACAATCAAAGTGATATTTCCTTAATATAGCAATGTAAGATTGGTCGGCTGAACGCTCTGGAAAGTAAAAGTGCTGTAACTCTTTACCAGTGGCTGTCATATTTACAGCGCTTGCTTATCGACGTGTTGATTATACGTGCTTTGAGCTCTTTTGAAAGCGGACAGTACTCAAGCAATGACATGCTAGGAGATAAATTGATACCAGCATCTATGAATTTGTCGAATGGAAGCACAATAAATAATATTCAAACAAAGGTGTGGGTGTGTGTGCGTTATGTTTGTGTGTGGGGTGTGCGTGTGCGTGTGTGTGTGGTGAGTGCGTGAACCGTGCATGTGACTTTCAGCAAGACCGATTCTATTTCTTATCTTTTAACTAATTCTAAAACTTCACCGTTTTACACCATTTCCTATTTGCTAGCTAGCTAACATCATCAACATTTCCGATTTGTTCGAGACAATTTCTTTGCTATAGCATGGCCAGAACACAACTCGAGGGTCAATTACTACGGATGGTTGTGCTCTATTTGTTTTGAATCGTAAGATGATATAATATTTTCACAAACGCTCTGTAATCTCTACAGAAATATTGCATGTTTCCAATTGTCAAAGAAATTTCCCCTAAATATAAAAGTTACTCTACATTTTCCGACGTACGTGAGTAAAACAATAAATGCAGGTATAAATTTTTAAAAAAGTGGTCCCTCTCTATTGATTCAGGCGATATGCATAGGTGAGAAAACTGAGAGGATCCGAAATTCCGTCGATCATAAGTGTTCTGTAATAACTGGCTGACTAAACATTATAACACTCGAAGCAGGCGCTAAATGTAATTTAATCTTTGAAAAGAAAATGGAAATACTGTACTAGAGCATGTGATTACTTCAGAGTGTCCTATTGCACTCATATGCCAGTGGTGATATAAGCTCCTTCTCACATAAAAATGCTAAAGGCATGGTATATGCATATTTGTTCGATAGGTGATGCTAGTCAGAAACGTAAATATATCCTGAAAAATAATGCCAGAAATATATAGAGATAAATAAATAGATAAATAAATAAGTAAACAGCAAAGCCCCTTCACTGGGAGGGTACTGGAACGATTGTGGGGGAGGGGTGTACAAGGATTTTATAAACTAAGAATAAACCAGGCTACTCCAAGACATTTAACACTAGGACGATCACCCCTAGGACAATAACCCACCTCCCCCCCCAAAAAAAAAAATAATAATAAATAAATAAATAAATAAAAAATAATAAAAAATAAAAAAATAAATTAATTAATAAAATAAATAAATAATAATAATAATAATAATAATAATAATAATAATAAAATAAAATAATAATAATAATAATAATAATAATAATCATGATAATAATAATGATAATAGTAACAATAAATAAATGAAAATTAACATAACATCATATTAATAATAATAAATAAATAAGAATTGAAGGGCACAGGGGGCACAGGTCTATGAGAGGAATTTTCAAATAAGCGAATTTTGACACCGATAAGAGTGGAGGAGGCTGGAGCTATATTATTTTCAAGTTTCCTTTCCCCCTCTATCTCTCTTCTGTCTTCTCTCTCTCTCTCTCTCTCTCTCTATCTATCTCTCTCTCTATCTCTCTCTCTCTCTCTCTCTCTCTCTCTCTCTCTCTCTCTCTCCCCTCTCTCTCTCTCTCTCTCTTCTCTCTGTTTCTCTCTGTCTTATCTTGCCCATCCCCAATTTTCATGTCATTCTTCCACTACTGAGTTAGGTGAGGGGGAGGGAGGGGGCAAGAGTCTTCTGTTTCTTCGCCACTGTATATGAGTACATATCCAGAGAAAGAAACACAACTTTACCCAGAGTTTAATTCCAGTATGGCAAAAAAGGGGTCATTTTAATATTCACTCCATATGTATTCACGAATATTATATAACATATGTACACAATTACAATCTTAGAGTCAAGTACATTACACATTGCATTCTTTTTCATAAGCCTCCTAATCAAGACCGTTCACATTCCTTATATTTTTCAATATCATTCATTCAAAAACTGGCGGTATACATATGGTTTAAATAAGGTGCTGACATTGATGGTAGGATCTTTTAACACCGTTTCTTTGAGTTTCCTGTCAGCATTTGCATGTACGATGGACTCTCGTTATGTAGAAGGGAAACAGTTTGTTAAAATTAGATCTTGTTACACCACAAACACAGAAAAACAATGTGGATCATAGGAATTATAGGAAATATGGGAAATCAAAAACTATATAAGTAAGTGCTTATTATAACGAGAGTCTACTGTACTTTCGTCACATGAATGTAAAAGTACATGCTTTGTCACATACACCATACGTAAACATAAACAAACTGAAAGAGAATGGTTTCTGCAAAATTATCCCAGGGAAACGGTCTACCCCCCCCCCCCCCCAACCAACTCGAGTGATTATCCTCTACTACCTCCAGTAGGGGTACAATGTTGCCATTACATTTAGACCAATTTTGTTCTTACATATTGTTCATGAAATTAGTGTGACAATACAATATAATGTCTTCTCAAAATTAATCAATATAGTTCTGAGAAGTTATACACTCATCAAGAATACATAATTTTGTCACAATCGCTTCATGAAAAGTGCCACGAAAAATGTATCACAACTTCATGGGTAACAGTGTATTTGTCCTGTTTTGGGTGAAGGGTTTACTTTTCCCAGCGGGGCTACTCGTCTGGGAGTAGATATTGGGGTAATAGTAGCGTGATTATAATCCAGGGGATAGTCCTTCTGGAATCTCCCCTTCTGAAGTCTTAACCTTGATCTAATCTCTTCTGTACTGATGTCTCGGTTCATAATCCATTCTTTTATTTCCTTACATTATATCTTCCTTTCAATCCTTCTACTACTGCAGACTTCCCAACATGTGAATTTCAAAGTTCCTAAAATGTTACTGTACTTTTGCTTCATAACTTTGTACTCTATTTAAACAAGGATTGTGTTGCCCTTTTGCCACAACTAAGAGCCAAAGAAAGGGTTAAAGAGAACAAAGGCCAGCTAGACCCAAATAATTTTGTCTCACTGTATAGCTGTATCAGGGGTAATGAAAAGAGGTCTGCAAAATTGTACATACTAAGTATTGGTCTCGAGGACTTACAGTAGTGGATACACTGGGCTGTAAGCATGTGATATATTTCTTGAAACACCTCTCTTCAACTTGTTCTGGAGAATTGTCTCTTCCAAAGCAGACATAACTTTATCAACCAACATGTAAAGATGAGGCTTAGCAGTACTGCACAACAATTTTATGAACATAACGAACGGTATCATTACTATCGCTGTTGCAGCTCTCTAAAATGCAGGCAGTTCGGTTATAGTACAGAAAATAAAACATGTCACTTAAAAATCTAAATGCATATATGAATCATATATGACTTAAAACCAAAGTAGGGGTTTTAAAAAAATGAAGCAATGTTGATATATGTTTTGAGATATATTCCTTAAATGCGATGTACTTTTTAACATAAACATGTAATAAAATACTGTAATGTACTGTATGTATAATTTGTATACTCCCCCAACACTACCAAAATAAAGACATTTACAATTTCTACAACTTTTCATTGCACTTGAATCTGTATAATAGAATTTGTCATTCAAACATACCATATTCCATGGGGTGTATGACACTACTTCAAGTAACACAAAACATATTTGCATAATAAAAAAAACATGAAACAATATATGACTACCACTGATAAGTTCCAAAAGCTGGTACGAGAGCAATTAAGCATTTTCCTACATTCAGAGTTTCTTACCTTTTACACAAGGTGCAAAGCTGCACTCAAGTGGAAAAACACATTGTCTTAAAATCGTCTTACGATCACAAACTGAATTTTGAAGGTAAAAAATTCAAGATAGGATAAATAATTTTGAAAAATGACTGTGGTCCCAAAAAGTAATTTGATCAGTATGAGGCTAATATTCCACTTATTATGCACCGCTGTTCTTTACCTCTCTGATTTCCTGCATCATTTCAACATTAAATTGTGGTTTTTTACCCTGAAATTGAGATAAATTACAAAACAATTTTCTATATATATATATATTACTGAAAACAATGACATAATTGAACTTAATACCATGTGACTGACTAAAAGCACATCCAAACTACTTACAACCACATATATCAAACATTAAAACAGTGGAATTATAATAATAATAATAATAATAATAATAATAGCCTAATAGTCCACTCCAAATTTTATTAAACCGAAACGGAAATTCTTTTTGCCCAATTGATCGTGAGCCCGGCAGCCACTGAGCAGCGCCAGATCGACGTTGCTCTATCCCTTATTGTTGAATGCCAAACAAGGTAGCAACAACTCCCATCTTTTAACGTCTTTTGGTATGACGCGGCCGGGGTTCGAACCCACGACCTCCCGGTTGTGAGGCGGACGCTCTACTGACTGAGCCAACACTCCGGTAAAAGCATTATATTCTTATTATTCCATGAGAATTCTCAAATAGAATAATCAGTACTTTACTATACTATCATATTGCTCCGTTTAGTCTCATTTCACAACGCCCCCTATCGTCAGAGCATGGTCAGAGTCAGCAGCCTAACATGTTAGCCTATGGACGTTTTTTTTTTAAATCGTTAAAAATTCATTTTTTGTTTAAACAAAAAGCACATCCACCCCGACGTACGTTATCACTAGCTCTTTCATTGGAGCCCTCATGTCTCATTGACTTTTGAAAGTTCACCCACCGTAATTTTTCAAAATAGGTTGCAAACCCGTCATTGCCTATAATACACATGTGAAACAAGTCTAACTTTGGACTCATTTTTCCAAGCGATTTGAAGATTATAGGTCGAGCACACGGAACATAAAAAGCATGAATTATCATAGATCACTTCTGCTTATTTCATTATGTCCATTTCATCCAACCCCACCGTAATTTTTCAATTTAGTAAAAGCAAACATTTAGCCGAGGTAAGCAAAAACATGAATATTCATGACACATCATGGACTATTCGGTTATTAACAGAGGGGTGCAATCGGTCATCACGTCAAACTCCCCTTATTGCCACCAAGTATTTCATATAATTATATAGTTTGGTATGTTTCTTTTACTCACTCATGAATTATTAAATATCAATGATGGTTTAAAGAAATGTAAAAGAAATTTTAGTTGATATTTATTAACAAAGTAATTTATATTTAGCAAAGCAATCTCACATACAAAATTACTATCAAATGTCGTCTGCTACGCCAATTGTCGCCTGCTTCGTTAAAGGCACATATTTATTGTTTGGACTGTAAGGTATACCAGGGAGATTTGTATTTTCCTGCAGTACAACGTATAGCAGGAAAATGTTGCATATGCGGATCCTTTTAATGATTACGTAATGGAAGTGGCGAGGCGGTATGGTTTGAATAACGTAGGCAGGTGAAAGTTATTGTATTGAGAAGGAAAGGAATGTTCAGAAAGGCATAGAGAGGGAAGTGGGCGTGGTAGCCATTCTAGCTTTGCACCTACATCAGTACGAGAATACACCCGACGGCGCGGTGGCCTGTCCTTATAGCGCGCGAACACATCACACCCAATGGCATACACCCGGTACCCTGCAACGCGTCAGTGGAACATTCTAAGAAATTAAAAAATTATCTACACAATGGACCTCTTGAATCATCTGATAAGTAACTTACCCTATTCTGATTACTTCAATGAATGTCAAGATAACAATGGCTGCTTTTCCATCCAAAAATAAAACTAGTTTGCAACTAGACATATAATACTTGTTTGGAACAAGTATAGGTGGGCTGGTCAACTTAAATTTGAGACAAAATAGAGCAAAAATAAGCGAGATAC
Organism: Strongylocentrotus purpuratus; assembly: GCF_000002235.5. Lineage (NCBI taxonomy): Eukaryota > Metazoa > Echinodermata > Echinoidea > Camarodonta > Strongylocentrotidae > Strongylocentrotus > Strongylocentrotus purpuratus. The sequence continues at coordinate 15,760,732 of NW_022145595.1, forward strand.
TGCTTAAAAATTCTTAAAAAACAATACATGTAGTTTCATGACGTGAATGAAATTCACCTTCTATAGGGATAACGCAAATTATGAAGGCCTTTTGACATGAGGCCTTTATTCGAGATTTTCACTATGATGACGTCATCAAAATGAAAAATGGTTATCATTAGGCATGTAGAGAATTGTCTTAGCTACAACATATTGAAATTTTGAAGAAAATTGATCAATATTTACAGAGATACAATCAATTTTCCATAAATATGCTGACGTCATAATATGCAAATTCGTATTTTGAGTTCCAAGGCCATTGTGATGATGTCACGATACACTTAATGGCCAAATGAGACATGAAATCATATCTCCGACTCATACTCTATCTAAATATGAAAAAAAATTGAGGATCCCGGTGCATTCCAAAGAGCTATAATGGATTTTGTATAGACATGTTTTTGCCCATATATGCTATGTATTACAAGAGCTCGCGCGCACGGACATTTATCTTGAATGGACGCTCATCTTAAAATTAATGGTCATAAAGAGATGAACATGGTATCAAATTGTTTGAAAAAATATGGGAATTATCATGAAAGAAAAAAAAATGGCGATTATTTGTTATGTAATGGTGTTACGCGCGAAAACGCGCGCGCATGCGCGTGTGCGCGTTTTTTTATAAAACGCTTAAAATGACCTGAAACGTATGCAAAAAAAATTTGAGACGATTTTGAGCATTTTGAAATTTTGCGCGCATACTGACGCGCGAACGTACGCGCACGCGCGCGTTTTTTGACCTGAAATTGACCGGACGGATATTGACCTTGATCATGATAAATATGAATGTGAAATTACCTTTGGTTATGAAGATATGATCATGAGTTGATTTTCAGAAAATTTCACAAAATGGCGCCTGATGACGTCATCAGTCAAGGTCAAGGTTGAACAAATTTCTGTGTTTTGTTCTAATGCCTATACATATTTGTGCCAAATTTCAAGGTATTTGATTGAACCAATTTAAAGTTATCTTGCTCACAAAAAAGTGGGTCGAAATAAGAAAAATAAAGAATAAAGAATAATAAAGGCAATTTTAACAAAATTATAAGGTGGTCTGTATTAGATACAGCCCACCTAATTAGAAATAGTCAATTTCTCGATAAATTCAGAAAATATATTTGCCGCCGCATTCAATATGACGTCATTGACAGCTGATTGGCTAGTTTGGTAGTGACGTCGAACGAGCTATGTTTGTGCTGCAGTGATCAAGCAAGCGAAAATGAGACAATCGGAGCAATATGGCAAGGTCGCTTGTGTTCATCGCCCTCTTGCGAGAGACATTGAGAAAGCAGCTATGTCATACAATCGCGAAAGAAGAAAAAAAGTGTTTACAAACATAGTAACAAAAGTAAATACCTTGTGAATATGTTGTTAATGTAGATTTTATATTCATGTTTTTGTTTGTGTGCTCTTTAAGCCTTTATTTAACCCAAGGGACCGAAAGGTGTGCCAATAAAGTTCAAGTTCAAACAAAATATTTGTTATCATAGGATGGCAAGTGAAGGTCACATATTAGGTAGGTATGCAACACATTGTCAACCACAAATAAAATGTAATGTGTAGTACTTTGTTGATGTAGTCAAGGAACGGTTGAAAATCTTACATGTATTTGCTCGAACGGTTGTCCACGCATCCATCCGCTCTTCAGACAGTACACATGACATAATGTTCTCATTATCGCCACCCTGGATGAAAGTGGCAAATGTAGAGATGTGTTTCATCAACAGGCATAAGTGCCTCGGCTTGTAATTGAACCCCTAAATGTTTATCCATTCTATGACTTTTGAAAATCTAAAATATCACTTGCTAATGAGATTGGAGTAGAAAATATATTTCCATGGTACGTTGACAGCCGATCAGGCGGTTCCAAATAGTATTGTCACCGAAATATTACATCTTTAATCCTCTTATACAGTAAGGAGTGACATATCGATCAACGATGTATGCCCCTATCCCCTTGGAAAGCCATGAAAAACATTACTAAAACTTGCAGCGGGTCCAAAGGCTACGTTCGACAGCTCAGGGTACTTTACACCTCCCCTGTTTATCTTTTTCTGAATACGCCATTGCGTAGGCACATTCCTTGAAAGTGAAAGTGGCTGAGATAGCTCTACAAAACAATCAAGGCAGTTCTTTATTTGCGTGGATACTTTTCAATGTTCAAGTAGATGCTTGTAATGATAATCAATCTTTGTATTTTTATCAAACATTTATCAAACATATCTTACGATCGAGATGCTCAATCTCAATCAAGTATTATACCTGTCATGTTTATAAACTTATTATAACTATTAAAACTTAGAAACTATTAAAACCAATAAAATGAAAATGAGAGCAAACGACAAATTTGCAAAGATCTACAACATGAATAGGAGCACAACCAAGCAGATTTCATGCTCAGCAATTACTGATTTCTATCATGCTACTCCTCACTGGCACCTCGTCGAGAAATCATCTTGTAATTCTTGAAGAAGGCATTTTAGTTACAGAATTTGTTATATTACGGAGCAACTTCGGAAATACTTTACCGTGTTCGCACAATTCGTGGTCTTTGTCGAATACTGATAGTCACCAGTTCTTAAATGATTTTGGTCTCACATTGGAATCGATCGCAGTTGATGTTAAATTGACATCTCTTGGCTTGACCGTGCGAGCATCGAATAATACGAGTGTCGAGTTATAAAAACCCAACAATAAACTGTGTAAAAAAGATTTAAAAGAATTGCATTTTGAAAAGCTCGTCACCAGATTAACATCTCATATTCACCTTAGAACCATCCATGAAACGCCAATATGAAAAGAATCTTCTGTAATGTAATTACATCTGCAACTGGTTCGGCTAATCATATCAATTGGATCTATTTAATTTTACTTCATGCTGGACTAGAACAGAAAGCTACGATACCGGTTTTTTTTCAATTATATTTGGTTCGAGATTTCTACTTTTGACATGGCACTTTTTAACGCCTCTACGATTGTTCTTTTGTGTTTAGCCTTCCGCACATGCTTCTGTAATGGATCAGAATCCGTGACGAGAGTACTGAACGTTGGGGATAATATGACCCTAGATTGCGTAACGGACTGGGATCCAGATATCAATATGTATTGGGTTCGGCGAAAGATTGGATCAGACGATTACATAGCACAGGCTGGTTCATCATATCCCAAAGGTGAAATTTATGGAAAATTACGTTATGATCCGCGTATTTCCATCAATTACGACGGCTTTGTAAATGTTTCGTCTGAAAAAGTGATTAAGATTCTAGCGCTAAGCATTTCAAACATTACAGAGCAAGATTCAGCCGAGTACATCTGTTTTTCCAAAGACGTTATGACCGATGAAGACTTATATTTGTATCAGTATTACATCAGTGTTATAACTTGCAATTGTTCAATTGATACAACCGTGACTTGTGACCTTATCGGTTTCAATAGCCCTCAGTGGCTTGCTGTGACGATCATCTTTAACGGTGAAACTGTTCAAACGGATGTGAAAGGAAATCGTCTGACGTTTGGCCCTAATCCTTTCAATGAGTTGGCAAATGAAAATTCAATCAATCTATTTTCAGTTGATAGTCTCCTGTCAAATATAACGTGCATTCTTCCTGTCCAGTCGAAACCGTCATCAACACAGACAGTAGAAAACCGAGCGACTTTGACAAGAACCCAACTTCTGTTATCTACAACTGGGACATGGGATAAGACAATCAAGGATGATGATCATGATAGTCACGGTAAAATGATTATCACTGCACTCGCTGTGAGTATCTTGGTTGTGGTCCTCATCGTGACAGCTGTCGCGGCGGCATCAATTTGGAGACGAGCGTTGAGATCCAAACGTGGTCGAGCGAACTTGGACACAACCGAAGACTGTTCCGATTCCACTGATTGGGTAAGTAATTATCATTATACAATTTGATATGTTGTTATGCATCCCCGATAAATCATTTTTATAGTAAAGTTCAGCTAATTGAATATGCATTTACGCATTTAGATAGCATCGGAAATCTGCCATAATTCTAAGACAACAAAGAGGTTTAGTAATTAGAAGCATGTGTCTACAAAGCTGGTATACTCTGCCACACTAACATGATTGTTCGATAATGCATCGCAATTGTTTTTGTAAGAAAAGCGAACATTTGATTCTTTTTGCAAACTGATTCGAAACGAGTAACAATTAAAGTAATATCATAGCTCAAACTTAATCCCACTTATTTTCCACCCATTTATATAACAACATTAGAATTTATCCAGATTCGCCATCCACCTAAACCACGAGTGCGAGAGCACAGTGCCCGTAGCACTTACCTCTATGTGTACTGAAGTTGAAGACAGCGCCCTGGCCTATCCGACCAGCTTCTTGCCTCTCACAGATACCTCACCAAGTTCACAGGATTACGAAGAAGTGGGCAGCAATCTGCAGGAAGACACGGATACAGACGACTACACATTTCCTAACGTTAGAGGCTAGGATACCGAGGATAACGGTGTCATGGTATCAAACGTTAAAGATGAGGATTCGTGCGGTTATTCTGTTCCAAATGTCACGCTCTGCAACATCATTCCTGTTCAGGAATATGACGATATTAAGGAAGGAGAAGGGTCCATCGTTCCAACTGCAAATCGAGCCCCGATCATTGACGACAAAGATGAGGATGACTACCAAGTTCCATATCTCAAGCTTTGCAAGGATAAGATGATGATGTCTACATCAGACTAGGGTGGGCGTACTGAAACCACAGACTACTGATAGCCAAAAGAAGACTAAGATCTCCCCACTTCTCACGACGTAGATGAGCATGAGTTAATTACAACTCGCTGATCTCAGGGTGGAAAAAAAGTGGACAATAATGAAAGGCCTATGTCGATCTTATTGGCACTAGAGCCATGCACTACCACTGCAAACAAAGTAAAAGGGACCTTGCTATACCATGCTCCCAGCATAGGACTTTGAAGTAGTTAGCAGTTCCTGCTGGACCGTTGACAACAAAGATTTACAATGGATATCCTGCAAAAAAGATAGCTAATCTACTGAAGCATATATATTCCCCATGTTCACATGTTGATGTTTTTCTTAATTTTGTGCCAAAATATATGTTGGTCCTTTAATAATAATTTAATAATAATAATAATAATTGATTCTTATTGCGCGCTACTACAGACAAACTGATCAGAGCGCTATACAACAGAAAAGAAACATACAAATCATAACAATCAAACAAGGAACAGTAATTAAGATATTATGAACGAAAAGAAATTTAGCTATTCAAAATGTACATTATGGATTCAAGATGGAAAGAGTTGGGTTCTAAGTTTCTTTTTGAAAGTTTCTTTTTGAAAGTGTCTTCTGTACTACATAGACGAAGGTGTTGTGGTAGAGTGTTCCAGGTGGATGGTCCCAGTGGCGGATCCAGGGGGGACCGCCCCCCCCCCCCCCTTGAGAAAAAAATCATGTAAAAACACGTGATTTTTACCTTTTGGGGGTTGCCCCCCCCCCCCCCTGGCGCTCAAGGGGGGTGCAAATTTTTAAATTTTCGAGGACCAAAAAAAAAAATGTGCTCACTACACCATAAATGAATTGATATTAATTTCTTATTTTGATAGAACGTATTCACTATCATTACACATTATTAGAAATGTATAGCAATTTCAATTATTGGCACGAGTATATGAAGAAGTAGTCCTTAAATGTATTTATGTTACTTTGACAAAACGATCTTATTTGCAGCTTGCTTTAAATCGAAAACTATGAGACCTAAGACCATTTTAGAGCACTTTTAATTACAAAAGTAAATCAAATCTTGAGCTTACTATAATAATGATAGTAATAATAATAGCTAATAAGAGCTTACTATCCAGACTTTTTCTCTCAATCTGGGAAAGGCCTTAGTAGATTATCATCAATATAACTTTGGGTGATTTTGAATTGTAATCCCTGCATTTTGAATATTTTAATTAGGCCACGAGATTTCCTGCGTGAAAGAATTGTGATTTTCAAAATATCCGAAGTAAGCGAACTATGAAATATTTCACTTGGAACATGGCGAGAGTAATTCTCTTATAATTGCAAGAAGAGCCATTATTTGAGTTATTTCTTTCTCTGAATAACCAACACCATCCTTCTCGAGGAAACCAATCACGGTAGTTATCCTGTAACAGTGGCGTATCCAGACCTTAGCCTCATTAGGGCCCATTTAGAAGAGCCCTTGTCTGTGTTATGGGGATGTCCAGGAAAACCTGTGTTGAGCATCACTGTTTTAATATCAATGAGTACTAAATGTTTTTTTAATGTGTTCAACATAATTTGTGTGTCTCCAAAGGCTATCTTAAATTTGTTTTCTTATGGTTCCCTAAAATAACCTGCTAACTACTAGGGCTAACGTTTTTCCTTGGTCGGAAATCTGTCAGAAGGGGCAAATTGTCCAGCCCCCCACCCCCCCCCCCCCTTCCTCCTCCTTCAAATACGCCAGTGTCATGTAACCAATCAGCTGCTATAACTACTTATAAATCACTATTGTATTTTGGTTTCGCTACGTTTAGAAAGTTTGTGGCTAGTCGATGGATATCGACATTCACTTTCGCTTAGCCTTAACAATCAAAGTGATATTTCCTCAATAGCATTGTAAGATTTGGCTGGATGCGGACTCTGGAAAGTAAAAGTGCTGTAACTCTTTACCAGTGGCCGTCATATTTACAGCGCTTGCTTATAGACATGTTGATTATACGTGCCTTGAAGCCCGTGAGCTCTGTCTCTTGAAAGCGGACAGTTATCCAGCGATGGCATGCTTGGAGACAAATTGATACCATCATCTATGAATTTGTTGAATGGAAGCACAATAAATTATATTCAAACAAAAAAGTGTGGGTGTGTGTGCGTTATGTTTGTGTGGGGGTGTGCGTGTGTGTGAGATGTGTGCGTGAACCGTGCATGTGACTTTCAGCAAGACCGATTCTATTTCTTATCTTTTAACTAATTCTAAAACTTCACCGTTTTACACCATTTCCTATTTGCTAGCTAGCTAACATCATAAACATTTCCAATTTGTTCGAGACAATTTCTTTGCAATAGCATGGCCAGAACACAACTCAAGGCGTCAATTACTACGGATGGTTGTGCTCTCTTTGTTTAGAATCCTAAACTGATATCATATTTTCAAAATGCCTCTGTAATCTCTACAGAAATATTGCATGTTTCCAATTGTCAAAGAAATTTCCCCTGAATATAAAAGTTACTCTACATTTTCCGACGTACGTGAGTAAAACAATAAATGCAGGTATAAATTTTAAAAAAAGTGGTCCCTCTCTATTGATTCAGGCGATATGCATAGGTGAGAAAACTGAGAGGATCCGAAATTCCGTCGATTATAAGTGTTCTGTAATAACTGACTGACTAAACATTATAACACTCGAAGCAGGCGCTAAATGTAATTTAATCTTTGAAAAGAAAATGGAAATATTGGAGCATGTGAATATTTCAGACTGCTCAGATTGCAATCGGATTTCAGTGGTGATAGTAGAAGGTATTAAGCTCCTTCTCACACAAAAATGCTAATGGCATTGAATATATATATTATACAAATATACACTGTCTTGAGAGGTTCTGGTTAAAACTATGCTCAAGGGGTGACTCCAATAGTACTATTTGCTGAGGGGCGCAGCCCCGAAGCAAATGGTACTTTTGGAGTCACCGAGGCCCATAGTTTTAATCAGTACCTCGAATAGAAGGCATGGTATATTTGTTTTATATCCTGCATCAAAAAAATATTTTACAAAAAAAAAAAACATTTTTGGGAAGAAAAAAAATTTAGAACAAAAGAAATTTCAATTTTTATCTAAAAAGATTTAAATATTTTGTTTTCGTTAAATTAAGATTTGAAAAAAAAAATTATCACATTTGTTTTCAACTCACAAATAGTACTCTCATATAGTACTTCCTAAAAATAGTTCAAATATTTCTGGTCATGTGACAAACTCTCAACCAATCAAAAGCCAACAAATTTTGATGCAGGATATAAATCTATATATATTTCAAAATAGATGATGCTAGTAAAAAGCGTAAATATACCTTGTACAAATAAATAAACAAATAAAAAGCACAGCCTCAATAACTTAAAAGGTACTGGAACGATTTAAATGAGAATTGAAGGGCTAAGGGGGTACAGGTCTATAAGATGAATTATGAAATGAGCGAATTTTGCCACCGATAAGAGGGGAGGAGGCTGGATCTATGATATTCTTTTCAAGATTTATTTCCCCCTCCATCTCTCTTCTGTCTTCTCTCTCTCTCTCTCTCTCTCTCTCTCTCTCTCTCTCTCTCTCTTTCTCTCTCTCTCTCTCTCTCTCTCTCTCTCTAATTTTGCACATCCCAACTTTTCATGTTATTCTTCCACTATTCAGTTCGGTGGGGGGGGGGGGGGGGGGGGGGGGGGGGGGGGGAGTGCCTTCTGCATCTACGCCACTGTATACAAGTACATATCCAGAGAAAGAATCACAACTTTACCCAGAGTTGAATTCCAGTATGGCAAAAAAGGGGTCATTTTAATATTCACTCCATATGTATTCACGAATATTATATAACATATGTACACAATTACAATCTTAGAGTCAAGTACATTACACATTGCATTCTGTATCAATAAGCCTCCTAATCAAGGCCGTTAACATTCCTTATATTTGTCAATATCAATCATTCATTCAAAAACTGGCGGTATACATATAGCTTATTTAAGCTGCTGACATTCATGGTAGGATCTTTTATCCGTTTGTTTTGAGCTTCTTCTCAGCATTTGCATGTGCAATGGACTCTCGTTATGCAAAAAAGAAATTTCTTGTTATCATAAAAAATCTTGTTACACCACAACCACATAAAACAATGTGGTACATAGGAACTATAGGAAATATGTGACAACAAAAACAACCTTGTTATAATAGGAGTTTCCTATATAAGTGCTTATCATAACGAGAGTCCACTGTACTTTCAATATAAAGTCCTTCAATCGGTGTTCAGTTCAAATCTTTGTCACATGAATGTAAAAGTACATGCTTTGTCACATACACCAAACGTAAATATAAACAAAATGAAAGAGAATGGTTTCTGCAAAATTATCCCAGGGTAACTGTCTCCACCCCCCCCCCCCCCTCCTTCCATCCTATTATCTTATTATCTTCTAATACACCCAGAACGAGGTATACTGCTGCCAATAAATTTGGAATAATTTGTTTATACTTATGTTGATGTTCATGAAATGATTGTGACAATATAAATATAATATCTTCTCAAAACGTATGTATACAGCTCTATCATGACTCTTTCGATTGAAAATAAGGTTCTGAGAAGGCATAAACTCTTTAAAGAAAAAATAATATTGTCACAATCATTTCATGAAAAGAGCCACAATCGTTTCATGAAAAGTGCCACGAAAAATGTATCACAACTTCATGGGTAATAGTGTAGTTGTCCTGTTTTGGGTATAGGGTTTTTACTTTTTCCAGGGGGGCTACTTGTCTGGGAGTAGATATTGGGCTGATAGTAGCATGATTATTGTCCAGGGGATAGTCCTTCTGGAATCTCTCCTTCTGAAGCCATAACCTCGATCTAATCTTTCTGTACTGATGCCTCAGTTCCTCATCCTTACATTGTTAAATAATCTTCTTTTCAATCCTTCTATTACTGTCCTTTTGCTTCATAACTTTGTTCTCTACTTAAACAAGGATTGTGTTGCCCTTTTGCCACAACTAAAAAACAAAGAAAGGGTTAAAGAAAACAAAGGCCACCTAGACCCAAATTATTTTTTCCCACTGTATAGCTGTATCAGGGGTAATGGTAAGAGGTCTGCAAAATTGAAAATTTGGGGTGACCATACTAAGTATTGGTCTCGAGGACTTACAGTAGTTGATACACTGGGCTGTAAGCAGGGATGCCAGTAAGAATTGATCAGAGGGCCTGAAAATCACCTAGAATGAGCAATTTTGTACACAAACAACCCTAAACTATGGTTTGAAAATAACTCGCCAGGGCCTGAATTCAGGCCATTGCCTGAAAATTGGCATCCCTGTGTAAGTATGTGATATATTTCTTGAAACACCTCTCTTTAACTTGTTCTGGAGAATTGTCTCTTCCAAAGCAGACATAACTTTATCGACCAACATTTAAACATGAGGCTTAGCAGTACTGCACAACAATTTTATGAACATAACGAACGGTATCATTACTATCACTATTGCAGCTCTCTAAAATTCAGGCAGTTCGGTTATAGTACAGAAAATAAAACATGTCACTTAAAAACATAAATGCATATATGAATTTTATGTCTTAAAACCAAAATAGGGGCTTTAGAAAAACGGTAGCAATGTTGATATACGTTTTGAGATATATTCCTTAAATGCGATGTACTTTTTAACATAAACATGTAATAAAATACTGTAATGTACTGTATGTATAATTTGTATACTTCCCCAACACTACCAAAATAAAGACATTTACAATTTCTACAACTTTTCATTGCACTTGAATCTGTATAATAGAATTTGTCATTCAAACATACCATATTCCATGGGGTGTATGACACTACTTCAAGTAACACAATACATATTTGCATAATAAAAAAAACATGAAACAATATCCGACTACCACTGATAAATTCCAAAAGCTGGTACGAGAACATTTTAAGCATTTTCCTACATTCAGAGTTTCTTACCTTTTACACAAGGTGCAAAGCTGCACTCATGTGAAATACACATTGTCTTAAAATCCCCTTACGATCACAAACTGAATTTTGAAGGTAAAAAATTCAAGATAGGATAAATAATTTTGAAAAATGACTGAGGTCCCAAAAAGTCATTTGATCAGAATGAGGCTAATATTCTACCTATTATGCACCGCTGTTTTTTACCTCTCAGATTTCCTGCATCATTTCAACATTAAATTGTGGTTATTTACCCTGAAATTGAGATAAATATTTCTTCAATAAATTACAAAACAATTTCTATATAAATTACTGAAAACAATGACATAATTGAACTTAATACCATGTGACTGACTAAAAACACATACAAAATACTTACAACCATATATATTAAACATTAGAACAGTGGAATTATAGCATTATATTCTTATTATTCCATGAGAATTCTCATAGAATAATCAGTACATATGATTTATTCCTCTTTGATATGGCCACATTTTTTTCTTCAATTTTTTGTTTCTGTATGATTTTTTTCTTCTGTGAAACAGGCATCTTCGTTTTTTCGTACCTTATTTTCCTTCTTCCTTTTTTTCTTTTCTTCTTTTTTTTTGGGGTAGAAATCATATGGCACAGAGACAAGCCATCAAATGTCAGCAACAACCAAAATTGTTTCAAGAATAAATAAAACATAACTATTCAAGAGTATGCCTATACTTTGTGATTTCATATGAACAGAATACATGTACAACCATATGTCATTGAAAGTTTGTGAACTAAAAATTGCCATTAAAATCTTGTAACTTCTCAGATCACAAAGGAGAGATAAAATCAATCAATAAGCATAATCTCTCTCTTATTTGTAAGTGTTTATAACTCAATAGCTCTAAGTCATGTGCAATGGAAAGTCCAGGGAGTGACAAAATATAGTTTCTACCATATAACTCTCTTTAGTATATTTCATTGCCTTGGGGTCTTAGCAGGATGTAACGTCCCCTTGAGCCTATAGAAACAGTGATGCCTCTCATGGCAGTCAATATATCTATACTATCAATTATAGAGATGCAATCAATCGTTAAGGATGATATATGTTCTATAAAGAGTATCACAATGGTGCTTATGTCAAAGAGCTCAGGATAAATATAAAACAGTAAACTCAAACTATTTGTAGAAACTAAAAGATCACCTAAGAAATTCACTACTATCACCTTTAATCTCTAGAGAATACAGTGCACAGTTTAATATCAGGAGTTATCATGCCTACCTGAAATGAATCAAATTTTACTTGTGCAATTTACAATGTCCATATAACTCCTATTGGGACTGATAAATGCAAGTTATTTAGGTACAATTCATGCCAACAAATACGCATCATTATACAGTTTTGATCAACTAATTGATTCATGTACATGTTCGAATTGAAGAATCATTTTTACCGAATGCCATGTGACAATTATTGGCGAAGTCCTAACTTTTTCTCCCATATATTACCAAACACATCTACATGTTTATGAACAGATTTTAGTCAGTCTGATGATGACCGTGTGAAGTTGAACAAAATGGTTTACCTTTCTACACACACAGCCAATGGAAATCAAATGCAGCTCGGTTGATTTTGCTATGCATACAGTTTGTTTTGCATAACATGTACATGTATATGATTGATTTAATTCAGTAAGTCATCATTCATTTGCTATATATCGACTTAATTATGTCACTTCTGATTTTATAACGTTTGATTCGCTGACCTTCAGATATGCAAAATTATCAATAAGTGGGTTTAATAACGTTCACTCCATATTCATACCAGCATGAAAGATAAATACAATCGATATTCCATAAATACACCTGCACATGTTACATGTCTCACCACTGTAACTCATGAAATGGCATTGACTTTTGTAGAACTATTCCCTTCATCATTTCATTTCTATTGCCAACCATCAGTGCTGTGAATATTAAAAGTGACTCGCAAAATTTTAGTGTACATGATTGCTGAAGGCATTATTCTACATTTAAATTCAGTCTAATACTACAAAGATAAATAACATTTACATACCAGTATTCCAAAGAGGTCGGGTGAATACTATCAGAACTTGCTCTATACAGTGGAACCTCGTTATAATGAGGTCCTTGGGAGCATGGCAATTACCTTGTTATATTAGAAATCTTGTTATATCAGGTAAAAAAATAAAGGAATATAAAGAGCTGGGACCAGCAAATTCACCATGTTATAACAGATACATGTACCTTGTTATATTGGAGCTCGTTCTAATGAAGTTCTACTGTACTAAGTTTCATAGAAATAAGAAACAAAAATAGAATGCTAATCCCTTTGTACGATAAGGTCTTTCAAATTCTATTCAATTGCCTATCTGCACACTTTCTGTTAGACATTTTCAGTTTATTCTTTTGGGGGAAATGTTCTGCTGAGATTATGCCTAGCTTTTAAAACAAATCTCTGTTCTAAATGTTTAGAGAGAAGAGCCTGAAAGTAAAAGATGTAAAATCATACAGATTTTTTTCTGTTAGTTTTCCTGTTTGCTTACACCGTATAAATAAGTTTGTTGAGTTGAATAGCATCCTGTCATGATTATGTCAGCTTTCAAACAATTGTTATACAGTCAAATCTACCTATTATGCTATGGTCACATTACCCAAAAGTAGTCTGCTCGGCGGCCGAGCGGCGAGTTTTTAACCAATTCTGCCCGGCGGCTGCCCGGCCACCGAGCGGCGGCCGCCCAGGCACCGCTCGTTTTTAGGGCATCGCTCGGTCGCCGCTGAAGTTTTAGCGCGGAGTTAAAATTTGGGCGGCGCCTGCTCACTTTGCACTCGCCGCCCAAAATACGCTCGGTGCCTGGGCGGTCGCCGCCCGGGCACCGACCTAATCGCTGGGCGATGCCTAATTCCAGCAGCGACCGAGCAGGCTACTGATCGGTCGGTCGCTGCTCTGATTTGTGACCATAGCTTTAATGCCACCAAAGATAAACATAAAAAGTGGCCACTGTAGACAGGTGGCTTTTCTAGACAGGCTCTTTAACACACATTTCTCTCAAGAGGGAGAGACAAAATGCATGGCCGCTATAGACAGGTTGCATTTATAGAGAGGTGGCCACTAAAACAGGTTATGACTGTACTTTGATTTTCTATTCAAATGCTTGAGCCCCTTCATTGCTTCTTTAAAAAAAAACACAAGTCATGTTGTATCATGTTATCTAAATCTTCATGTCCAATTGTCTATGAAAAATGGCAGGAGAAAAAATTGTAGGAAAAGTTTCTTTCATGCAGACTTTCATATATCCAACCCTACAAGGTGGAACTCTATAAATGCAATAATGATGTACAATGATAAAGCAATCTTTGCGAAAGAGGATGCAAAACCTAACGAGCAAGCTGCCAGGGAGAGACTCAGGAAATTAAGCTACACACCAGGGCCCCGTCTTTATACAAAGAACTATGATTGCTCCAAATCAATCGCATGTCCTCAAATCAATCGCAAGTTTGCAGTCTCATGGTAAGTTGCGATTGATATCAACTTTTTGTAAGACAGGGTCCTGACTTCCCTTTCTCTATTAACTATGTGACGTTAGATCCAAAAATGGGATTCAAAAGTTTGACAAGGTGATCTTCCATTGCCATACTCGTAACATTACCATCAAGTACTATCCCAAGCATTTCAGTTGTACCCCCTTCAAATGGATATTGATGAATAACTGTACATGTACAAATAAAAAATGAGGGTAAATTTTACTGTACTAGCCAACCCCTTACCCCCCCCCCCCTACCTCTCTCCTCCAAAATTCATATTCACTAAGCGCCATGAGCACCGAAAGATGGACCTGTGCGCTATACAAGTAGCCACTATTATCATCATTATTATATGGATTATTAATAAGAGCAGTTTGAATGATAAAAAAATTCCCCCAAATAATAAGACAATATCCATAGTTGAAGAGGAATAATAATGAATCATAATAACAAAATCACTCAGCTAATTAAAAATATTCGATCCTAGTGCAAAGATGGAAAGTCGTCATTATCCACCCGATATCAGGTCATACATTTTATTGAACTTATCACACGAGGGCGTCTTCATTTTCTTGCCTGATTCGAACATCTTCCTATCTCCAAAGTATCTGGCTTGCTGTATAACTCTCTCTTCTGTGTAAGGGGAAAAGTGAGAAAACGATGGAAATGTATCAAAGGCATCGTTTAACAATGCTAAATCTGAGATGTACGGCCCTACGTGTTATCAGTGTCTGTGATATGGTGTAATATTGAAGCCCTTAAAAATGATCATGAAGTGCCTCAAAAAAGTAAAAATCTTTGAGTGACCAGTTTTAGCATACTTGTTTTCCCCAATAGACTGTAGTGTTATAAAAACTGTTAGGAAAACAAATTCTGAAATTTCTTATTCCAATCATAGATATCTTGATAATCAGACAGGCGATTGGCTTGTAAAAGCCATATGGAATTCATGTATGACCTAAAGGTTTATAATTATGATTGCAGTATGAGCTAAATCCAGGATTTTTGCTAGAACTAGGCAAAGTTACCCAATCCCTTTAAAACTTCTTGATGTAATTCGGGAGAGTAATTTTGGTATAAGTCAAGGAGTAACGGGACACACATTTCCTTAGTTTTGCCATGTCCAATACAGAAGTGCACTAGCCAAGGCAATCCTCATGAATGAAGAAAAAAATAAATAATAATAACAATATATAATAATAATAATAATAATATAACAGCAACAACAACGATCACAGTATTAGTGGGGTCTGGTATAGCGATCCTGTCTGGCAGACCCGACACTCCTGGTGTAGCAATTTTAAGGCAATACTGAACTGAAGGACTTTCTGCCCTATTGTTGATTGCAGGCCGAGATCCGAACCCTCACCCCTTGGATTGAGACACAAGTGAATGAACCACTATACCATGACACCTCCACATAAGAAAGGCATTTTATGATATGATATTTATTATCAGTACTAACAAAAACTAAATGTCTCAAATTGCGAAGAGAAATTCACCCTCCTTTACCTGTTCTTGTAATCTTCAATTCCATGTTTCTATATGTAGGCTTTTCAAAATGGCATACTTACTCTTATATTTTTCATCATAACAAGTTCTCCTTAGGTTCTGTAGGTATTCGTCATCAACCTGATTCTCCACTAAGTGTATCTTGCCCGAGTAGTCTTTCACAAAATCTTTCTGCAAGGGGAATAAACATACATTAACGTAGTATATTAAACAGGGAATTTTGTATGGGGAGAACTTTTCATTTTTGACTACCCTCTCCGCATTACCGGTAGCTTTTTTTCATAAAATAAGTTTACATTTTTTATCATTCCATTTATTTAATTTATGTATGTATTCAGGTTTGTTCTCACCTGTGAATCCTTCAACTACACTATGCTATGACAACACTTTAGACCTACATCGTTATCAATGACTCAACAGATCTTAGAACTTGTGACTCAAGAAGAAGATGATGTATGTATCTATTGTAAATGTAAATATTTATATACATGTATATATGGTTTATATGATTAGCATTTGTAGAATTAAGTTGAAATTGAAAATTGAGATTGAATAAGGATTCTAGAATGATCCCCAAATCATTATGCAAGCCGGAGGAATACATCATACATGTATACGTTTATCAATTTCAAGCAGGGTTTCTGGGGAAAGATAATAAAATCCATCAGCAAGGCAAAAAAAAAGGTATATATGCAATTAAAACCTGAATTATTCAAAATTCATACACCTTGAAAATGTATAGGATGACCACACATTTTTCTGTTTCCCTTGATAGTGTTCCCGTGAAATATGTACTTCAGGAACCTGAACATCAAGACAACCTGCATGTACCCAAAAGTATAAAGACCTTCCTTTTTTTTCCTTTCCATGACCAGTCTTTATATACAGCTTTAATTTATTAGACATCCATCTTATACAGTCAAACCTGTCTATAGTGACCGCCCAAGGGAAACACAAAAAGTGGTCTTTGTAGACAGGTGGCCTTTGTAGACAGGTTCCTTTAGTACATGTTTCAATGAGAAACCATTTTAAAGAGAAACAACAAATGTGGTCCTTGTAGACAGATGGTCTTTGTAGACAGGTGGTCACTAAAGCAGGTTTGACTGTATATAACTTATTTCAAATACAGCATATCATGATGGGAGGGCAGTAATTGTTGTATTATTTACCTTTACATAATATAAAACATCATTTTGTGTTCTTCTCTCCTCCTTGAAATTTCTGTAAACAGAAAAGAGAAAGTCAAAAAGATTATAATACATCAACTTTTAACCCATTGCCTGCAGGAACTAGATGGCTCCTGCATTTAAGTGTATGGGAATATGATAATTCAGTATTCAATGAGTTCAAAGAATACAAGTGAATAGTCCCAAATTTTAAAAAAAGAGAAATAAATAAATATGCACGTTATATGCAAATCACATAACATACAAATATTATCTGGGTCTAGCCTATTGTTTCATTGTTTTACTTGGACGATGGGCACCAGAAAAAAAAAAATATATGTATTCCAGTGCCTTTGAAAATATCTAAACTGGTAAGAGGGCCCTCATGTTGTGAAATATCATAATTGAAACTTTCCTAAAAGTATGGTGTCAAAATATTCATTATAAGCAAAGACAGTCATTTTTCTTTAAATATTATTCATTTTTAATAATTGATGATTAAATTTCATTATGATATCACTTTCATGTTTCTGTTTCATTCCCTAATTCATCTACTCTGTTCAATGAAATTGAAGTAACTTGTACAGCTTAAAAAGCCCAGTACTTGGCATGTTTAACACATTGCCTACTGGAACATTGTGGTCCCTATGTTAAGCCTATGGGAATGAGAGAATACAGTAGTCAACAGCTTAAAGATGTTTAAGCGTGGTAATATACATGTAGTCGTTCGTCAAGTAGGCAACTTAGCGATCACTACATAACACTGAGCCAATGGGTATTACGCTCGTATGCGTACGTCCTTGTGCTGCCCTCTATATACCCACGCATGAGCAATTTTAAATTACAAGACATTCATGGATACTAGCTAATGGCCTAGATCACAGTTGATGCTTATGCCTCAGTCACACCTTTGCGTATTTGGCTTGCGTATTGCTGCCTATATATGGCAAGCCGTTTTAACATTTATTCCCATTTCTTTATATCAAGTTTTGAATTCTTGATATCAAGAAATCAAATTCTTGATACCAAGAAATAGCATTCCTGTACAACAGAAAATTATTTCTTGATATCAAGAGATAGGAATGTTAAAATGGCTTGCCATAAATATGCAGCAATACGCAAGCCAAATACGCAAAGGTGTGACTGAGGCATTACGATGAGGACTTACCCTTGTCTTGTTAATCTGAAGAGAGGATCACTAACAAACAAACTAGAGAAGATTGACATGAGAACTAAGAGCAAGATTGGCAGCACCTGGACCAAGAATGTGTAGTTAGCCTGTCAAGAAGGATAAGAACAAACAAAACTCATTTTACAGCAGTTCATAATGAATTTCAAAGGTGGTAATTTGCTCTTTCTCCCAAAATGGCACAATCATGAATCCTGCAGTTTTTTGTTTTTGTTTTACGACAGACAGCTTTTATGTCATGTACACTGTAGTTTCTATCTAAAGACTTTAAAAGTTCACCTTGTGAGGGATGTTTATCAAAATAAATGTCGGTCATGTCCCGAACTAACCACTCTCTGGTAGACGACATAGGATGACATGGTAGTGTAAAACTAATAATAAAAATATATATTAATAATATTAATGCGACGACGGGACTCGAACCAGGAACCATGCGATCAACAGTCCTGTGACGTATCCACTAGACCACAACACCTCCATATAAACAAAATTCAGGACATGAAACTTTTCGCGAGTTGATCAGGACGGCCATTTTTATGGCAATAAACTTGATGAATTGAGAAGAGTTAGGGTTGTGTCAATTGTGATTCAACAGTTTTGCAACATGAAACCAGGAGCTGTTCCAGAAGAATGAGTTGGGGAGGGTTGGGGGTTCTTGCATTAATTTTCCTTTAAAGAGAAGCTTCACTTTTGGGGAGAGGTGAAAAATAATTGGTGAGCGTTATCATTGTTATTATGGTATGTAAATGTGGAAGAATAATAATAATAATAATAATGGTGGCTTCTTATATCTTATATCACGTTGTGACGCTCCTGGCGCAGCCCCGAACATCAGATAACAATGTTCCCTGAAAAGCATGGCTTTTCAAATGCCTTGATATTCCAAATGTAACATGTAACAGCATAAAAATCAGGAAAGATTTTTATGCCACATATTTGTGTAGTCCCAAATACATATTTCTGTGTACAGTGCTTGTAACTTTACCAAGACTGGGCCAAAATTCTTATCATGTTGATGATTCCAGAACTTTGCAGTATACACCAATACTTTTAGGCTAGATGATCAACCTTTTCTGCTCGATTCCACAAGGTTTCTTTCACAATGCATTGCATGACCAGAACTTAACTTTATCTTTAAGACCACTCCCCACCCCAAAAATGAATTTCCATGTGGTAATGCATTAATCCCTATTATCAAGTCCCTAGGACAGGACTTAAAGGTACTATGTCCCTTTTGCAGCCAACCTCAAATTCTGTAGAACTTTGCAGGAATTATGAATATGTCATGTATGTCCTATCTGTGAAATTTAAACGTTAGCAGTGTCCTCATATTCAAATTATGCAAGGAAACCTGTTTACTCGCTAGACTTTACTGTCTGACACTATTGAGTGAGTGACTGGTTTTTTTTTCTTCTTTGGTAATAACATACATAACATGAGCTGTAAATGGTACATGAGCATTTGTCTACATCAATAACCCACTTCTTGTGATGGCCAAGATTAAACTGATTGAATCTTTGCGCAGCATAAAACATATGACCATTCGGTACAATTGCCTGAAAATCAAGACTATTACTTTTGGGCTCTATAGCCCTAAAGTCGATTTGACAACTAATAGTTATTATTTTCTCACTTGAAGACATTTTCAAGCCCCACCTTTTTTAGTGAAGTTCTAAATTAGTATTATCTTTCAAATGCAGTTGGAATTTAACTTTTTCATTTTTTTGGCCTGCAAATGGGACATAGTAACTTTAAGGCCTTTCATAGCAGTCAGGTAAAAATAAACCATCAATCATCAACCTCCAATTTTAAGGAGGGGGAGGGGGCGGCCATGATACACGATGCTTACCTCGCCAGCCCTCCGTTCGTGACTGTGACCCCCTTGCCTGTACTGTTGTCTCCTACGGACCTGACTTGATGGGAAACCACCATTGAAAAACATGTTGAAGATATCCTCGGGACTGACTTCATCTGGAGGGGGAAAAAAGAGAAGATTTGGTATGGGTCAAGAATTGCTTACGGATTGCAGATTGAAAAAAGAGCATTTTCTACAATTGCCCTGTTCTTACCCTTTCTACAATTGCCCTATTCTTACCCAACATACAGTGGTAAGCAGTTTTCCTCAGGAACATATCATATAAGGAAAGCTTTATCGCAATACCTGTATGTTGTATTATACGACTTCCCATACATATTCCTCTTCTAACAGGCATCAGTATTAATACAGTACTCATGTATAATAGCATACTTCATAATTGGGTGGTACCCACTCATGTCTGTTGTTATCGATAGCATATACATGTTCGTAAATAAGCAGCAACATTTGGGGCTATCTTACAAAGCGGTGGCAGATTCGAAAACAAATCTCAAATTTCCACCTATTGGCAAGCCACAAGATAAGAAACACTGGCATCTTTCAATCCACATGTGAGGCAAGAGCTTTTAAAGACGCAAAAGAGTGGGCTTTTATGGGGAATTTGACAGGGTTCCGGTGTTTACCCATTAACAGGTGCTGTCAATCACCAGGACTAGCCTTCAGTTTTTCGGACCAACAGGCATTATATAATGCTTTGTATTTTTTAATCCATTCCCACATATGGTAATTCATCATCTTACTTTTTCCCTCACAAAAAGAATCTCTGAAAGAGGGGCTATTTCTTGATAGGCCTAAGGTTTTGTTGTGTGCAGACTTGTACACACATTAACGGTATGTCCACAAAGTCTGGTGTCAGCAAATTATGGCCCTCTCCACATGGAAACCAAAGACCCTCTCCCTTTAATATATATAAAGATATGCTCTGACTACTTTCTCGAGACATAGCAGCAGTACCCTTTGACAGAGCCATCTATACACAGAGTTTGGCCAACCCGGTTCGAGTCGGACACAATATGGCGACTACTGCTTTGTTGGGCAAGCACAAAACAAAAGAATATACGCCATGTTGTGACCCAGTGAAACCAAGTTGGCCAAACTCTGTGTATAGATGGATCTGCCCTTTGAGTAATCAGGGCTCCCTCCCTCTAGTTCATGAAAACAAAATTCCCTAAAGTAAATGTATTTGACACTCACCATCATCGAATCCCCTTGTTTCGTAGTACCAGCCATTGTTGTAGTAATGATGTCTGTGGTTATTACGTTGAACCTGTCGTTCCTGCTGTGACTCATCTCCGTACACGTCGTATTTTTTCCTCTTGTCCGTGTCAGTTAGGACATTGAAGGCTTTACCGATAGCTGAAATAGTGAGGTTTAAATCAAATCATATCAATGCTAGTCACATGTGCTTAGAACTACGGTTAGGAAATTTAAGGCTTTACCGATAGCTGAAATAGTGAGGTTTTAAGCAAATCATATCAATGCTAGTCACATGTGTTCTCTACAAGTGTTGGATGTTTCAAAGAGGATGCACTTCTTGCCTTCAATTTGATTTTAATCACACAAACCAGGTCAAATAAATTTCTAGATCTGATTTTTAGGAGTTTTAGAGGTAATAATACATTATAATTCTCTCTCTCTCTATATCTCTCTCTCTCTCTCTCTCTGTAGATGATCCAAAGAAATATAAATTTATAATTTGCATAGTTACACAAATTTTTCAACTGCTTAATGGTGAATTAATTGATTCTTTATATGGTTTTTGTTCAAAACGATGCTCAAACATACATTTTGTTAAAGAACATTTCTTTCTTGAACGTTCAGACTAGGCGAAACGAGATTCATATCTAGCTATTTGACAAATGCTGGAAGTCTGAATGCAGGCACTATGAACATGACGGACAAAGAAAGAGGACAAAATATACAGTTCCTCATTCTACCCTCAACAATTGCTGTGGTAGACAAAGGAACATCCCTTCACTGTTATTATGTAAAAATGTGTAGAACAGATGAATATGCATGTGACACCAGTTCTACACATTTTTACATAATAGCAGTGAAGGGATGTTCCTTTGTCTACTAAAGCAATTGTTGAGGATAGAATGAGGAACTGTATATTTTGTCCTCTTTCTTTGTCTGTCATGTTCGGGTGAGGGTACATGTACATGTAGGTCTCTCTTGGAAGTCCATATTTGTTTACTATCTTACCTTTGAAGGCTTCTGCCGATCCTGGCGCCTTGTTCTTGTCTGGATGGAACTGTAGGGCTAACTTCCTGTAAGCCTTCTTGATCTCTGATTCCCCTGCATCTTTGGCTACACCAAGGATCTCATAGAAATCCTTACACTTTTTGATTCTGCATTATCAAAAATAAAAACCAACAAAATAAATGAACGGTATGAGGAATGAACTATTGAAAGCAATCAAAAATAAAGTATCACTGGTTTCATGAAAGAACACTGGGTAAGTTCTGCTCAGAAATGTTGTCAAAAATGAGGAAATTGCAGGTTCTAGGACAATTATCTCCTGAATGATCATTCCCTGGAAAACTAGTGCAGAACAACCACCCTCTCCCCCCCCCCCCCATAAAAAATTTATATCTACCACCTACATGTAGGAGATAATGGTTACTCTACCATTAATAGTACCATATCAACATTACTCAATAGCCAAAAACGTCACAAGGTTTCCATGAATGGCACAGGTAACGTCAATGCTAAGTTTTTTGCAGCGATACAATCTTTATAACAACTTCATTTGTAAGAAAGCAGAAAGATATAAAGAACACAAATTTGGCAAAAGTTTGAAATAAATCAGACCCATTTAAAATATGATATAACTAAAGCTACAGTGTATGCAAATGTCCAATTGGCAATTTGGTCAGGGGATTGTGAAATAGTCAAGGACAACTTGCTTGTTTGGCATATACAAAAATATTAATAATTTTCTGTTTTTCTCCTAAGCAACTTCTCTATTCGGGCTCTACTCAAAATATATGTGAGAGCATGTTACTTTACTTTAGGTCCTCTGAAAAGAAGAAAACAAACCTCCAAGAGTAATACATGACATTTTGGTGATTTTCTTTGATGGAACAAATAGGAGAGTTGTCCACGACTGTGGCAATGTACATCTCAGTGACATTGCTGATTCGGCCAGTTTGTAATTTCCTAATGAATGATTAAAATTTTTCAAGAATTCAAGATTTTGTTCAAACTTTCAATCTTATATATTAAGGTTCGCTTTTCCTTTAAGACAATTATCTACATGTATATTCACATGGACATGAATGATTCTTACACAGTTCTTCACTGATCTTGGCAGGCAAAGTGGCAAACCATTACTATTGAGAGAGAAAACAAAATTGACTGCTTACTTTACTACAGCTGCTAATTGATCTGGTGTATAGTCCTTCTGAGCATCACCATTGGACGTTGTATCCGTTGATGATTGTTGTCTTGAGGCTGAGTTTCTTCTCTGTCTGGCCTGGGGTGTGTCTCCTCCTTTGTCATTTTCTGCAGAAGAATTTGCTGACTGTGAGGCCGTGTCGCTGTCGCTTTCGTTGGCATTCTCAAGCTGAATTAGTAGGGCTGCAAAATGGTTATAACAAGAATTACAGAAATAATATTTAACAAGATGAATTCTAAACACTTGTCACATTGGAAAATCAGTCAAATCAGAAGCCTCAATTGTTCATTCAATGTTTCTCTCTTTCTTTACAGGCTTTCGGAATGATTTTTTTTATTTTTAACCTGAATAATAGTGAATTGGACATTTTCTTTTTGAAAAGAGGAACAACTCCACTTGGATTTTGCATATGCAGGGTAGCTGCTAGGGACATCAATGCAAAACTGCAGGGCATGGGAAGCAAACCGTTGTGCATTGGTGCAATTGTTGGTATTTATAGTATTACACAATACATAAATATAGTAAGAAACTGAGAAAGAGATTGTGAAAAAGACTCATACTTAAGACTATAAGGTATATTAAGAGTTAACATGCTTAGTCTACATGTACATGGTTAAGAAGACAGTTTAGTTTAGTGTTAAAATAATTTTTTAATTAGCCACAGCCCACATCGCCCATCAGGAAATTTCTGCTACAGTCCACATAGAACTTTAGCCGACATATATCACATGCGTATTACGTTGATCAGGTCTCGGCCTCATTTTTCTAAATTGGCGCCTACAAGGGCCCTTCTGATTGGCTATTGCTGGCTGCCATTCGCTCAATGTTATAAGATATTTGTGCGAGGAGAAAGCTTACCATTTTCCATTTGATCTGATACCAAAATCATATTTCAGTCAAACCCTCCATTTGTTACAATTTTTTCAGCATCCTTAAGATTAAGTAGATCTAGACTAGTCTAGGTCTAGTTCTAGTTTACTTAAGTTTAAGTCTTAGTCTACATAACTTTATTTTAAGTTTGAAAATTAATTTCGTCATATTTAAGGTACAAACTTGCAAGCTGTAATGAAATGTTTGATGATTTTTCATTGTACCTATGCTGAGCTTTGTGCGTCAGTTATGTGTTAAGTGCGTCACTTGTTTAGAGCATGAGATGTCAGTGTGTTATGTAATATGTATTACGGAATACGGTATTGGAAATGCCACCGACTTAAGTTGCGCTTAAGTTAAGTAGTCTAGGCCCTCTCTCACTTAAATTTAGAGCCGCTCGAGCAGCTCTGCCAATCTCATTGGCTGCATGAGAGAAAGACAGAGCAAGACGTGAGAGGGAGATCGTAAACTAAGTGCACAGTGCTTTAATGCGGAAAGTTCTAACTCTAACTTTCAAAATCCAATCATCATCATGATCATGATGATCCATCCTGACCATTACTCATCTCGTTAGTCATTTGGATTAATTGTTGATGAACACAAACCTCATAAAGGGACACAAACCTCATAAATAGACTCGATTGATTTATAATTGCGATTCAGACAAATAGGGTCTACAAACGAAAGCACAGCTCAGTCTCAGACTCTCATCACAACTCCAAAATCACAAAGTCAAACGCCATTTGCATTGGCATTGCCATTGCATTGATTGTGCATGATTGTGCGCAATAGAAGAGACTTGGTCAATACAATAAATGGTAGAAAATCAAATGAAATGTAATACCTTCGACTTTCTTTGTAGGGAATAATTTCTTGGCTTTCTGGAGGAACTTAAGGGCCTTTTCTCTATCGCCATCTGACACTGCTTTCAGTGCTATTCTGACACATTTTTCACTCTCGTCGCGATTCCCTTCCATCTTTGCCTGCATTTTCACCTTTGACACGAATAATAAATACGTACGTAGATTACGTACTGGTACTTCAACATCTTTTCACCGCAGAGGGAGCTATTAAAAAAAACGGATTTAGCTTCTAGGCAGTATTGGAAAAAGCCAACATGTTTTGTTAAAAACATACAAACAAACAAACAAACAAAACAAAAACAATTTTGTTGGAGTCAACCCAAAACAAAGTGTAAAATAACTGCAGCGAACTTCAGTATATTATACTAAAAGTTTTAAGAAATATAGATTGGCCTAATGTGAAGCATTCATGTTTAAATAATGTACATAATATTCCTTTGTATTATAAAAGTCATATTTCCGCTAAATATACGGATTTGCATTAGAGTTGGCCCACATGTATTTATTTGTAAAAGTAATAACCTACCAAGTGGGAAAAAATAGTGCTTGCATTATGGACTTTCAAATATTCATGATAGCCACAGAATGACAGCTAATGAACATGCATTTTTTCTCATTAAAAAAATCAGATGAAGATCAGTGAAATTCATCATATAGTGCGATTGTCATTGATAATATAGAATATTTATCATCATCATCAGTCATCATCACCATCTTTTTACCCGGACTTTTTATTCATTATTGTCATTATTCTTTTCAATGCTATAAGGCTTTAGGATCACTAAGGTCAAAATGTTAACATTTTAAGAAGTGTACATGCATGCTAAAGTCCTTTTTTTTAACAATATGTAGATGGTCTTCATGATGATCTTGATGTTTAATTCATATCAATTTTGTCTAAAACGCTATTTATTTTTCATCTCATTCTTCCTCTTTTTTTTTTCTTCTTCTCTTTCTAATTCTTCTTCTGTGTTTTCTTCTTTTTCTTCTTTTTCGTCTTCCAGCTGTTTCTTTTTCGAATTCTCCAACTTGTTCTTCTTTTTCCGTTTTTTTTTTTCCATTTCATCTTCTTTGACTAAATTCTCCTAGCTACTCCTTTTAAATCACCCTTGCCTTTCCACCGATCGGATGTTTTAGGCCGGGGTTTTAATTCCGCACTGTTTAATTTGTTTTGTTTTGTGTTTCTGTACTTAATTTGCTTTGTTGTTTTATCTTTATTTGTATTTGTTTGTTTATTTAGTTTTAGATCAGTTTATAAGATTTTTGTTGTTGATCTTTTTAAAAATAAGTGTTCAGAATGGGACAAAAATGTAAAAGGCGTTATTCCTGTCGGCATATTCACCCCCCCCCCCCCCCCTCTCCCCCGTTACTCTAACTAAAAGGGACTTTTATGAATTATGCTCTTTAAAATATAGGAATATTAAAGTAAAAGGTGTTTCTGCTGTATCAAGGCCCTAATTATTATCCTTTTAATTACTAGCTATATATTAAGGAGAGGAAGGCAGGAAGGATAGGGCCGTTGGTACAATACTGCTGGGGGGGGGGGGGTCGGAGCAAGCGAGCCTGAGAGCGAATTTCGCATCCAAAACCGGCTAGCTAGCTAGCTGTGCATGTACTGCATGCACTGAACAACTTCACTGAGCTGAGCTGACTAGTGGTGTAAACTTCATCCGCAAAATGGATCGGAAACTTGTATTTTCTCACTTTATTTTGGCGTTTGCCATTGCGAACGTTATGGCAGCTGATAAGTACGATCGCAAATCGAATCGTGTAGACAGGCCAGATCTAGATAAGATGGACAAGTCTTCAATGATGGGGAGAGAATTTAAGTCTCGACAAGTCATTCAAGTTTGGCAGAAGGCTGATCGTGTAAGTTCCTCATTGGTCGCCACCGCTAACGCTACGCCCCTTTAATCTTACTGTGGTCCTACCTGTTAAGATTTGTGTTGTGTTTAGTTGATGTCTCACATAGTCTAATTCAGTCTCACTCTCAGAATGGTGAAACATCAAACTGAAGAAAAAATTTGTTCTCTATGTAATTAGATCTAGGGTCTACTATTAGTTATCAGTTTTTACTACTATTCAAGTTAACTAGTCAAGAACTGGTATTTTGGGGGCAATTTACTGTCTTTCTGAATGATACAAACGGAAACCGGAGAGTGAAATTGTCTAAAACTTAAAAATAAAAGTTTTAAAAAAATAAAGTTTTGAAAAACTGAGTAACACTACAGTAACACTTGCAACAGATAGATTTTAGTACAAAATTAGAACTGAGCTTATAGCTTATAGCGAAGGAGAAGGAGAAGGAGAAGGAGAAGAAGAAGAAGAAGAAGAAGAAGAAGAAGAAGAAGAAGAAGAAGAAGAAGAAGAAGAAGAAGAAGAAGAAGAGAGCACTGGGGGAGTATTCAATGTACATCTATTTCTGTCAATGACTTTATGATATTCCTCCTCCCCCCCCCCCCCTCTCTCTCTCTCTCTCTCTCTCTCTCACTTTCCATGGATAGATGAATCTTGCTCAAACCAAGATGAAGGATCTGCACAGGGAGCTGCTCCGCGTTGATGGCATGTACCACAAGATGAAGAAGGAATCGACCGCAAAGCAGCCCGACAACAGAATCAAAAGTGAAAAAGAAACAGAAATGACCATCCAGAGACAGATTGGAGGTAATAAAGAAACAGTCGAAGCTGTCACAGTGGCCACCTCTTTATAAAGTCCACCTGTGACCTGTCTATTGTAACCATTCATAATGTCTTCCTCTTGCCTTGAATTTGTTGAGCTGACCCTGTTTTTGCAAGGGGCCACCACACCCACCTTTTTACAGCTTTTTTTTCCCCTTTTGTTACTTGTTATAGGCAGAATACTTATTAGAGATATACAGATTACATAGCTCTAGAGATTTCAAACACTCATAACTTTCATATTATTGGACAGATTTACAAATACCATTTTTAGATGCTGCTTATAAGTATCGGCTTGCATGGTGATGTAGATATACAGTAGGCTTACGGTTGCACCATGTGAGAGAGAGGGGAAATGATTGGGAAGTCCTGAAAAATACCATTCTGTTTCTCTTGTTTTTCTGCTTTCATTCAAGTGAAGTTATTATAAAGGTTGGATTGCCCTTTAATTCTTAAGCTGCCCCCATGCATTTCACCCAGTGCCACAGTGCCAATCCCTATTGTGCCAGCCACTAATCCCCTGCGTGCCAAGTTAATTTAGTAGGTTCAATTAGAGTGTGTACTTATGCACGAAAATGTGTACGTGGCACGCGAGCGAATGAGAGTTTATGTGTGCATGGCAAGCCACCAGAAACCCCGGCCCCCCCCCCCCCCCCACTGTCCTTTTCGTAACAAAAGAAAAAGGTCGACCCGTATTGACTTTACACACCAGACTGTTGCTGAAAAGGGGGGGTGCTGAAAAAGGCTCGTATACAAAAGAAAAAGGTCGAGCCGTATTGACTTTACACACCGGAAAAGGGGGGGGGGGGGTCGGTTGGAACACGCATATGCGTACCCTAAATAACACTGAGTGGGGGGGCCGGGCCAGAAACCCAATTATGTGAGCGTGGCACGCCAGCGCATGCACAGAACAGTGTTCTTGGCACGATATGAGTTAAGGATGACATCTCAAAAGCAGAAAAGGAAGTGTAGGAATTGCAAATAGTGATAAAAAATAACACTGATACCTCCTTTGTTTACTGTACAGAAATCATGAGAAAGTATGGTATGGCTGGTGGAGCAGACCGTGATCCGAAGATGAAGTTCGACGGCATGCACATGCCTTTCGAAGACCGCAAGGTTGCCCAACTTTGGCACAAGGCACAGAAAAGTAGGTATATCTTGAGATTTCAGGATGTCTCTTGATGTTTGTATATTTATGTCTTGTAGTACTTTAAAGGGCGTGGTAGTGATAGTGACAGTGGTTGTGGTGGTGCCGATGATGATGATGATGTTGGTGGTAGTGGCTTATGATAGTGATGATGGTTTTAGTGTTGATGTCAATAGTGGCGGTGGTCGTGCTGGTGCTGGTGTTTATGGTGGTGCTTGTGTTGGTGAGTGTAATGGTAATGAGGTTCATGGTGTTGGTGATAAACGTTGTGATGATAATAGTATTTGTAGTGATGCTTGTGATGGTGGAACTAGAGTTCTTACAAGTAGTTTATTTTTAGAGATATATTTACTTCAGTGAGAGTATGGTAGTACTCAATGACACGTACACTGTCGTAGTAAACAGCAGTAATTCAAATTTCTAGTCAAGTTCACTTTATTCAATACTTTCATTAAAAATATACAAAGTAAAACAAACATACAAAAGTTAAAAAACAATATCAATATTTAACATGAGAATAACACAAGAGGAGAAGAAAGAAAGAACAAGGGGGAATTTGGAGACAGTCTCTAGTGATGTGCGTTATTTGAATTATTTATTATTTTAATAAAAAAGGGGGGGGGGGAGAAATAATTAAGTAATGAAAGTAAAAAATCGTTTGTATTGCAAATATTCCTTCCTTCCTTTAAGTGGAAACCAGCAAACCATCAGCATTACCAGTATTAACATCCAAATCATTAAAATCTGTTTTATTTTTCTGCCCAGGTAACCAGTTTACCAAGCAAGAACTTGAGGAGCTGAAGGAAGAACTGTCAAAACATGAAGAAAAACAAAAGGACTTTGACCAATTAATGGCGGAGGTTCATGGAGAAGGTAGGGAAGCTCAGAAGGGCCATCTTATATGCAGTAAATCAACGTCAAATGGGTCTGTGAGCAGGCATATTTTATCTGATCAGGGCCCCATTCGCAAAACTTGTCACCAGTGACAAATGTCAGTTGTTATGAAATCCTTGCTTCTGATTGGTCATCAGCAAATTTGTCACTTATTTTTGTCATTTATCATTGAAAAAGGGCTTTGTGAAACAGGTCCCCGATTAAGTCTGGGATACTTGGTCATTTGGTGTCCCAAGTATTTTGAAATTTCGAACAAAACTTCACATCAAATGTGTGGTTTCGCTCTATGTTTTAGTCTGATCTAAGTGCTAGAAGGAGTATGAACATGAAATAATGATCAGGTATACCATACCAAAATGTTAAATGTGGGAGGAAATAGTTTAGACTCACCATCAGCAAAAATCATGGCATCAGTTGCTGTTTTTCTTTCTTTCTTTTTTTTTTTTTTTATATAATTTTTTTTAAATATCTTTTATTCCTACTTCAGAAAAGAGTTATCTTTATATTGCTTTGAAACTCCTTTCTTTCTTTCTTTTACATTGGCAATAAAAAATGTACCTTCTGTGGTCATACATGCATAGACTGATTCAATTTTGACCCCTTAGAGAAAGAATAGACGGTCATAGAGAGAACTAATTGCTTTCCAAATATAAAGAACTGTCTCATGCATCATATAGAAAATAAAAAAGTGGGAACTTGCTTTGTGAGGGAAAGGATAGCAACTGAGGTAAAAAAAAAAAAAAACAGTAAGACACACCCTCCTCTTTTTCCTTTAAACTTGAGAGCACACACATGCCTAACCTCTGAAAGATAAGGTGTTAAACCTACGGGGAAACTGAAAAATCCTTGTCCATTTATCCACTGCGTACAAATGATGGATGCTGTTATTCATGTAGTAAGTATAAAATGGGACTAAAAGAATTCAGTAGTCAACGGGTTTAGAGCAAGGCTATCGTTTGAGTGTTCTGGGGGGTGTTTCACAAAACCTATCATCACTGACAAAGGACAGTTTTTGTTATCAGACAGTTCAGTTACTGAAATCCTTGCTTCTGATTGGATATCAGCAGATTTGTCACTGATTTTTGTCATTTGTCATCGTAAAAATGCTTTGCGAAACAGGTCCCTGTTTTCTGTCCCTGTAATACCTAAGTGACACTTCAATTTGACTTTGCAGATGGCACTAAGTCCAACAACGCCGACCGCTTCGAGGGCAAGAAGCCCGAGGAGATCCGCCAGCTCCGCATCAAGGAGATGGAGCTGAAGGTGCAGCACCGGGAGATCGCCAAGGAGTTTGAGAAGATCTCGGTGAAAACGATGCCCAAGGAGGAGAGGGGTCCATTCACAGACAGGCGTGTCATCAGCCTTTGGCAGGAGGCCAAGAAGCAGGATTACTCCATGGATGATCTGGAGGCAATCATGGTAACACTTTGCAACAAATTTGAGTTCTGGTTAAAAAAAAGAAAATGAATTCTCACAGAATCAAACGAAACTTACACTGAATGTTCAAGATTACAAATAAATGTCATTTGCCAAACAATTTTGGTAGAAAATGTAAACAGGCTGAGTAATGAGCATAGAAAGATAAGGAAATCAAGGTTAGTAGCCCCGACACCATGTGTGTTGTCGAATGTCCCATATACATCTTTCTGTGTAAGTGATTGTTACTTTACCAAGACTGGGCCAAATTTATTATGATTTTGATGACTTCAGAACCTTGCAGTACACACCAATACTTACATGTACATGCTACATGATCAACTTTTTCAGATCCATCCCACATCTTTTCTTTCACAATGCAATCGCATGACCAGAACTTAACTTAATCTTTAAAGCCTATCTGCACTAGTTTGGCCAGGAGAGATTAGACCTCCCTGCGTGGTCCCTGGCAGGTGATTATCTCATCAAATCAACTCTCAATTTAACATAAGAAAAAGGGGACCATGGGGGATCAATGGGTACCGCTTAGGCATTGTTGGCTGTATAGAGGGTGCAAGTAGCTACAAGTAGTGCAGTCCCACTTAAATATCATAATCAGTTAAATTAAATCTGTATTCTCATTACTTTTAGAACCGTTACTGCTGTTGTCCCCATTACTATCGTTATACCCCCCCCTCCCCCCCCCCCCCCTCTTGCCCTCATATTCAACAACATCCAACTTGATGAATTATACAGGCATGAATATCTGCTTCAACGAAACCTGTCTTTAAAGACCACCCAAGGGAGACAAGAAAGGGGTCTTTATGGGCAGGTGGTCTTTATGCACAGGTTCATGTAGTAAGTGTTTCAATGAGAAACCATTTTCAAGATAAACAAAAATGTGGTCTTTGTAGATGGGTGGTCTTTCTATACAGGTGATCGCTAAAGAAGGTTTGACTGTACTATGAATGTGTCTCTAAATGTAACTGCAATTTGAGTTATGTCTGTTTAATGTGAAATTACCAAAGCATGTACAGTGGAAATTTGTCATTAAGAGCTCAGATATGGAGGGATAAGGTATCCTGCTCGTCCTAGCTCTTTATATTCTGTTACTTGTAACCCTGATAGAACAAGGTAATCTTTTTGGTCCCCAGTATCTCTGCTAGAATGAGTTTCCCCTGTATTTTGTTTGAACCCCTTTTACAACTCAGCCTACAACCTTACATATCTGCCTCCAAGCTTCTTATGCTAGGTTTATATTATGTTCCAGGCGGCCACGGCAGCCCTGTTTGCCTGAAACATGGGATTTGGGCCATTTTTCTCTGTATTCAATTTATTTTCTACATACTGTCACGTTTTGTTGCGTTCACCCCATTTTACTACGGACTATTAGGTTTCTCATTCACACCGTGACTGCCGTGGCAATTTTGTTGACAGTTTAAGAAATCTGGCCTGGCATCCATGGCAATTACGGCCTGTTGCGTTTGCCCATTATGTCCCTTTAACATAATAAACCTTACATTAGACGAGGATGAATCCTTGATTTTGCAATTAAAATGTTGTTACTTTTTACCCTTCCTATTGCCATGCAGATGGAGTTGAAAGAATTTGAGGAGAAGATAGAGGAGCACGATAAAGCCCACAAAGCGTCGCTGAATGCCGAGATCAAACACAGGTCAGGCTTCAAGAGCCCTGTCGATAAGATGAAGACCAATGAGCAAAAGAGCATGTATGACAAAGCCAAGGAAATGGGTATTGGGGTAAGTCGACTGAAGTAATTTGAGATCATTTTTATGAATTGTTGTCTCCTACAAGGAAGTGAATCGTTACTCCAAAAATAGATAGGTGGAGAATTTAGAAGGATTTACATTTTATGGAGGGCCTTGATGAAAACTGAAATTTGCAACATGGGTCATTTTATCTTGGCCTATGACTTGTTGTAATGCGCCTGTCAGTGGCAAAATTTAACTTAAAATTATTTTAGTAAGCTGTACCGGTACTTGAGATTGGATTTCTTTGTGATAAACAAAATTTATTGGAAATGTCCATTGTCCAGTTTTATGGTTGCCATACTTAAACATGAAGATGAAGTATGAGATCATTGAGATGCCACCTGTATTTTGTGCATTGTATTTTATCTGTATTTCATCTCCTTGGTAGCACCTCTCTGCACCCTCTCTCTCTTTCTCTCTCTCTCTCTCTCTCTCTCTGCACGCCCCTCCCTTCTCTCTCTCTCTCTCTCTCTCTCTCTCTCTGAAGATCTGTCTGTCCATCACTCTCTTTTGCCATACCTCTTTCTGAATCTCTTGCATTTTTTCTTCTAGTTGTCATTTTTCTATCTCATTTGCTCTCTCCCACCGTTTCCCTCTACACGTCTTAATTTACAAGAAAATATGAACTCTCTGTCATCCTATGCTTCACTGTGTTGATCCAATACCATCCTGTTTCACATAGTGTTGCTGATGGACAACTCATCAACTTCCTTACATCCTCCCCCCCCCCCCCCCAACCAATATATTTCGTTGGGGGGGGGGGGTATATTTGAATAGAAAATGAGGTCAGATTTATTCTTTATCCTTTGCCTTGCTTTCTTAGATCCACCATACCATGAAAGAGCTTCGTCACAGGATCTCTCAAGGAGGGAAATGGAACGAAGAACTCTAATCTTAACTGAGATTATATGCCTCGACTCAAGCAAGGATCTTCACCAAAGTGTATTTTTTCTTGAGAACCTCAATGTCTTTCATAAGGAACATGCTTTTGTATTCAAACAGAGGGTGGGGTGGGGGAGGGGAGGGGTTTTGAGGTTGGACTAGGGTAAAACTCCAACCATTCTTAGTAGTTTCCAACAGGGAAATCTTACTGATCTCTCGAGCATGGAACATAAATTTTACACACACAGTCTACCATTTTGATTATTACCTCTTTAAAATGGGTGTTGCTTTTTTATGCCTCCGCCACCGAAGGTGGTGCCGGAGGCATCATGTTTTCGGGTTGTCCGTCCGTCCGTCCGTCCGTCCGTCCGTACGTCCGTCCGTCCGTCCGTACGTCCGTCCGTACGTCCGTCCCGTTTGACCGTTATCACAATATCTCAAGAACCATTTAAGATTTAAACTTAAGACTCGGGAATAGTATTTATCACCATAGGAAGACGATCTGATTAGATTTTGGAGTACGTAGGTCAAAGGTCACAGGTCACAGAGGTCAACTTATGAAATTCCTTGTATTGAGTTTGTTAGCGCGATATCTCAAGAACCATTTGAGATTTAAACTTCAAACTTAAGGATAGTATGTATCACCATAGGAAGACGATCTGATTAGATTTTGGAGCACGTATGTCAAAGGTCAAGGGTCACAGAGGTCAACTTATGAAATTCCATACATTGAGATTGTTATCATGATATCTCAAGAACCACTGGAGATTTAAACTTCAAACTTGGTGATAGTGTGTATCACTATAGGAAAACAATCTGATTACATTTTGGAGCACGTAGGTCAAAGGTCAAGGGTCATAGAGGTCAACTTATGAAATTCCATACATTGAGATTGTTATCATATCTCAAGAACCACTGGAGATGTAAAAACTTCAAACTTAAGGATAGTATGTATCACCATAGGAAGACGATCTGATTAGATTTTAGAGCACGTAGGTCAAAGGTCAAGGGTCACAGAGGTCAACTTATGAAATTCCATACATTGAGATTGTTATCATAATATCTCAAGAACCACTGGAGATTTAAACTTCAAACTTAATGATAGTGTGTATCACCATAAGAAGACAATCTGATTAGATTTTGGAGCACGTAGGTCAAAGGTCAAAGGCCACAGCGCACATTATGAATGCAAAAACAGCTTGTGATCGCGTTATCTCAAGAACCGATTGATGGATTCATGCCAAAATTACATGTAGGTCATGTTTGTTACTTGCAGAGCCAATGAACTGAGTAGATTCTTGGTTCATAAGGTCAAAGGTCAAAGGTCATGGGCCCATTATGTATGCAAAAATAGCTTGTGAACGCATTCTCATTAGAACTGACAGATGGATTACTATTTAACTCAGAACATCTTGCAGAGCCAATGAACTGAGTAGATTTTATGGTCATGAGGTCAAAGATCAAAGGGTCATATATGTATATGAGAAATTGCTTGTAATCACAATATTCTGAGAACCTGTCAATGGATTACCATTGAACGTGAATTCAATTTTTTTTTTCTGTTTTGGTTTGTAAAATTGCTCTATAACGGAGGCATCATTTTCGACTGCGCGCAGTCGAATTCCATCTAGTTTTTTAATGAAATTTGTTCATTTACTAATTCATTTGCCAATTTATTAGCAGAATTTATTTGTGTTGCTTCAAATTTTACACAGAAATATTCTATACTTTGTCACCGATTGGTTGGGATTCGAAGAAAACCTTCAAAACTGCTGTGTCTGCATGGATAGAGTGGAGTTGTAGAATGGCTGTCGGACTGGCTTCAGCTGCATGGATTAACAAGCTATCCATGCATGTTATAGAGATCATTGGGCTCTGTAAATATACCAAAGGGCTGAAATGTTCAGAAAATAATAAATCCTCCTGACAATAAACAGTATGCTTTATGTTGAACAGTAAGTCACGTATTTAAAATTCAAACCCTGCTGAAATAAAATTTAACGTGATATGTTCACATAATCAGAACCTGAACAACTCGAGCTTCCCATGACATTATAATGCAACTTTTTTTTTTAGAAGTACCTATAGTGTTGTGACTTGTCTTTGAATGTTTTCATAACCAAATTCGGTGACCTACCGGTAACAGATTCCCTGATGACATGTGCTCTAGACTTTATTCCAACAATGACATATAGGGTTAGGGTAAGGTTAGTGATTTGGGTTGTCAGTGAGGTTTAGGGGTAGCGATAGTGTTTGGTGCAAGGTCGAAGTTGGGAATTTGTTAGTATCCAAAATTGATCACAGAGCAAATGTAGTAGAAGCAACGTAAAAATTGCAGCATCTAATTTTAAAACAAAAAAGAACATTTAGTTTTGCTGTATGTTTCTCACAACTCATCTTATATACTTTTGTGTGTGGTGGTTTGTAGGGCAGGGCCCCCGTCTTACAAAGAGTTGATATCAATCGCAACTATAAGAGATAAAAGACTGCAAAGTTGCGATTAATTTGGATCAATCGCAACTCTTAGTAAGATGGGGCCCAGGACTCCATAATTACTTTTCTTGTGCCCTATGCACCTGTGTAGAGCACCATATGTATATTGTGGTCATAGATTTTATTCATACAGTTTGTATCAAAGAGATTCCTTTCGGTGCCATACATATCTAAAGAAGTTTAATTTCTAAAAGTTAGTTATATTGAAGGATAAACCACCAGACTGACGTGATGACTTGGTATTACAAATCACCTTAGCATAGAATATTATTCTGCTTTTGAAAAGAATATTTATATTTTTCCATCTTGAAATTTATAAATGCTGCACACCTTCATGTATACTTTGTAGAACAAGGAAGTCTTGAATGCTGTGAAGTAGAAAATGATGACACTTATTTAAATGTAGTTTAAACTTATGTAGAATGTCTTTAATGTGATATTGTTTTAAAGATGGCATTAGTATATAGGCCTATTTGAGATTCTTTATGTGTACAGTAATCTATTATACAGGGTGTCCAAGAAAAAAGGGAAGCCCAGTTTACGGGTAAATAAATCGATAGTAGCAAATTATTCCTTGATTAATTTATATGTGATTGCAAAGCTCAATATTTCAGACTGTCAGAAATCAGTCATGCATGACCTCTTAATCTGGGAGTTGGTGTCATAAGAAAAGAGGGAAAATGAGCTTTCCAAAGATGTACAGATTATTTTTGTAAATAATGGTTTGGAATTCTTGAGTGATTTACCAACAAACTTGGGTTGTCCTTTTTCAGGGGCACTCTGTACAGCACTCCTTTATCTGTTAGCTTCTTCTGGTTTTCAGCTATGACCAATGGATAAAGTCATTTCTGATTATCTCAAACAAAAGTACATAATAAGGTAATCAAACTTTAACAGTTATATAGCATTGTATCGGTACTAATATTAATTTTTTTTTTTTTTTTTCAGTACTATTTTCTTGTTACATTTGAAATGTTGAGGTTGATGAAGTATGTGTATTTTCTTCAAGAAGTTATATATTAATGATGGCACAATGATGAGTTTTTTTCATCCAATTCATATTTGCATGCCTGTATGTTTAACATGTTTGTAACGACTGAACTCAAAGAATGAGAGTTGATTCTTCTAACAAATACTCAGTAATAGTGAGTTATTAATGTGTGGATATATGACTGTAATAACAATTTAAACTGAAATTTGCACCTCTTTGCAAATAATTTGTTTGAAAAAAAACATGACATGAAATGTTATGTTCTCGGTGGTTGAACAAACATTCAAAATCTCTCAGATTAAACTGTTATAGGCAGGGCCAATTTCTTTTGTTTAAATACATTTGAATTTGTTGTTCTTGTTTTTTTCAGGTGACATATTGTAATGTCAAATATAATACTTCCATTTGTCACACCAAAAATTCAAAACTTCTAGACTTGTGTTTAGTGCTGACAGTTTTAACTTCTAAGTCTATGCAACTCATGCAAATATCTAGATTGTTCTTTATCAATTTGTCCCCTTTTACAAATTTGATGCTAACAAAAATGTTTATAAAATAAGCGTCTTTGTTTAGTTTCCAGGTGCAGATTGTTATGCAATTCCATGCCAGTGCATAGTGACATGTTACTGCTGGTGTACTATTACTATATTTTGCAAATGTGTTGTTGCATCTCAAATACAAGAGATCTTAAGAATAATACTAGGGAGTTAAATCTCAGATTTGGAAGCAAGGGAGGCAACCAAAATACCTTCAAAATTCAAGATTCCACTTGCAAATAATATAGCTTCTTTATGTTCTTTTGTATATTTCCTTACATCCTGATGATGGTGTGATATTTCCTTAGTAGTAAATCATACCTCAGTGTTGTACTAAACATTTATCTGTACTTTTCGGCTGAAAAAAGTTTTATAGATATGGCCTCCTAGGCATTGTACATATTGGATGTATTCTTTAACACAGTTCTTCTTTAAGCTTGTTCATCTCAATTTAACTTACAGAATAAAGGCATCTTGTCTTCTTTTTTCACTAAAGATGTGTAGTTGTCTCTCTTTTGCTATGGTGTTTAATGTTATTGGACTTGGATATATATTGGAGATGATACATGAGAAAGAAAAGGGGAGAAAATAGAAGAAACTATGAGAGAGAGAGAGAGAGAGAGAGAGAGAGAGAGAGAGAGAGAGAGAGAGAGAGAGAGAGACAGAGAGACAGAGAGACAGAGAGAGACAGAGAGACAGAGAGAGACAGAGAGAAAGAGAGTGGGTGATTCATGAGACAAGGGAGGAAGAAGGGGAAGAGATAGGATGACACAGAGAGGAGAGGAGGGAGGAGTGACAGATATAAAGGGAAGGGGAGGAGGTGGCAAAGTTGGTTGGGAGAAGAGAGGAAAAGGGAATATTTGAAAGAGAGAGAGAGAGAGATGATAGAGAGGAAGTGTAAAGAATGATAAACCAATTACCTTTTTTGTTTTTATCTGTAATAAAATCAATTTTCAGTAACTTATTTGTGAAACTAATAATAACGTACAAATACTGCACACATGTACTTTAGCCCTATTGGGCAAAATAAACTTCAAACCATTTGCTAAATGTCTACTAGTATATTTGTTTGCCTAGGGCAAGTATGGGAATGTGTTTGTACATGATGTAACACCATACAACATCAACAACAAACAAAAGATCTAAACAGAGAATAGATATTTTGCATAAAGGTTTCTGGGTTATCCGATCGGTGACAAACAAGTACACAACTGTCAGGAGTGATTTATCATCAGATAAAGAAGACCTTATCAATCACAGCAGCGTATTATAAAACATAATAATGGCAGAGTACCAAGTCATATCTATTATCAAATATTCACAGGTCATTCAGAGGTCATTATTGAAGATAAGTGGTGACTTGTGAGTAAACAAGCTATACATGTACTCATCGATCTGTACACAGACAAAAGTGTACCTCGATGTCTATGTGTATAGTTTATGTATTTCTTCATGTGCTTTATGTACAGAATTATCACTATATCCTCTTTCTCGATATATATTTTTTCTTGAATATACAAGACTCTCTAACGAATGCTACTCTCTACTGTAAACAGTTATCTTGTCGAGTATATTTCTGGTAGATATTCAGGACAATACTCATACAGAATAAAGTAGGATAATAAGATCACTGTCTCATCAAGAAAGAAAAAATGTCACTTTGGGGTTTCTAGAAGTTCAACAAGAAATTGCCAATTTGTACACAAGAATAGTGATTATAAATTTAACAGTGTTGAGAGACTGAGATAGAAATAGAGATAAATAATTGAGACTGTAATGGTTATGCAAAATTAAATTGTTCTTACCGGTATTCATTTTCAAAAAATGTACTGCATTAGAAATGGACTCAGAATTGTTGGATTTTTGCCGTTTGTTTCTGCTCATGTACAGTACATGTACAACGTTTAATTTCTAGAATTGTGGATCAAAAGATATAATAAAGAACAACATTTACTAAAAGGTGACACTGAACTGCTATGAGCTTTTTTTTTTTTTTATTTGTTCATATCATTTGGCAGATTAATTTTTTTTTTAATTGGTTTGTTTGTCTCATTTGCTGCTTTCACACAAAGGAAATAGCTACCGAAGCTCCATAAAAGATAGGGCATACCGGTACACTGTTTCCCATAGAGTTGGAATATATTTATACATGTATCGTATATTCGCAGAACTTTATTCATCAATCTAAAGAGTCATAGAAAGATTGATGAATA
Source organism: Strongylocentrotus purpuratus (assembly GCF_000002235.5). NCBI lineage: Eukaryota > Metazoa > Echinodermata > Echinoidea > Camarodonta > Strongylocentrotidae > Strongylocentrotus > Strongylocentrotus purpuratus. The sequence goes on from NW_022145595.1 coordinate 15,800,883, forward strand.
AAGTTCTGGGAATACATGTACCTATCAAGAAAGAACAATATTTTGACAGTCATTTCATGAATAGAGGTTATGAAAAATTATTCCATTTTTATGAACAACAGTGTATATTGTATGATTATTATCATCACTAAATACATGTACATTGATCAGAATACAAATAAATGCTATCACACACCAAACCAAAAACACAAGAATCACATCCATTAAAATAAGAAATATCCACAGGTAGTCATTTTGTTTTCCTTTCTATAAGAAGGAACGCCATACGTGGCCTTTATGAGGTTCAGAAACACAAAATATCACATTGTCATTATCATAAATCTTTCCATACAGCTTATGAATGAATCCATAAAGTTCTCTTATATCAAAATAAATTACAAAGGATCTAGACGGTGGTCGATGAAAAGGGGTTGAAAAATGGTTACCCATGATGAACCTGTTTTCCCATCCCCAGTCTTAGAACCCCCTTTTATGATTCAGCATCAGAATACCCCCAAGTTTTACTTGGAAAGGAAAAAGTTACCAAATTTGTATCTTTGCAGAGTACAGAACTGGTTAAAAGGACATCATCATTTTACATCATCGTGGCCATGTTATAAAAAGTTGATACAATGTATGATATCAATCGCATCTCCAATCAACACAAATATATGCCATTAATATTCCATTGATTGGAGGACTTGCGATTGATTTTTGATCAAGTACAACTCTTCGTGAAACGAGGGCCTATACATTGTTAATAGGAAGCATTAAGTTGATAGGCTCCTTTAAGCATTCTCCTAGTAAATGTCAGATGACGAGACAATACAAATTAGAACAGAAGTAAATATTTGGAACTGTTAAATAATAAGGCAAAAAGGTAGGCTGACCAAAGAGGAATTGGCAGTAACTTAATAATCTCAGCACATTTTCTTCAAATTGGTATCAGTTGCTGTAATGTATTCACTATTTGGAATAAGACTCGATCCAGAATCATATTATTCCCCCAGTTACATCACATGAAGAAAAAAAAATGGAATTTTTGTAAGTACAGCAAAAGCCTTTGTAAAATATTATTTATCTCATTTAAATTCTCTTATGACAGAATAATTTGACCAAAATATAAAAACGCAAAGGCTTGGACCCAAAATCACATGAACGTGATACATGTTGTAGTAGTAATTAGATTAAAAAGACAATTTTGAACAGCATTCACATAGTTATTCAAAATACTACAAACCCTTGTCCCAAAATAAACAAATATTTCACTGAAAGAACTTTCTAAAGAACTCTGAAAGAACGTTACAGTATTCACACATGTATACAAGATTACGCCATCACTTCATTTTTATTTAATTTTTGTCCCCAGACATGATTTAAAATCTGATGAAGGGATGACATGAATCAGTCAGGCTTTACTTCCAGTTGCATCACAGAAATAATTTTATCTTAAAGTACATGCGTACATTGCTTAAAGTGATATTTCTAGACACTTAGAATTTTCCTGAATAAGTCAACAGTACATGGACCATGGACAAACCATATGTTTATATGCATTGTTAATGCAAAAACTTGCAAAAGTGGGAAATTGCATGTCAATTTTTTTTACCAAAGTGGAAAGATTGTCCAAGTCGACACCTCCTCTTAGGCAATAAGCGGGTTGATTTATGTTTCAGCATAATATAGATAGCACAAGTATCTCAAAAATACATGATTAGCAGTCTTTCTCTACACTGCTGCCATTTCAGTATGATCTATATCATATGACTTAACTCCCTTAAAAATGAGGAGAAAGTGCCCTATTACGTCCATCCCAATTTATTGCGTCGGAATAGAGCACCGTTTCTTCTTATGAGAAAGGGATGGTAAAGGTAGTCTTCTACACAAAACAAGACATCTTTAGTTGTACAAAAAGTCTGTTTGAGTGTAAGAAAAAGGAATGCTTCTAGAATAACCAGTTAGTAAGAAGTATTTTTGTTGCGTTAATTTCATGTTAAGATGTGTTTTTGCAGTTTGTACATACTGTATGTACATGTAAATGATGAAGCTGCGATAATCACACAAATATATATATAGTTGGGCCCGAAAGTTAACATAAACCTGGAAGTCCCATGTTTATATGTCTTAGGCCCTAATATGTCTCACAGTGATAAGTGATGTACAAACTACATGTACAGTGCATATCCAATAAAACAGAGACAAAACTTGTCCATCTTCCTGATGTGAAAAGCAGGCAGGAATGAGTGAAATTTTGTACTGCTTTTCTACCAGGTGTATGTCAACTTTCGGGCCCAACTACAAACTCAACGGGAGAATTAAAAGTGCTAGAAAGGATACCATTTCCTATGTACAATCTATTGAGGTAATATAGTTTAGCCGCAGGTTCCCTTAAGAAATCATATGCCATCCAATGAAAAAAAATGCAGTGGTGATGGAACATTTTTTATAACCTAAATTTCTCCCCATCAAAATAGACAAAATCAATATGGCCCAACTGTGGGAATCTAACAATACTGGCGAGAAGAGAAAGAATAAAATGAAAGATGGCAAAATTCAAGGTCGACGATGGGACTATCTTTTGTACGATGTCAAGGTGACATTAACAGGTAATGATCTCACAATGAAGAATACATCATCAAATGAAATACTATACTATGAGAAAGAGCTGCCTAAAGAAAGTGGGACCTCGCGATATGTCGTAACAACTCGATTACTCGATATACATTTATGTAGCACTAAAACAAAATGACCATGTCAGAGTTTGGTTTGATTGATATAAATGCAAGGATGCTCCTACGAACAAATTTCTGCACATGTATGCTCAGAGACCCGATTTCTCTTACTACACCTTAATAGGAATCTACATGCATGTATGTCCTAATGTATAATCCAGCATCTCCTCTCCCTCTAAACTATAAAATTATGAAAAAGTAAGCAATTGCGATTTGGATGTGTTACCATTTATATCTTTCATAATCACAAGTATTTTAGCTCAAATGAGCTGAAAATATCAACACTAAATTGTTGTGCCTTGTGGCTATGCTTATGAAGAAAAGCTGACAAAGTAAGGCTTACGATTACGAATGAAAAGATATTTGAAGAGAACAAGAAATGTATGACACAATTTTTGTAAAAAATGTATTGCACCTAGAATCTGTGTGGTAAATATACTTATACATTTGCATTGACAGAGAGACAAGCGGTTAGGGACTAATGACGTTTTAAACTTATCATGAGTCAACTTTATGCTGCATTACTCAAGATCAGAATCTTGCCCCTTGTTCTCTTGAAATAATATTTATGCAATATTTATTTCGGACGTCAGGACAGGAGCCTTTTCAAAAAAATTGTCAGGAAATATGTTTTGAAAACACCCACTGGACAAAACAAGGAATTCCAGGGTATGATTTGTTTGACAATACACAAGTCTCACTTTGACCTGACAAATAGGACAGGATTTCCATTTAATATTTTGATTAAATTTATATATTTTTTCTCTATCAGGAACTTATTAAGTAAACATAACAAGTAGAACTGCAGTGGTGAAATAAACAGTTCAGTATCATATGTCTTCTTTTTTTTTACCAGCAGTACACATTCCTTCTTTTTTGTCTTAACTAGCCTTCTCGAACAGTTGTTTCATTGTATGTTGGTCCTCAGTCTCAGATGTCCATTTGGAACTGATCTTCAGCAGGGTCTGGTACAGAGACAAAGAATTGAAGGGAGAGAATATGAAATGGAGAGAATATGAAGTGGATATACAGCTGTATGGTACCAGGGCATGCCTTACAAACTGTTAAAATTATACACTGTTAAAGCAGACACTTTTGCTGCTTTCCAGTTTTAAAGCCTGTATGTACTAGGGAGTCTAGGCTAGTATGTACTAGTTTGGCCATGATGGGTAAGACCTCCCTGCAAGATCACTGACAGGTGGTGTACTCATCAAATCAGCTCTCAATTAACATAAGAAAAAGGGGATCATGGGGGACCAACAGGCACCGATTAGGCATTGTTTGCTATAGCGGTCGCAGGTAGCTGTAAGTAGTGCAGTGGTGCTTTAAAACTTGTTAACAAATAACAATAGTCCATTTTTGCATCAATAAATGGCATTTAAAAAGCCTCTCTCCTATTCTTCTTAACAATTTTAGGTCAAAAATTTGATAAGGATTCTTTGGGAGAAACACAAATATGAGTTGACCAGCATGTCTTCAGAGAAGACAATTATCTATCATCTTCCGGGTGATTACTCTGCTACTGGGAAATCACACTACTTACAGTTTTATTTTTTCAATCTGATCTGTCTTTGTCTTATTCTTCTTTATTTTAAAAATAAAAATCATTTACAGACAATCATGTGATTTCCAAAGTCAAAGGTGTTGAAACAGAATCTACAGGCTACAAGTCTGATCAGTGTTATCTTTACATGCAATGATGATTGAAGTACATGTAGAAAGATCTTGAACTCTATTTTGCTTCATTGAGAAAGAATAAAGACAGACTGTATAAAAACAAAAGCTCAAATATCAAACTTCTATATAAACTTGCCAAGACAACTAAATTATGAACCGGAAACTTTCATGGGCATAACTTTCACGGTTCAGAATCGCTTCCTTTCATGCCACAAAAATACTTGAATCACAATTGATACAACACCAAATATTTGCAGCTCAATATATTTTTCCTGCATTGCAGACCGCTGTCCATAACAATTTCCTCAATTTTCTGGTTTGATTTGGTGTATTTTATATTTCAACGGATCCGGGGTAGCTCAGACCCGGGGACAACTCGGCCACGCTGCAAAAATGGTCATTTTTTTTCTTCATTTTACCCTAATCCTGACCCTAAACCTGCAAAAAAAATGATCATTTTAGCAGCAGGGCCGTGTTGTCCCCAGGTTTGAGTTAGCCCGACTCCATTTCAACATACCTGTTTTGGTGGCAGTCTTGCGCGCTCCGTTGGGTTTTTCGGCACCAGCGCCCACTTCTGGACAGGTGACGCCAGGGATTGAAGGCAGATTCTTGGGAGGGGTCTGGCTGAGCGGGGAGTTTCTCATGTTCAACAGGAAGTTTCGGTCGTAAATGATGCGTGTTCCTACATGTATAAAAGGTAAAGGTATAAACATAGGTCACAAATTTTCCAGTTAGAGATGTACAGTTAACTGAATTTTTCATACCCTTAGTCTTACAAAGGTTTGAAATTTGTTAAGTATGTGAAAATTTGATTTGTCCTAATTTATGTTTTTGAGACTGTGACGTATAAAAGCTTATATCTCAAAGTTTTCAACAAAGATTTGGACCCTTTAATAATAATAGTTTGAGATGAAAGCTTCAATAATATGTCACATTCTTAAGAAACATAAATTGGGACACGATTTAACTCAGAAGGGCTTTTTCTTTTTGGAGGACCATAAAATAATATGGTAACCATAATATTAATATATTTTTATCCTCACTGATAGACAACAGGCAGTCGTAGTTGATGGATCCAAATCAACATGGAGGGATGTAACATCTGGAGTCCCCCAGGGATCCGTCATCGGCCCTACCCTCTTCCTGTTGTATATCAACGATATCCAAGACAACATCCAGTCCACAATGCGTCTCTTCGCAGATGACAGCACCGTCTATCGTGAGATTCGATGCCCTGAGGACCATCAAATCCTAAAGGACGATCTCCAACAGCTGTCCAGGTGGTCTTCAAACTGGATGATGGACTTCAACGTGAAAAAGTGCGCTATCCTCACCATCACACGGAAGCGTACTCCCAGCATCCGAGAATACCACCTGTCAAATGGACTGATTCCGAGAGTGAAAGAGTACAAGTACCTTGGAGTAATGGTTGCTGCTGATCTCCGTTGGAACAAGCACTGCCAAACCATCCGGCATAAAGCAAGCCGTACCCTAGGTCTTCTTCGCAGGACTCTCTCACCCTGTACCAGGGATGTAAAGTCCAGGGCCTACACAGCCTTAGTGCGCCCCCAATTGGAGTATGCCTCGGAGGCTTGGAACCCACACAGCGTCACAGTCACAAAAATGCTAGAGCAAGTACAAAGAACAGCGGCTCGCTTTGTGTACCGTGACTACAGATACACCACATCACCATCAGCTCTTGTGGCAGCTCTAGGGTGGGACACGCTTCACACACGTCGAATCCTCGACCAATGCACCCTTCTCTACAAGATCCATCACCGACTTGTCTCCATACCTGCACCAACTATTGTTATCCCTGCTACATACTTCGGAAGACATGACCACAACCTGAAGTATGTAATTCCTGTTGCAACTATCGACTCCTTCAAGTTCTCATACTACCCAAGAGCAATAAGGATCTGGAACCATCTGCCAGGCTCAGCAGTCAATGCAACAGGAATAACCAACTTCAAGGAGGCTGCTCTACCCTCCATCAGAATGATGCAGCCCCCCGTTGGTTCTCACATCATATAAGCTTACTAGCTTGGTTTTTACTTGCACTGGACTTAGCATATTTTACTGTAAATTGACAAGTGCTTTGTCCACACACCATTCCAGCAATTCATGACACTCCTTGTAGTCACTTGCCTCACCTACCATCCCAGTATAGCTTCCTGAGTGAGCTGCCAAAGGGATTACCCAACCAAGTACCAAGTACCAAGCAGTAGGGGTGCTGGTCCTAGAAAATAAGGATCGTTCACAGACGATCCTTATTAAAATAACTGATTTTGCGATGATGCTCCATGATGCATTTCTCATTGACGCAGCACAGAGACTTTCACGTTATGATTATGAACAATAAATCCTCAGGAAGACGGACAAACCGTAAAAATAGACGGCGTACTAGGGTTATATAACGCGGAATCCGGAATTATTTTGCATTGCCAGCACACGGAATGGGAACCCTTCATCCGCAGAAAAAAATGTCAGCTAAAAAAAAAAATTACGACGCAATTTGTCTTTTTTTACGAGGATATTCCCATTTAAACTTTATGCGGACGATCCTCATTCTCGGACCAGTTCCCTAGCTAGGCCCTAGTACAAAGTAGTAGTAGCCAAGGGAGAAGGCACTATTTTTGTACATGACAAATGAAATGGAAGAGTTATCCGAAACTATGTCACAATCCACTGACCAAACTGCCAATATAAATTTACTTAGATCTAGACACGTCTAGATCTAGACATTATTTTTGGCATGGCATTAAAACCGATTTTTTTTTTTTTTTTTTTTTTTTTTTTTTTTTTTTTTTTTTTTTTTAAACTTCCGTTTTCCTGCTTTCAAGTTTCATAAATGATACAAATGAGGATTGGATTGCTCTTTTATTAGTTTTAACTTAATTCCCAATATACCAGACGGTTATTATTGTCTAGACTCTAGACTAGACCTAGTTTACTACAGAGGTATAATTTATAAACATTGTTCGATAACATGACGACGACGGCGCCAGCAGCGCGACAGCGGAGAGAGCGCCCCGTATGTAAACATGCGGGACCTTGCATACGCACCTCCAGGGGTGGTTGAAAACAGAGTGCCTCCTGGTGTTGTGCTGTAATCGTGGGGAAGCTGCGATGGGTCGTTAACGGTTACTCTTTTCGACGGAATATCCCGACCTGCGCTGAGTTGACGACTTGCTGCAGGGGCTGACATTTTGCTTGATTTTTTGGAGATTACGGGACAGCTAAAGTTGCAAAGGAAGGGAAGGCTTTTGAGGTTCGTTTGAAGGTAAATATTGTGATGACGGATTTGTAGGGGAAATCCGCATCGGACGTTACAGCGAGGAGGTACTCGTGTTGCCAATTTTATGAGTGACTTAAAAAAATATATTTTTAAGTCTAATTTCAATCAATAATACTTGTTAATATAATATTTGTACAACTTAGTATATTTAAAGAAAATTATATGCTTTTATATCCATAAAACACTGGCAATAATCAATAATTCTTTTTTTCCTTTAGTATTTAATCATGTACCAAATTGATACTCAAATTTAGCCTTGCTGAAGTTACCGAAGAAATCACATCTTATGGAAATAAACATGCCATATTTTCCATAATCACGTTCAGCTGTATCGAATATGAAAATTCTGAAGCGAAAATTGATATTATTTCTAATTATATACTATTTCAATGAGACTCTAAGAAATTCAGAAAGACTGTAGTCGAGAAAAATCGTAAATTTTCAAGTTGGATTTGTTCCAATGGGTCGACGACACATGCAATCAATGCTCCTTCCTACGAAGATGATGTAAACAAAACCACGTGATTGTAGCAAGCACGCACGCACGCCTACAATAACCTTTGGAGCTAGGGTTGAAAGTTCGGACTATTATTCAAGGTTGACTTTATTCTCCGGAAAATCCGAAAACCGAGTTCTCAGCTCACATGACAGCTTTACTCAAAATGGCAGCAGAAGCTGTGACAAGAGTTGTACTAAGATGTGAGAAGGCACAAGAAGATAAACAATTAGGTGATATATTTATTTCATAATGTAAGGTTTTTCATATAGATCTTCACCTGTAAGACTGTATTGCGCGGATAGATAGCTTGTAGATGTAGTTTTAGCAGCTCGCGTCTCCGGCTCGCGTCTTTGCAGAAAAGGTACTTATTCAAAGTCAGTGGCCGAGAGCTGAGGCGCTGGTGTCCGTCCGTGTCCGATGCCTCAAGCCAACTTATGCGTAGAGATGGGCGTGGCAGCCACGCCCCTTTATTTTCCCATGCAAACTATTAATATATTAAAGGTAGATCTTCATCATCGGTATGTACAAATGATACATACATGCTTTCCCTTAAACAAGACTCTAGTATTCATTTTTGTTCAGGTAGATCTCTGGGTCTATTTTAATTGCTGTCTGATGTTGCCATTTTTACTGGGATTCCTGGGCCTGGCCCCTGAGGATAATATTTGAGGATTTTGTATCATTTTGTACCTGTGTCAAAAAAACATATTGCAATTTTTTGCATGCAGTCTATTTTTAGATTGTCCATTCACTTAATACCGTCGTACATGACGACAGAATTCATTTAGGATATAATTATGTTGGGATGATTATAATATGGAAAGAACATACAATCCTTATCCAATTTGTGAAGACTCAAAAAAATGTACCTTTTTTTTCTTCAGCATGTTAATTATCAGTTTAAGGTAAAGACCAGTATTGGAAACGCCCCAATTTCAAAAAATGAACTGGAAGCTCTTATTACCAATCATCGATTTCACAACATTTCTTTCACTACGCATTTGCATGACCATAACTGGTCTTTAGCTTTAACCAATTGCCTCCTGGAAATCAATTGTTCCTATGTTTCTGGGGAATAAAATGATGCAGTAGTCTATGTCATAATTATTCATATGAATACTATGGTTTTGACTTTTGATTTTTGTTTTTGATAAATAAAAGATTAAATGAAATTGATTATGAGCTGGCCCTGATATCTAATTTCAATGAAAGAAATACATGTAGTATAATCGGTTTCTTGTGCCCTCTTTAGTCGGTCATTTTCTGATTTAAGCTTATTTTGGCTCTTTTTTTCATCAGATTTATCAAGTTGTCTCTTAGAAGCTGTTCCGCAAGCAGTCTACCATCTCCTGAGAAACACCGAGTTGTCAACCCTTGACCTTTCCCATAATGCACTCACTATAATATCAAAGAAACTTCCTTTGAAATTCCCCAAAGTTACAGGTAAGAATGATTAGGAGCATAATATGTAAGAGACCCCGAATTGATCATTACTTTTCTTTCTATATTTTTGTTCTTTTCTTTATGTCTAATAATTCTTTTGCTGTTTGATCTCCTTGTGAATCTAAAGCGAGCTAGTCAAGGATTGTGAATGTCAAATGAACAAGGTCATTATCAAATTGATGCTTATCATTCATGTGACCTCTCTTTCTGTTTGGATGTTCATTTTACCTTTGTTCGCGTTTTTCATACTTGTATTTCCTATTTACTCCTATATATTTTCTATGTAGCTCTAAACGTTTCAGATAACAAGGTTGAGAAGTTACCCGATGAAATCAATGAGATGACTCTCCTAGAAACATTGAATGTCTCGCACAACCAGCTATCCACCTTGCCAGAGAGCTTCTATGAATTGCCAGCCCTCAGAATATTAGATTTGAGCCACAATGTAATCACAGGTAGGCCTTCACATCCTACCAATATTGTTTTGGGTCATGAAATTACCAACTATAATTGTTATAAACTTGTTCTCTGTTTGTCAGAAATTGTTGAATTGTGCCACCAGTACCCCCCCCCCCCCCCTCCTTACAATCATGAATGCATCACTGATTTACTATTCTCTTTGTATTAGAGGTAGAATTGTCATGTTTGTTAGAGTAAGAATGGTACTCCAATTTAAGAATGCACATATTGGAATCCAAATTAAAATAAAACAAATTTAACGATGTGAAAATGTAATTAATTAATGATGAAAACAGAGAAGCCAGGAAATACTATCGTCTGTATTTTACTAATTTAGTTATGCCCGACCTTAGGTCTAGAGTCAAGTTTAACCACAAAAGGGTTAAACCTCTGGCTAACTTCTGGCCATTGTACTTACTACCAATAAAGTTCCTAAATCTTCAAGAAATTGTGTTGATAAACATCATTTAACAATAATATCCTTTTGTTTATTTCCCTGTTGTCTCTGCAGATCTAGATGCAAGCAAACTGTGTGGAATGCCTGGAATCCAAGAAATCAACCTGGAGCACAATCCACTACCTGGTGATATCTGCACTCAACTATTACAACTATCTCAGGAATCTAACATAAAACTTTTAATATCAGAGCCGCCTTCCTCAGATCACATGGATTAAAGGCAATGTTTTTGTTGTTGCTTTGTTTTGTTTTTTTGGGGGGTAGGGGGATTCAGTGCCCCTCCCGCCTCCTGCTTCCTCCTTGTTAATATCAGAGCTGCCGCCATCAGATAAATTGGATTGAAGGCAATTTATTGTTTGTGCTGTGCCCCTTCCCCCACCCCTTTCCCTTTCACACTGGACATTTATCATGTTTGTCTTTCTGTATTCTATTTTTTTTTTTTTAAACCAAGATTTAAATAGGTTTCAATACAACATGGCAAGTTCTCTCGTCCCAAGGAGGTCGTTACAATGAGACTTCACTGTACATGCATGCATCTGAAACATTATACAAAAGTCACCGCTAGTGCATTGTCCTTTTCCCTGAATTATTTTATTATATGCCATGAACTTTGTGTGTGAAGAAGGTGAAATAAGAAAAATTAGGATTTTTAAAATAATTTTCTTACAAAAAAACAATTGGCTGAAAAGAAGTGAGATATACATTGCTTTACAATTTTTTTGTGAATCCATCTACTTTGAAGCATATTCTTACAATAGTCAAATACATTGAGGTCAAATTTGTTGAGGTTTCAATTTGAATCTGGGAGAGCAAACCCTTTTACTGTTTACAAAACGAATCACAGATTGGCAAGGCTTCCTCTCTCAACTAGCTATGGTACAAGTGGCATGCTGCCATCTTGTGTTTAAAATAGTACAGTCATCAGGCAACTGAGAAATAGTACATGAAACAAATTGTTGTGCTTCCAATAACTGTTCTTTCAAAAAAGGACACCTTGAAGTTTCATGGGTATAGTGATAAATATTGCCTTATAACAATAATTTGTCTTTCAATGATTTCACTGTTAGATAATTGTGAATTGAAAATTGATGTTGATTTTCTGACTCGGTAAATATTGATTCTATTTATTACATTACTGTATATCACGGTTTGTAATCTTTCTGATATATTGTCTAAATTTGAAACAGCAATGATTTTCTTTGCCTTATCTGTATTATATAATAGACAAAGATTTTTTGAGGGTTTTATATTTTTGTATTTTTACATGGAAGAGATAATATGCAATGACAACATCTGTCCATTCTTCTACTAGATGTACTTTTTGAAAATAGTGATTATAATTACGAAATTTTTAATTGTTAACTTATTATTCACATCATATTTTTCTCCACTTTTTATGATTATCCTTTTTTTTTTTGGGGGGGGGGCGGTGTATCTATGCAGTAGCCTAGGCTTGAATGTTCCTTTTTACATGTCATCCTGTCTCTTGTTATGTGCCATAAATTAAATATATGACAAACTACAAATACTGAAATTATCATTCTAAAAATAATGTTATTTACTAAGCACGATGTATTGTATCTGTTGTCAACCAATGTTTGCCCCTTTCATTTATGTGGGTATCTTTATCTGGAAATGTTTTGGAATTGTTGTATTTTGTTCAGTGAATCAAAATAATGCATATGTGTGAGCAATATTATATTTAGCAAGAAATTAACTCGTTATATAATAATTTATTCCTAATCAGCAACTTTGTGTGTGAAAAATGGAGAAGAGAAGCATTTACAATCATGACTTACACGAAATAATTAAGCTAAAATTAGAGCTGTCTCACAATCAATGTATATAATATCAAAAATACAAAATAGACCCATAGTTGTTTTAGTTGTAATTTAAGCATTGGTCATTTTATGAAGCACAACCTACTTCAACTTATACAAGGTGCTCACAGCTCATTATAATATACCTAGTAATAGTTACATGATATATGTATGTCTGTATGAAAGAATCATTGTGAATAATTGCAGAATGTGCCTTATATTTATATTTCGTCTGCTGAAAGCCAGAAAGGCTTTAACTACAATCAATCAGCATAGAGTTAACGCCATTATAGCTCTCAGCAGATAAGTTAGTTCATGTAATAGTACTTTTTGTAATATTTATATTTTGTAACAAGAAATCATTAGATACTACGAATTGTATACATACATGTACATATACGTAGACTTTGCTTTACAAGTCACGTAGAAATGGTGCTACAGTGTACTAACTCAAGTCGAACGAGCCCTTGTTTAATTATAATTTGTACTTTTTGACATTTCGTTTCCAACTCCCATAAAAAGAGTAAAATATTATACTACAAGCTGCAATCTATCTTGCCATAGTACGGAGATCACGAGCATCACATTAAAGATATTTGATAACTTCATGTAATTTTGATAGTTCTCCTGTGAATCGTGTTAGCTCTATGTGTTTTAAGTGAGTGAGAGAGTAAGAGATATATATATATAGAGAGAGAGAGAGAGAACGAGAGAGAGAGAGAGAGAGAGAGAGAGAGAGAGAGAGAGAGAGAGAGAGAGAGAGAGAAGGGATGTGAGAGATTGAGAGAGAACGGGGATGGGAGAGAGTGAGAGATCCTTGAAATAAATTGTGCAAGATGAATGAGATAAATAAATAATAAAAGCAATGATAATAAAAGGAATAATCATAATGATAATGATAGTTATAATAATGATATAATTATTAATGATAACAATAACACGAGATGATCATAATGATAATCATCATAATCATAATGATCCCTCTTTCCTTATTCCTCAGAATCTGTTTAATTGACACATTCGCAATTTGTTATACTTTATTTTTTAATAATGGCATTGTATAACTGCTTTTTAAAGTCGACTCCAATTTGTAATATATATATATATATTTCTGTGTGGTAACCCTTTCAACTCAAACGTAATTATGTTAATTCAGGTTTTTAAGGCTTTTATCGTTGCCTATTTTCAAAATATATTTTCCCCCTATTTTCTTTGATTGTTTGGTTACTCAACATTATTTTTGTCTGTTTATCTGCTACCATTACCATATATCAGTTTAGTAATTTGACGATCTTGACCACTACTTTCTCTTAGTTTTTTTTTGGTATTGTATTGATGGAAATGTATTATTTTTGTCATCTTTATTACCATATTGTACTTGTCATACCTGTCTCACTATTGTATATTTACTGTATTTTTTAATTGTATTGTATAATTAGTAAACATGATCAGTTTTGGTCCTTGGACCTTTGAATCATGACATGTATATGTCTTTTTAAACCGAAATAAATAAATAACAATAACACAAAATGATCATAGTGATAATCATTATAATAATAATTCAATGTGGTAATATTAATTATAATCTGAGAAGAAGAAAAAGATAGGAAAGAGTAGGAAGAGAAGAAGAAAAAAAGGAGGAGAAAAATAAGAAGAATGATGATATTAATTTACCCAGGGTAGCTACATTAAGAACATAAGGACCTGACCTGCATCTACTCGTCTTCAAGGCACACTGTCCTACTTGTAGCTACTTGCTCCCTCTATATAGCAAATTTCCCCAATCGGCCTGTTGGTCCCCCATGATCCTTTTTTTTTATGTTAAATGAGAGCTGAGTTAATGAGATAGCCATCTGTCACAGTGACCTCGCTGGGTGGTCCAATCCCTTCTAGCTGAAGTAGTAAAGCCTGCCTTTAAATCATTTTTATACAGCGTAAAAAGAATTTGCCTTTCATTTCATATATTCGTGATTTAAGGGGAACAGGCAATCTTCTGTTTCAAACCTTGAGAAGCCTTTATTAATTTGCTACACACAAATCTTTGTAGTATCTCTTTCTATTTGAATTTCAAGAACTAACTAAAATCCATGTATGGGATTTTATTGTTATTATCCGCATTTCTGATACATTATTGTATCAAATATCAACACGTCGTATTATACTTGTTATCACTATTTTACCTGAATGTACTTATTAGACCAAAGTAAATGTACTATTTGAATTTTAGGCGCTCTTCTTTACAAATTTGTTATACATCATATTCATTTTATCCGTGTTTTAAAACTTTGCATACTAAACAATTTATCCTTATGTATTTCGTAATTAACCTGGCAGTGATCTGATTCTAATGAGTAACATGATTTTCATACTCGCCCTCCCACAGATAATAGGATGTCTGTTCCACGACAAGAATTCAGATATTCAGAAAAGGAATACTTTGAGCAGATCGAGTATAAAAGGTATGGTTGAATTCTGCATGTACTTTGTAATATGACCGCATTGCCAAATAATAACCATTCCCCATAATGTGATTGATATCAACGTTTAGAGAATACATTACGTTCTTTTTATGTGTTTGACTTTTCTAGGCAATAAGTGTGATTTTCCCTTTTCTTTTTGCTTTTATCCAAACCACAATGTTGCGAAAGATTGAATTACTTTCAATTTTATAGTTTTTTAAGTTTGAAATTAGACTCTTTATCACTTAATTGTCAAAATCAAACTTCGTCATTCTCTTGGAAGCCATACTTAACATATCGGAGACAAGTATAAACATATTCAATGTCTCTTAAAAATTAACGAATACATACATTAAGCCCTTGATCGTTTCAATGGTATCATCGAATGATGAAGGGGAAAAAAAATCGAGAAATGATTTAAAAAAAAAAAAAAGGAAGATCTAGAGTTTTCATCTCTTTCATGCGCGAAAAGAAAATGAAAGGACTGCCTTCCACTCTTCCTCTAATCAACAGCCTACTTAATTTGCATTCTTCCTCCTTGTAATTCTAGTGCCGCCGCCCCCCCCCCCGCATGCCGGTCGCCCCCCCCCCCCTCTCCCCCCGAACGACTGTGCCTACACTATGAATGGCCAATCCCCCTTTTGATTTTAAAGCATTTTCTTTTTTTCAAGTTTCGAAATTGCTATCACCTCTTTGTCAAAGTGAACTTGATTTCTAAGGGAATCATATCAATATATACGTACATTCGTATTCGAAGACATTTAATTCAAAGTCAAGGTTTCTGTTTTATATAATATAGCCTTCGTCGTGCCCTCATGATTATGCAGGCAATAATTAAATGAAATCAGACGATTGCAAAGATGATTACGCGAAATATGACTACTTCCCTTTCACCGCCGTTTTTCCTGCCAGGTCATATCAAAAATGATGCATTCGACCTTTTTATTTTTCTCTCTCTCCTCTTTTTCTTAAAGGGATTGGGAAACTTTGCCTCAGATTCTTAAAAAATCCTGGATTTAGCTCATGCTGCAATCATAATTATAAACCTTCAGGTCATACATGAATCCCATGACTGCCAATGAAGCCAATCGCTTGTCTGATTATCAAGATATATATGATTGGAATTAGAAATTTCAGAATTCGTTTTCCTAACGGTTTTTATAACACTACAGGCTATTAGGAAAAATGAGTATGCTAAAACCGGTCACTCAAAGATTTCTTACTTTTTTGAGGCACTTCATGATCATTTTGAAGCGCACTATTTGTTGGGCTTCAACATTACACCATATCACAGACACTAATAACACGTAGGGCCATGCATCTCAGATTTAACATTTTTAAACGATGCCTTTAAAAAAAACTCTGGGAAAAGGGGAGGATGTTTTCAAGGTCGTTTTGGATGGGGAAATACACGAGAGTGAAATAGGGATTTGAAGTGTACGAGTGCCATGATATCACCGAAGGTGTTGAAACATGTCTTTATCCTCGCTGCTAATGACGCATCAAAACATGATCTCATTGCGACTCCGACTCCCGCATGATCATCATTTTTTTTCCCCAAAACTTTCTTTTTAAGAAGAGAAAAATAACAAGTATAATTCATTAAAGAGTATGTCGCCTTTAATTTCAAGCTTTCATGTCAGGTAACTACATGCCTCTATACACCTCGCTAAATGGGTACCTAAACAAAGTATGCATGACCCAAATGATATTCTACGCCGAGGCGAGTTAAGAAAGAAAATCAAATGCAATTTTTTCTTTTTATTTTTATTTTTTAAGCTTGCATGCTAAACTGCACCCAAAAAAACTGTATTGATTTTTCAGAGAAAGCCCTTATTTGCTAGTCGAGTATAATTTCAAAACAAGAGCATATGTTTCCAAAGGTTTGAGGGCAAAGCTTTGTGTATGTGTGAGTGTATTTTTTTATTGGGGGGCGTTGTGGTTAATACATTTTTCCCAAATATCAATTTTTCAGTTTTAAACTTTTTTTAACCAGTTGGGCGAAGCGAGTGAGCAAAAACAAAAATAAATGACATTCTTATCACCCTGTTTATAGACACACACTGTGATTTTCACTACAAAAATAGTCTAAAGATTTTTTATTTTTTATTATTCGATTTAATTCCCCCTAAAAAAAATTGAGAGAGGGACGTGTCCCCCCCCCCCCCCCGTCCCCCGGGATCACCGCCCCTGACTCCGGCTAAAATTGTTTGTAAGCAATAGCTTCACATAGTTTTTAGGGATTCTTGTTTTTATTAGAGTCAATTTGAGATGTTGGAAAAACAAGATAATCATCAAACAAAGATTAAAAAAACACAGTAACCGTGGTAACATATTAGGTGGTGACGTGCATTCTTATTGTTATCAAGGCGGCTTTTTCTCTGTCTAATCTATAGAAATGGCAAAGAAGAAAATAAAGAAAAAGAAGAAGGAGGAGAAGAATAATAAGAAGGAGAAATGCACAAACAACCTTCTACTCTTATCTAGCTTCTAGGCAATTAGAATGCGATTGTATTACTATTGAAGGCCTGCACTACACAACATTATGTATTTCATTTAAGGGGGACAAGGGCGTTGCACTTGCCCTCCCCCTCCACCCACCCATTGAATGATCAAGAAAAAGAGAGGAAACACAGGACGAGAAACGAAGATCATGGGTATGATAAGTCCCCTCTTACACCCTCTTTCAATCAACGGCCTTGTAGAATATCATGATCATTTTTTCACGAAAGATCAGTGCCGTCCCCTCCTCCGATGGATGCCGCCCCTCCGGGGCTGTATTCATACTACACCGCCTGTACGCCTACGCCATCAAGCTTTCTCATGAATTCGCTGCTACTTATCAGCTAACCCAAAGCTTTCGAAACAAACATTCAAAGCTACGCATTTAATCTTAGCAAAACCATGCCCAATTCATTCTGGAAATCGTTCAAATGCCCTTACGCACCGGCCCGCTACGTGGGATCTACGCGAGAAATCCTGGCGCCCCAACCAGGCTCCGACTCGTAGGCGCTCCGGATTTTCACCGCTGGAAATTCTAATCGAAGACTTTAGAAATGGATTTAAGTTACACCAGGCAGCAAACAGTGATTATGGGTAAATCAAACATGTCGTGTGAACTGCAGGAAGAAGCAATGAGTAGAGATAAGAATTGTATTTGGTTATTAAGTCATCAATTTCACACAAAAATAAAACCACGAATGATTTATAGGCCTATGCGTTGCTGGCGCATAAAGTATACCGCATGCTAATCGGCGACAAGATTTACAAAATGATAATGTTTAAAGAGTACATAAATAAGCCAAAAGTGGTTATATTTAATCACATGTTTATTTTTAAAATCACCTTCTGTCATTCGAATTCATAATGTTTTAAATGGTATATGGTATACAATTGAGTTTTGCCAAGTACTCTTTTCTCATAAACGAAGTTTATATCACTGAAAGACTATATTTTTTAAAAGAAATTCTGTTCACTCTGCTCCTAATGCAAGGCATTTTAAATTCGATATATCATGTCATCGGGTGAAAGAAGAGTGAAGTGGACAGTGCATAACATTATTATGTGAGAGAGAATCCCCCCTTCTAACTCTTAGTTGCTCTAATTTCCTTTCTTCTTCTCCTCCTCCTCCTTTTCCTCCTCTTCATCTTCTTCTTCTTCATCTTCTCCTCCCTTTTCATTTTCTCCTCCTCCTCCTTCTCCTCCTCTTCATCTTCTTCTTCTTCATCTTCTCCTCCTTTTTCATCTTCTCCTCCTCCTTCTTCTTCTCTTCCTTTTTGTTCCTTTTTCTTCTTCTCTTTTTATTTTCGTAGCGACACCATTGATTGTTTTTGTTTCGTTTTATGTTGGGGGTTTATACTTATATTTTAGCTGACATTTTGTAAACACTGGTTGAAATTTGCGCAGACAAAATCTGAAGTAATCTGAAATATCAAGTGATCAACCCAAACGGCTGTAACGAATTCTGAGGAAAAATAATCCGGATTTTCTCCCTATTTTCCCAACATATTAGACTATGTTTCCCGTAGCCGATGTCTTTTTTTTTTGTTAAACATTTAATTCAACACATTAATTTCAATCATTGTCATTTGGGTACAGTTATACAACAAAATATCCAATCATACGGTTGTTTTGATCAAGATCTGAAGAGTTTGTTGGGCTCAAAATCTAGCCAAATTAACTAATTGATGTAAAATGTTTCGAACAGGTCATTATTTTATCAAACACCAAAACATCTTTCTTAAAACTTTGTATGGTATTCGCAATTGTAATTGTTTTGGTGCATCGTTAAAACATAAACATGCGACTCAAAAACAATATTGTTGAATCTACAAAGTAGAAATAAAACTAATGACATTGTTGATGAATTAAAAAAGGGGTTGAAATCAACTTATAATGACGTCCAAGTGCATTCATTATTGCTATTCTTTTCCCCGCTTGGTGTTATTAGCATTAGTAGTAAAAAAAAAAAATGATTAATTTTGCAATTTGTCATATTTTTACCGAAAGTAGCTTGTCTAAGAAATGTACTCTACGAACTGAAAAAGATAAATCACCATTCAAATGGTAAAGTTAACACTTTAAACATGCTGGATCCAACATTATAAAGATTGGATCTAGCATGTTAAAACTATTAATCTCACCTTTTGAAGGGGGTATGCAGACTCATCGACCATTTTAAATGATGAATTAACGATTTTAAGTTTTGTTAGTGTTTATAGTATTTAAAAAAGTATTATAGAAGTTATATAAATTTCATTTCACAAGAGTTAGGAGCAGTGATCCTGGGATGGAGACCAGAGAACGTCTCCCCTCCCCTGAAAATTATTGAAAATGCTTTACGAAATACTACAAGTTGACTCTGACAGGGAAGGTGTCATTATCTTTGGTATTCCCCCCCCCCCCCCCCCCCCCCTCTCCCCTTCCTGAAAGAAATCGCCATCTCATCATTCCCATCAATATTGGAAAATCGAATTGTTTAAAAGATCTGAGGTATTGATGTAACGACCCCCTCAGATCTGTCAATGTAAAATGTGTTCCAACACGGTTTTATTATTCAGCTACATAAGACGATTTTTTTTTTTTTTTCCTTCAAATTTTATATCTTTTGAATGACTCTTGAAAAGAAAGCCAATTTTCCCTCTTTTTGTGGTTTTGTTAGATTTTCCTTTTCTGATTATTTTTAATTCTTTTTGAGCACTGTTTTCGTAGTTCTTATTAATTATCAAATACAATTCTATGTACACTTTGTACTTGTGTGAAAGTGAATTTCATCGTGTAGTCGACAGGGCGATGCAGTATAGAAGGAAAATATTAATCACATTGTTTGTGCAAAATTACACATTTTCTCGGGCAGAAATAGCGAGATTTTGAGTTAAGTCCTCGCAAAGTACCGTGACCTTGGGTGGTATTAAAAATCTTGCAATGTTTCATCGCAAGGGATTAAGAGGCAAGCAGTAACGTAATACTTGTCATCGCAGACGATTCATCGTTTATGGAAACAAAGCGCGAAAAGATGGGATATTTTCTGTTAAATACCTGAATTTGTAAACTGCTGGTGACATTTGATTTACATTGCGGTTTAAATTTGAAGTTCCCTTTAATTTGTTAATGCAAGTTCTAGCCAGTTTCAGACGGTAAAGAGAAAAATCGTTCCTTTTATTTCTTTATTTAATTAAGGAATATACTTTCGCTAACTAGATGCAAATTTTAAGTGTTTTAGTATTATATATATTATTAACTGTATTCACCAAAAGAATTTGTTATTATATGCCTATATATCTCTCAAATTCATTTCTGTTGAATATATATATATATATATATATATATATATATATATACATATATATATATATATATACATATATATATATTGGTTAATTTCGACTTCGTAATTACAAATTAATATGTGACCATGACAACGTTGCCATGAAGAAAAGGGTCATACGGTTGACGTCATGAAAGTGAGAGGACTGAGAAAGGGGCTAAGCTAGCGACATTTGTCACAAAAGTATAATCCAGTTTGTAGAATAGTATCTGCGCATGGGCAGATAAAAAAAAATTTAAACATAATTTCATGGTATATTTTTCACGAATAAAGAGGCTAACCATTGGCGCTCCATTGTTGATAATAGTGGTGGTTATTTTACCTGACAGCTAAAGGATAGCCTCTACCAAAGTCACCAGAGATAGAAATCTGAAATAAGATAGTTTAGTATGCTCCGTAAAGGGCTTCAAACGTGATAAATTTCAAAATGAATAAATAACATACAAATTAAAATATACCATATCAGTCAATACCATAAAAGCCCCTTTGTATCTTAAAAATAAATCATGTGCCAATACTACAAATTACGTACATTATCTGATTATTTTTGTGTTGGTTATAGATATGCAATTGTAATTTATTCAGGAAAGATGTATGGTTTCCAATTACCAAATTTGGTAAAATGAAAATAACGGGCAGACCGGAAAATACGACAGCATATTAACGTCGACGGGAAGCGAACTGTTAAATAATAACACTTTCTTTATTTCAGAAGATATTTGTGATGAAAGAGGAAAATCAGCTTTGAGGTATAAAACCAATATTTTAACACTTTCTGTCTGCCCCCATCTTAAAATCCTAAGAAGCGCCGACTGCAAAAAGCAGGAAGTCATGTGGAATCCACCGTCTTAAAAAAAAATGATTCGAAAATTTTAGAAGGAAACGTTATGTATGCCAAAGGGATGCGTTTGGGGGCAAAATGGGGGTGTTTTGATATTACCAGTTTTTGCAGCATGTTGCCAATTTTCGTTTCTGTTCTGAGGATAGAGGGTGTTGAGAGTTAAACCAGGGTGATGACGGACGGATTATCAGCAGATAACATGGAGTATATTCTTAAAAAGCATGTTCCCATTAGTAGTACACTCTTGATTTCACTCTTACAGTTGGTTGAGGGACATGAAACTCCCGAAACCATTGTTCCACGATCAGTTCTTAACACTAACCGAATTCCTTACTTCCACCTTGGACAAACAAAATAATATATACCTAATCTTAAATGATTTTCATTGTTTTTGCCGAATAAATAATAATAATCATCCCTAACCTAACCTAATACCAAATTGCAATCCTAATCCTAAACCTTATCTTTGACGAAATAAGGCCCGGAGAAATAGTCACCGGAGCAAAATTGCCCCCCCCCCTCCCCCTCTTTGT
This sequence comes from Strongylocentrotus purpuratus, assembly GCF_000002235.5. Lineage (NCBI taxonomy): Eukaryota > Metazoa > Echinodermata > Echinoidea > Camarodonta > Strongylocentrotidae > Strongylocentrotus > Strongylocentrotus purpuratus. Next base: position 15,822,907 of record NW_022145595.1, read on the forward strand.
GTTACTCTGTACTTTAGTTCAGTCTAGATGGAAGGGCGTGTTCCATACATCAACAAGAGGAAAACGTTTTCTTCAGATACTCAATGTGAACCAACCTTTGATCAAAGGGAGCTAGAAGCTTGTAAAAGCTTGGCGGGGGTATATGGGAGAAATTAAAACATTTGCAGACATAAATATTTTGGCGCGCAGATTTCCGCAGTCATTGCCCAAATGATCTCGACAAATTCGCCGAAAACATGATTGCAACCATTTTCGAGAAATAAACATTAGGGCAATTATTGTAATACCCTATTGCACATCCAATAGAAATTATCATGTTCGGATAACGTAATACGTCATAGATGACGCACAAGGCTACCCTGATATCGCCTAAGGTTGATTGTTCAAAAGTAGTTTCTATCATGTTCGAACTTGATGAGCAATGTTACACTATGATTAAATCAATTGTCGGTTAGTGGCGACCCCTAAACCATTCCTAAATACGTAAGTACGACCCCCCCCCCCTTTTTTTTTTTAAAATACGATCTTTTCTTTTGTATTTTACTATACGATTAGGCCTTTTGAAAAAAAAGTTGTATTGCCCGTTAGGTGCCAAAACATGGGTCGGTCGGTCGGAATTTTTTTTTTTTTTTTTTTTTTTTTTTGTATACTCATTTCTCTTTGTTAACTCCCCCTGTGGGTTGATATTTCTCAGTTTTGAATGCTTTAATACATGTTTTCCTTCTAAAAAACGGTTTAAAGAAATGAAAAAATAAAAGCCGATCGTCGATTTCAAAAAATTTGGGTCGGTGGCAAATTAAAGGTCAATACAATGATGTTTTTTTTGTAGGCCTTTTCGAGAGTTGAGTCATATCGTATAGAGATCGAGATGGTCAGGTCACAGGTTAAATCATGTTGCTTCAAATATTTCCCTATTTCGGAACTTCATAAAATGCCTGACCAATCAGAAGAAACTGCCTATGACGCAACTATCTCTCTCATGAAGCTATGGGCTTAGTCGTCGTACGCCCCCATAGTTTGAAGGCACAACTGAAGACGGATGAAATAAAACTGTGAATTGAAATTACGGCACGCGACACTAGTATACCGCCCAGGTAGGATTATCACTCGTGGATCCACCCACCTATACCACCCACATACACGCGCACACGCCACTACTGACCTTCATACAAAAATTATAAAAGGACATGAACAAAGATAATCGGACTTCAAAGAGAGCGCCAATGAAGAGACGATAAAAGTGTAGGGGCCAAGACTAAAAAAAACAGTACAATTTTCATGTATTCATCAGTTTAAAATGATAACGAAATATAAATCATATAATATCATATTATCAAATTATGAATTATACATATTGCTCCGGTTGTCTCATTTTCGCTCGCTGGACGTATATAGCAGACGACAATGGCGGATTAGACGACACTTGGTAGTGAATTTGTATGTGAGATTGCTTTGCTAAATAGAAAATACAAGAACATTTTCCATATCTTTAAACTATCATTGATATCTGATAATTAAACAGTATTAAAATAAACCTACCAAACTACATAATACAATGAAATACTTGACTTAAAGTAGGGGAGTTTGATGTGGTGCACTTATTGCACCCTTCTGTAAATAATCGAATAGTCCATGGCGATCATGTATATTCATGTTTTTGCTTACCTCGGCAAAATCTTTGCCTATCTTCAATGGAAAAATTACGATGGGGGTTGGCTGAAATGGACATAATGAACCGATCGGAACTGATCTATTATAATTCATGCTTCTTATCCTTCGTGTGCTTGACCTAACACCTTACAATCGCTTGGCAAACTGAGTCCAAAGTTCGACTTGTTTCACATATTTGTTAGATAGGCAATGGCGAGCTTGCAACCTATTTTGATCAAATTACGGTGGGTGAACCTTCAAAAGTCTATGGGACATGAGGGTTCCAATGAAAGAGCTAGTGATAACGTATGTCGGGGTGGATGTGCTTTTCGTTTAAACAAAAAATGAATTTTTAATGATTGTTTTTGTTGTAAAATTCCATAGGCTAACATGTTAGGCTGCTGACTCTGACGATAGGAGGCGTTGTCAAATGAGACTAAACGGAGCTATATGAGTGCAAGAATTCGGGATGATTCAGCAAAATTCAATGTATTGGGGATTTCTACAGCTTCCGCAAAACCTAGCAACAAACTATGTACCTATGGTAAACAAAGAGACCCTTTGTTTATTTGTGGCGCCTTTTGGTAGCCCTGTACGTCAAAATACATAATTCGATACAACTTGTAATGTCTCCTAACCCATGTTTGGCGCGTATTCGTTGATCAGTGGTGACAGCATTGCCGCCATATTTGTCTCTGTACACAAAATTACAGTTGACTGGAACTGCCAATTTTGCCTTGCCTGCTACGTTGAAGCCACCTCCCGACGGCAAGCAATACAGGGAACATATTATACCGCATAATTGGCCAATTAATAAGATAGTTCCTAAATCGGGCGCGCCTGCACTATTCTTATGAATTGATATAATGGAGCACGTTCGTGGTGATAGGGTATTGTTTACCCCCTTCTCTCTCTCTCTCTCTCTCTCTCTTTCTCTCCCTCCTCCCTCTCTCTTTCTCTTACTCCTTTCCATGTTCTATAAGGTGTTTAGGCTTTGTTAGGTGACGTTTTTCTGAATATGTTTCATATAATATCGCAAATATTTAAACTATTTTGTTCTTCCTCGTTTTGTGATTATATCTGTTGTATCGCATTCATAACCACAATTGGACTTCGTTAAAGATTTTTGTTGTAGTTGGATGATTGTTGACGTTTTTTTATTTTTTTATTCATCACCTGGAAAGAATAAAACAATTACTAGAAGTGTCTCTTTTTTTCTTAACTTCTCAATTGTATTAATCTATAAATTTCGTTCAAAAAAGCGACACCCTTGTGCTAAATCTATGGTTTCTTTGATCCCGTCTCATATAGCTCTATCACTAGGTCTTCTTGTATTTTTTTAATTATGACGTACGATATTTTGTTTTAAATGTTTTCCTGAAAATGTATTATGACGACAATACCTATCTCCTTTAATAGACTTGGCTAATGAGGTAATTTACTAATATTTTCTTGTACATGTTATGAACATAAAATGTATGTATATTGATGATATTACAATACAAAACAATGCAAGAGAGGGGAGAGAAAGGGGGAGAGAGAGAGAGAGGCAGAAAGAGGGGATGGCAGAACGAAAAAAATCAGAGGGAGATATAATATATAGATAGATAGATAAAGAAGGAGAGAGGAGATAGGAAGAACAAGGAGGAGCAACAAAAAGGAAACGTAGACAGAGAGAGAGAGAGAGATAAAGATAAAGAAAGAGAGAGTGAGAGTGAGAGAGACGGAAAGAGAGGGAGGGAGAGAGAAAGAGAGAGAAAGAAACGATGATGATACCCCTCAAATGTATGACCCCGCACATGGATCGTGTAACACGATGGTAAAGACCTTCGAGAAATAAACCCAACGGCATTTTCAATACCTATTGTATCATTTCCCATAAACATGACAGAAAATATGCTTGGATTATGTTCGCACATTTAAATAGGTGATGGAATGGGCCATTGAGTTGATGCGTATTGCTAAAACAGGGGAATAAAACAAAGTAAACTTTCCGAAATTTGTTACTTTATGTCCTTTTGTGTGATAGTTTCGTTTCGTCTGTTTTCCCGTCAAATAACAATGAACTATTTCCTGATAAAAGGGCGTTCACATTCCTCTATGCTGTTCGTGCTAGTAAAAAACCAACGAGGATTATCGAAACGTAGAACGGGCGTGGCAATAGTGACTAGCGTTTTCTGTCTGGGATATATAGCCAATTTGCCAGCAGACCTATACTTGGTGGTGGTTGGGTGGGGGGGGGGGTAGGGGAGCATCTTTCTAATCTCGAATAGTCTAAGTCTTATTTTCAAAGGAGAAAGACTACAATGTAAACACTTCCATCAATTTGGGAGTATTCAAAAAACGTACCTTGCTCCATTTGATATCTCTGTATTCTCCATGATTTTCCCCTCCCCTCTCTCTTTTGCTCTTTCCTCTTTATGCCCAATTTCTCTCTCTTTTTTCAATTTCGATTGTGTTGCTATTCACTGGGGGAGATGTCACTAACCCCTCATCCCCTTGCTACATCACTATACGGGCGGAGATTCTTGGTAATTATGCACGTCACATTAACGTGATAATGGAGTGTGGATTCCTGACGTGGTCTTGAGTGGCTTTGTCTCAGATCCTTAAACAAAAACCCTCGCTTTAGCTCATGCTGCAATCATAATTATAAACCTTTGGGGCATACATGAATCCCATGACTTCCACAAGCCAATGTCTGATTATCAAGATATTTATGATTGAAAATCGAAATCAAATTTTGCGTTTTCCTAACGATTTTCATAACACTACAGTCTGACGGGGAAAATGAGTAGGTAAAACCGGTCACTCAAAGATTTTTACTTTTTTTCAGGCACTTCGTATTCATTTTGAAGCGTTTTTTTTTTAGGGCTTCAATATTACATCATATCACAGACAGTGACCTTAATTTCATCGGCTTTGGCGTCCTCCGTTGCCGTCCATATCCTCGGAATATGATATCACGATGAATTGTGAATTGGCGAATATCTACCAATTTATTGAGGAATCCCTATAATGGAGTGAATTGGAAACTAGAGTAGGAACACAACCTTCAAGCTTTTACTTTCAGTGACGAGATGCCATAAAATGCACAAAAAAGGAAGAATGGAAGTCTGAAAGAGGGAGATTGAGAAGAGAGAGAGAGGATGAGGTCTAGAAAAAGGAGAGGGGTGAGTGTAGTTAAGACTTAACCCCTAAAGGACTGATCCTCCCAACCCACATCCTCCCTGAAATTTTGCTATCACTTCGCGATGGGTCAACAAAATAGAGCGCGGTTAAGATACAATTTGTTTCAGAGCTTGACGCCACGTTCGGAGCAAAAAGATCGAGTGTGTACCGTCACAACCCTTGCAATCTTTGATTATGAACGAGAAAAATTACATTAAAGGATTAATGAAGAGGCAGATCCGTGGAAAGATGAAGAGAGTGATATCCCTATCTACTGCTACTTACTTCAAAGTCACTTAATCATATTAAACGAGACAGAAACAGAGAGATAGGCAGATAGGAAGATAATGAGAGACGGAGAGACAGAGAGGGGGAGAGAGAGAGGAGACGATCGAGAAAGGAGAGAGGGAGAGAGAGAGGTGAAAAGCGAGAGAGAGAGAGAGATGAAGAAGGATGGGAGAACAGTGATGTATTTTCTACACCATGACTTGTTGTCGCCAACCTTGCTACTTAGACGATTTGGGCGGATTCTGGCGCGTATTGAGATTTCTCCTGGCGCCCAAAAATTCATGCAAAAATAAATCGCACACATTATCTGACATCTACCGAATCTTTCCCATAAACAAAAGAAAAACTGTCAGGCTCAATAAATTGTGTAAAACAATCAATTGAAAAAGTGTCATGGCGTATTCTTGCCACTTATGCAATGTAAAAATGTGAGGGGAGGCAGGGGGCATCACCTTTTGGAACACAGTGTGGTATACCTTAAGTACCATAATAAAATAGATAAATAGATAACCTTTGGCCTAAAAATGTATTAATGTTAGTTTTTAAAAAAGCGGTTATATTTTCGAACATGGATAACCCCGATTTGCTGGTAGTTGTTGATGGTGTTGCTTGTTCTTATTTTTTGGTAGGACTAAGATATGTTAAAAACAATTTTAAAATGTGAAATATAAGAGAAATCTATTACTTTATAATTAATGATATGAAAAAAGACAATATTTCTAAAAAATGATATGTTATTGTACATTGGCGGATTAAGGGGCGCAATCTGCTCGTGTCCCCCTTTAAGACCCAATTATTATAGCTTAGAGACACAAATTAAAGTGCCTTTTTTTTATAATTTCTGTGTCTAATAATTTTTTTTTTATGAATTGTACTCTATTCTTTCTTTATACCAAATCCTGGATCCGCCGCCGCTAATATAATGATATAAATAGTTGTTACAAATTTATTGTCCCCCACATAAACTTTTGGATCAGATTCAAGTCGAAATAAAAACAAAGTTTCCCCAGACAACTTTTGTGACGCCACCAAATACTAGTTGGCGACACTCTTTGTTGTTTGCGTATTTACGGGTGTGTATGTGTGAGTATGTCTGTGCGTGTGCGTGCGCGTGCTTGTAGACTGTGCGACATGTGGAATGTGATCAAACGCTGTATTATGACGTCAAATCAATCCTTGGGTGTGGCGAAATTTCCGTGGGCAACAAAACAAAAGACGAGGGTGAGACAAATGGACAAAGGATAGGAAGAGGGAGACGGAAAGAGTGGGGACGGTAAAGTAATGAAAAGAGAGATGGAGATAAGAGAGAGAGAGGGGGGCAGGAAGATGATAAAAGAGGGACATAGAATACGGACACAGGAAGAGAGGTAGATGAGGCAGTGGAGATAGAGAAAAAGAGAGGGGAAGAGGGGGTGAGAGAAAGAGACCAAGATAAAGAGAACAAAAAATAAATAAACAGAGAAAGAGGGACGACGAGAGAGAATAATATTGAAAACATAATATAGAGAGAGAGAGAGAGAGAAAGAAATTGGGTGTGTCACGTGATAGGTGGAAGAGAACGGAAGTGCCTGGTTGAGTTGTGTATGAGGTGTTTTCATCGATTATGCGTATTTCGTATGTGAGTCTCCCTAAATATTCTTTATTCAGCCTGAGCCAGTAATTATCATTAACGAATGAAATAAACTAATCAGTTTCGTCTGGAAAGGAGGCTTGTATAATCTTGAGGACGGCGATCGCGCGAACAAACTCGGGATGGGTTTAAAAATACCGTTCCCTCTTTGGTAGGTGAGTCGACACTCGGTGTGACAGTTGCACCGGAAGTACTCGTTTACAATGACGGATTAAAGTGCCATATCCGAGGCAGTTGGCGCAACGTTGGCCATTCGTGTTTGGAGTTTGGTTTCGGTTAATAAGCCAAGAGAAAACGTACCTGTAAATTAAAAGAAATGTCTTGAGATCTTATAATCAATTCAACGATTTAAGTTATTAACAAGAAAAGTTGCATCGTTAAACAAAAATGTATGTATGTGTGTATCCGTTTGCCTGTGTGCGTGTGACTGGGCATGTTTGTGCGTGTGCGTTTACGGGAAATTATCGTTTATACATTTTACCATTCAGTATTTGCATTTGAGGAAATTAATAAGGTCCATGTGAACGACCCCCCCCCCCCCAAAAAAAAAAAGAAGAAGATTAAAAGAAATCGACAAATAAACAAAACAGAAATACATGTATTAAGCAAAAAAAAGACAACCAAGAAAACAAGCCCGCACACCTCTAAACACGAAACTGTAATCTGCTAATTGCAATTTGGGTTACATTTTATTAAGGGGAGATTTGCTATCTTCTTAAAATGGCACTGCATGAGCATAAATTTATGGTTGATGTCATTTTTTTTTAAAGAAAAAATATGATAATTGTTTATGAAATGATTTTCGAGAAATGAATCACCAGTGTCACTAAATATTAATAGATTGCCGGATGATTATGTTGAATATCTGTGGAAGGAAATGAAAGAATGATACAAAAATGTTATTATTTTTGCTACCGATTCTTCTTCCTTTTCTTTTTCTTCTTCTTCTTCTTCCTCTTCTTCTTCTTCTTCTTCTTCTTCTTCTTCTTCTTCTTCTTCTTCTTCTTCTTTTTCTTCTTCTTCTTCTTCTTCTTCTTCTTCTTCTTCTTCTTCTTCTTCTTCTTCTTCTTCTTCTTCTTTTTCTTTCTCTTAAGCTCTTCTTCAGCTTACATTTGTTTCCTTCAGGTGTGAAAAGTTTTATTGTACATTATTTTGTACGAGAAACCAACAGCACACCTGTAGTGGCCAAGCAGTGTTCCAACACCCATCCATACTTAGGTACAGGAACGACCATCCAACCCCTCCCCTCTCTCCTGTTCTCTCTCCTTACGTACGTCACCTTGTATTACTCGGCTGGGTTGGTCCCGTCAGCTGTCAGCTAATAGTGTCCACCCGATAATTAGTTAATAGTCGCAGTTTAATCACCCCAATATAGTAATTAATCGCACGCCTTACGAACGTCCCCGTTTCACAAGCTCTCAAAATCTCGGAAGCCACATTCAAACCGTATATCCACAGTCGATATTTTAAACCTCGCCTCAATCCTCCTTTTGTCTTTCCTAATACATTTAATGAATACTTTTATACTTAAATGCTTCTCGTAGCTTCTTAAGCCGCGGATAATTCGATTGAATGCACTGTTTTGGCGGGGAAAGGGTAGGCATATAACGCACAGTCAATGGGAGTTTTTAGTTGTTCTTTTGGGGAATGCACCATAGCGAATTAACACGCATTATTGTGGGCGGTTTGATACTTTTAGCAGGTTGCATAATCAATTCGTATTTTGTGGCAGGTTTCGCCACAAACAAATACATGGCAAAGTAGATGCGCATGAAATATGAATTCTTTTCAACTGCTCATATAACAACTTTTCCCTGCATCCATATTTATTTAAGATTATAGATTTTAATCTTTTTTTATATAAAAAAAGAGATATTTTGTACAAATAAATAACTTGAACTTTCTTTTATACTGATAATGAATGATGTAATTCATTTAATTTTAAATTTCAATTATTGTAAGATTAGTTTAACATCTCATTGATTTACTCAATACCCAGGTAGGAATTATGTAAATTGAATATTCAAATACGGTTTGTTGAAACAAAAAAGGAATGTCCGAGACGTCGGCTACTTATTCTTCAGGTAAGTGGTAACTGAAATGTGGGGTAAAGGTTTTTATTCAGTCACAGACGTAAAAAAATAACAGTTTGTAACATGGAAATTACAACATGTACCATCACCCCCATCCTTACTCCCATGAACACACCACCAAGTCTACCAGGGAAAGTTAGAATGCTACAATAAATAATGCAATTCCTGTTCACTAATGCATAAAAAGTTTGGTTTAATAAACCATGAAATTCACTCAGCACATCATGAATGTATTATATCACCCTCAATTTTGTAAGCTCCAAAGGATTTACCTTTCACAAATTAGACTAATTCCTGCGCAACCTAATTGTCATACCCTTTACAAAAGTGAGCAGTGCTCACCCAAGCATGAATTATTTTCGGACTTTATGGTGTCATATATTTTATGAGCTTTCCATATATATGAAACTTTTCCCCCAGAATCATATATTTTTTTTATTCGGCAGCAATTTCAAAAGTGTATAGTTTTTTTGGGGGGACACACGGTATAGTAGCCAAAGGACTAATAGTGCAATGTTTACAATAATTATATATCAGAAAGACATAGATTGAGAAATGTTATAAGTAATTATAAAAGTACATACTTTAAATCATGTATACATTTTAAAAATATTTATAATAATGTTCGTATTAGAATGCAAAAGTAAGGTAATTTAATTTTGTGTAGTCCAAGTGACCGCACTATATGACTAAGAGAGAGGGAAATATATAACACTGTCAAATATGATGTTTATTACACAAAAATCACGAGATAGCTGGACAAGTCCAACATGAAGAAAAAATGAAACCATTCCAGACATTATCCGGCCAAAACAAATTTATGATGAAATAAGCAGAGACATATGTTTCTAATGACTCCAAATTATAGAATGCACGCATGCATGTGTTCATCAGATTTGAACAAGACTTATCTAATTGACAAAATGGGGAACGGGGTAAAAACTTTCATCTTGTAGACCAAGCTATATGATTTCAAAATGAAGACTCACTATTCACCCCAGTGGCTGTTATAGAGAGGTTTAGGGTATCAACTGCCCCCCAAAAAACACACACACACACACACCCACACACACACACACAAACAAAACACAACAAAAACAAAAATTCAACACCAACCCCGTAAATTCGCGAGGCACATGTAGAAAATAAAAAAAATTGCCACAAGCCCCCAAATCCACAAACCCGCCCCCTTAATGTATTCTTTTAGAAACGCTTCTTTATTTACAACCCCCCCCCCCCCTCCCCTCTTCTTTTCCCTCTTTCGCCCACCTGATTATCAGCAGTCGGAAACCGTTCGAATAAGTACTAGATGTTCATGATTAATTAAGTCAAGAGTGTGTTGTATGGGAAGTGTAATGTGGTGAAGCTTTTCAGGGTGTTGTCCAAAGGGCATGCCATGATGTGGGCCTGAATCATAGCGAGCACGTTGTTCAGGGTTAGGCTCAGCCGATGAATAATGCTTCAGCCCGAACGAGACGATTTTGGTCCTCGATGACAGATCACGATCATTTCCCGTAAACTGTCGTCACATTGCATACCTCCATCGCACAGGTCTCTCTCTCTCTCTACATCAGAATTCGCTTTTACGTCTAGGCCTATACTTCCCTATGTATGGTTTCACTTTAATGATACTCGGGATAGGTGATTTACATATAAAGGGATAACCCTATTAACGAACTCCTCATAAGTGTAGGTCTTCATTTTGCAGCGTGATATCACATCGCTCTATCGATATCATTGAAACAAAATCCGCGGGAAAAGTAACTTGGTTTTCGGCAGAGAGAAAAACTTTTCGTCCCTGCACATGCGCAGAAGGCCGCCCCGTCATCGACTTACGGGTTAAACCCATTTCAATCTCCGATTTCCTGGCCTAACGGGGGTGCGAGTAACAGATAATAATTTTTCTTGAGGTTTATCATCTTTTTATGAAGCAGCAAGGCGGCAAGTTCACCGAGGGGGAAAAAATCAGAAAAAGAGAAATAACATCGGGGGTGAGATCATAGATATTTCATTAAACATTCATCGAAGTGCCCGCTTTCTTGATGAGCGAAAGCATAGCACGTCTATTGCGTCAACACCGTAATTACGTTCTAGAGCCGGCAATTGATCCATCCAGTAGCGACTGCCACCTTGTCAAGTTCGCCGTAACTTCGGGCGTACCAAGCGTGCAATTCACCGTCTTGTATTCAAGTTGAAACTGCCTCTTCTATAACGGTAAGTCATACCAATTTGTCTAATTAGAACTAATCTCAGCAATTCAAGTGCGCTTTTTTCTGTTGCTTAATCTGTTCCGATTTTGCTTGATCTGTGTAAGTAGAGCTGATTTTGTTCCTTTCACCAATGCACCTTGTCACCTCATTTTGGGATTAACCAATTAATTGTTGAAGAACCCGAGCAAAGTAAAACTTACTCATAATACAAAGTTACTTTTAAACCGTCAGACGAATGCTTTGCCACTCAAAATAATATATTCGTTCGGATTGAAGGTTTATGTTACACCTTCATTATTTATTTTTATTCCCCTTTTCGATTTGATATTTTAGCTTCTTTCTGGACAGATACTTTTCAACTTTTATTTTATTTTCAAAACAGTCTGCTTATGTTAGAACATTCATGTTTTACTTTTCATATTGTGGTATGAGCAAAGCCTTACGTTTAATCTCGTCAATCTGTTGCTCTTATTACGCTCATGATAAGAATTTAGCACAAACTTATTTCAAGCGCATTTTCTCTAATTTGCAAGAGCTACGACTTAACAATTAATCACAATCAACAGATTAAAGAATATTTGTTACAGCGTCGATTGAAGTTATGACATGAAATATTGTAATTATCATTGTCGGTAAGATGTCTAGCCTTAAATCTTAAATGAGAATACCTTTTTATTTAAACAAGACAAAAATCGGATTGAAATTGCATTCTTGTGATATGCATCCATTATGTTTCTTATCGCATAGTTTATATAAGTTTGTTTATCTTTCTAATAGATCTCAATATGTAGTTTATATTAACAATTCCGGCGTACCACAAGGTTCTGTCTTAGGTCCTCTAGTGTTTTTTAATTTGCATTAATGATCTTACACATTCCTTTGACAAATTTGAGTACATTATGTACGCTGACGATACCACTTTATGTCTTATCATCTGATTATCTTGCCAATGTTTGGTTAGATGTGTATCAAAATATATTACCGTTAGTTTGCGGGGAACGTGTTGTGTGAAACGGTAAAAGGATGTTAAGAAAACTGTAAATAGAACCAAAAAGATAAAAACCTATCAAGTGTTTTCAAATAGCATAATTCTCCTTTGATAAGAAGATCAAGGAAGAGATGATGAGGATGATGATAACGGGGATGACGGCGCTGATGATGATGGGTTAGATGGTGGAGAAGATTTCTCATATAATACATTAACGATCATGGATTTTATTATACTTTTTAAAGAAATACCATGGCATGCGGGATAATATTTTTTTAATGTTTCAGTAAATATAATCATAAAATGCGTAACTCATATTTAAAATTGTTTTTGTTGATGCTTATGTAATGCGTATCTTTTTTGAATTTGTATAAAGTGCAGTTTGATAGAAGACGAATTGTGTTAGGATGTTATATTATCCTTTATTATTATTTCCGATTCGGGGATCTAAAAAACACAGTCTTCCATGAACACGATGAATACATAAATCTGCATCACGTAATAGGCCATTTTCGTAATGTAACCACATTTAATGCATACTTCGTCGTGAAATGACTACAAATTAATTCATTCACCTATTAGAAGTACTTGTATCCCCATAGTCAGAATTCGAATTGCATACAGTATTTGTTGCTAGGTAGGACAAACATTATGGCTTGCCCTACCTAACAACACATAATACATACAGTTTGCATTCTGACTATGGAATTACAATTATTCTTCACAGGTGAAAGAATAATTTGCATTGATGCACTTCACAAAGACGTATGCATTCAATTTGGTTACATTACGAAAATGGCCAATTATGTAAAAGTATTTCTTTAATGATCTTGTCATATGTTTCATCACCTTATTGTGGTGTTTGGGATTATGATCAATTCCAGAAAATGAGATCAGGTTTTAGAGACACTTTTCTCTTTCAAAATGATGAAATGTGGCGCTTATCACGTAGAAAGTTGATCCTTTCCATTCGTCTCCCCCACCCCGCCCCTTCCTCGATGAGATGTCGTCATCGTCATGGATTATGACATGGGAAACTTCACGATGTTAGTCGTATTCTGATAAGTTTTCCTTCACCAGACAACACCTGTTTCGTCAACTTCATTACAGAAATTAACACCCGTTTTTTTTTCTAAGGGGAGGGGATAGAACGAGGAGGGGGGGGGGGTAACTTCGCCCCTTTCCTTAATGTGTCTTTGCATAATGATATCTGATCAGAATCTAGAATCTAAAATCTGATCAAAGAGATTCCGAGAATTCAAGCCCGCTTAGTCGCATCCTTTACTAAGACTCGTGTGGGGTGCACCCCCAACCATACGTTTTAATCTAGTAATCTTGTCCCGGTTTTGTATATACACACTAGTTAATGTCCGGATATAAGAATTTGTTAGTGATTAGACGGTTAAACCGATCGCGATTTTAGGCCTGTGGTTTCTGAAGAATGTGTCTCCCGACTTCGGACGGCTCATCTGCGGCAAAAATGAGCTAAAACATACCGCTATGGTATTTGGGCAGATTATTGCTATTTCGTGCTTTTTCTTTTACAGCTTGGTTTTTTAAAGCAAAATCGAAAAATAGGACTTTGATTATTGCTTGACATATTTGTGGAAAGTCATTCAAAATGTTTAAAGCAATGTCCAAGTATGAAAATCCATCTTTCTCAACCGCTTTCATTTCTTATCTAGACATCATCTATGATGATAGAATAACGATTCGGCAATTTAGATTTTCTATTTAAGACGATCTCAGTTTTTTTTTCTTTAAAATCCAGATGGCTCTAAAATATTTGATACAGATATACTAATTAAACATATTAGAAGTATTGGATTAACTTTACAATTGTGCTTAAATCTTTCTTTTCTGATAAATTAATTAATGCATTCCGTTTCGGTCACAGAATAAGCAAAATTAGATAAATAGCTCAAGAAATTGTTGATAAATAATAATACTGACAATACAGATGAACATTTAAATCGCAAAGTATACTGGGAACAATACAAAAACAAGATTATAATTTCATGCTGACAAATTCCTTAATGAAATTTTTAAAAAAAATTAAAGATAGTGTTTATAATATGATATTGCTACCACACAAAAAAAAAAATCTTTAAATTCACGTAATTCCAAAACTTAAACGTCAAAGAAAAGGAAGAAAAAATATAATATTTTAGACAAATTAAACAATTAAAAATGGATGAATTATGCATATCGAGACGTATACAACTGTACAGGCGAAGGAGTACAGGATGGAGAGGGAGAAGGAGGAATCGGATGGGAGTAGAAGATTAAAAAAAAGCTTCTTAAAATGGAGGAAATTAATAAAAGGGATATAAAGGAAAGATGACCGATTTGTTAGGTGGAAAACAAATAACTTTACACATGACGTCAGGTGAACGGGTATAGCGGGGGAGTGCACATTGTCATTCATTTCCAATGTGTGAATAACCTAGACTAGTGTGAGCATTTTAATTGGATTGAAATGCTATTCATATTGGTCACGAACTCACGACTCTCCTGGCCTCGAAAACACACCGGTAATTGCATATTTACACCCACAGATTAGCTGCTTACATTTGGACATGAAGTGCTTCTCATTAAGACAATGTAGGCCTAAGAATTCTCGAAAAATGAACCAATTCTTCGTTCGATGAAAATCAAAGAAAAAAATGCCGAACTTCTTTAAAAAAGACAAAAGAAACAGTCTCTGCTAACAACACCCCCCCCCCCCCTGTTTATCAGTTTTACGCCACTGACTTGCGCTATCCTTACTCAGCACGGTACCCCGTTCTGTCTCGGCCAAGATTCAACATCTGAAATGGGAGAGCCTAGAGAGGAGAAGAAATGCTGCAAGCCTCCACCTCATGTACAAGATCCAAAACAACACAGTAGCAATCAATGCACACCATTACACAGCACCCATGATTGCCAGCAACACTCGACAGTATCACTCAAAGAAGTTGCTGGCTATCCCATCCCGCACCCAGCTTTACCAGAACTCATTTTTTCCCTCGGACAGTAACTGCGTGGAATGCACTTTCAAAGATCACCCTTGACGCTACTTCACTGGAGGGCTTCAAGCGAGCGCTTCCACCCAGCATCTAGACCAAGAACTAGATAGTTTATTCCTCAGCACTATACATCCTGACTTATGGATCCTGCTGAGTATCGTCGTAGAAGTAGAAGTTTTAACTTCACGATTGGATGAAAGTTACAAATGCACGTCGTACGCTTACCACAGCCAATCAGAATCACGGTTTTCACTAAGCCGGATCCTGATTGGTCAGTGCTAATGACCGTGTACTCGATTGTATAAACTTGTGCCCAATCACAAGTTTCGTTCAATACACATAGGTACTATAATCGCAGATAACTAACGCTTTAAGCTTTTGAATTCGTTATTGCTATATAGCTGTGCGTCGATTTTCATAATGGTAACGTCACGATTGGATGAAAGTTACATAATGGTAACGTCACGATTGGATCAAAAAATAGCTTTTTGATGTAAATACCGGTTCCATAACCATGTATTATTGCTCGTACTATCCTTACATTATCAATGCCCAGTTCCTTCTTTTGAAAAGAAAAAATAATGCTTTACAAAATGTTCTCGACGTAGAAAATCTCAGTCTTTTTAATTATAAATATTTCCCCTTTTTCCGGAATCATTCTTACATCTTCTGACGAATCGCAAAAGAGGATTTGATGAAAATGTTGTGCCGTCGTACTAACCTACAAAAAAGATTATATTCTCATCAATCTTAATCCTAACTTATTTGTATCAGCACTCTGTAAAAGGAGATGGATGTAAACGTGCTAATTATCCTTATTTTTTCGCTTTGGCTAGATAAAAATAGATATAATCCGACTATTCCCTGTTATTTTGTCCTTGTATTGACAAATAATCACTTGTTAGTTAGCTCTACCACAAATTACAATATGACAGTCATTACTTTTGTCAGTAAATATGTGTTGCCATCCGGTAAAACAGTTTTATCGAAGTCGGGTGAATACGTCACTGGACTTTGGATGATCACATTGTTCGCGGTTCGAGGCCCGCGGCAGCACCAATGTCCTTCAGCAAGACATTAATTTACATTTGCCAAGGGATGGGTACCGGCTAGGATGCGAACGTTAATGTGCTTAGATTGGCATGTGTGCAGCCGGAATACTCCCCAGGGAGCAAAGCGTGTACACAATCATGTGCGGGTAGCAATTTCATCAAATGACGGGTGGTATACTCAATACAATGTAAAGCGCTTAAAATTGAGTATGGATCTAGGACTCCTACCCCCTGTACATCCACCCCTGGATAACCGCCCCCAGTCAACTACCCCCCCCCCCCAGGACACCTACCCCCTGGACATCTACTCCCTGGATAACCACCTCCAGTCAACTACCCCCCCCCCCCCCCAGTTAACTACCCACAGGACAACTACCCCCTATATAGGGCAACCACCCTCTATGACAACTTTCCTAGGGGGTAGTTGTCTGGGGTAGTTGTCTGGGGTAGTTGTCCGGGGGTAGTTGTCCGGGGGTAGTTGTCCTAGGGGGTAGTTGACCTAGGGGTAGTTTTCTGGGGGGTAGGTGTCTGGGGGTATTTGTCTTTTGGGGTAGTCGTCCTAGAGAGTGGTTGCCCTAGGGGGTAGTTGTCCTAGGGGTAGTTGTCCTAGGGGTAGTTTTCTGGGGGGTAGGTGTCTGGGGGTATTTGTCTTTTGGGGTAGTCGTCCTAGAGAGTGGTTGCCCTAGGGGGTAGTTGTCCTAGGGGTAGTTGTCCTGGGGGTAGTTGTCCTAGGGGGTAGTTGACTGGGGTGGTTATCCGGGGGTGGATGTCCAGGGTTGGTTTCAGGATACGATTCAGACTTACACGGAGGAAGGACGGTTGTAGAAATTGAATCACTACAGTTCAATTGCAGTGTGAATCCTTAGAAAGATTTGTAAAGCGATTTGTGATATAGAAACCATAAAACGCAATGATGTATGTGTGCATGTTTAAGACGAAGCAAGGGCGTTGCATTGACGCTTGGGAATTGAAAAGTAGTATCGTCAAAAGGTTTTTTTTTAAATAAAAAAGGTCTTAGACCTTTTTTTTTTTTTTTTTAACCTTACTAGAATTGTTTTTATAAAACGCTTGGTGGGAAAGGAACAAAGAGATTCGAGATTGGCTTCGTATATTGTTTACGAATTTGGAATCATACTCTCTGCTAAACGATCAAAATCTTTTTTCTTTAATTAATCATACTCTTGATTGGGTGGAAGATAATTTTGCTCTTTTTTCTCACCCCCTCCTTCTTTCTGCCAGAACAGAAAAAGAAGAAAGGAAGAGAGGGCAAGGGAGAAGTAAATAGAAATAACAACATTATTTAGATGAAATGTTTATGCAAAATATAGTAGGTGACGGTTACTCCGATCTCGAAATGTTTTGATTTCTCGAGGGTTTTGGCCCCTCACCCAGCCCCCTCCCACGCCTCCTCATACGGTATGCATAATGAGAGTACCTTTCCTTTTTTTTTGTTCCCTCACCATCCATCTTGTGTTCCTTTTGTACTCTTCCATGTTCACATTCACCGTCATCTTCCTATTTTCTAGCTTTCTTCTTTTTCTTCGAGTTCTTTTTCTGCTTCTTCTTCTTCTTCTGCGTGATTTAAATTAGGATGACCAGTAAGTTATTAAATGCACGATTAGAATTTTAATTAAATCAACGCACATATTTCCTTGTCAAAGACCCCCATTAATTATAAGCAATAAATCCTAAAGGATTGGTATTCTAATTCTCTCCATAAACATCTTCAATAATTTCCATCATTTTTTATTGTTACTTTCAGTACCTGACAGCACTCATGCAAAGGATGTATCACTCTTCCTTCGGCTCTGACCATGCCGCCGTCCCCCGGATAAGCGACAACACGCTCCCGTTCGGCCTCGGGCTCGGGGCCATGGGGACCAAACTCTCCCCACCATCGACGACGTCTAGCGGTCCACTAACAACGCAGGACGACATCGTCCACCACGCCGCCCCTCCTCATCGACAACCGATGTCGCCCGAGAGCGCGAGCGGGGAG
The DNA here is from genome assembly GCF_000002235.5 of Strongylocentrotus purpuratus. Lineage (NCBI taxonomy): Eukaryota > Metazoa > Echinodermata > Echinoidea > Camarodonta > Strongylocentrotidae > Strongylocentrotus > Strongylocentrotus purpuratus. The sequence continues at coordinate 15,840,996 of NW_022145595.1, forward strand.
ATGATCCTCCCCGATGCCTCATCGGCGAACACTGTGGGGAGGTCGCTGGGCGGTGGAATGGGCGGAGGCCCGAGGACGGGACTCGAGCTCGGCGGTCACCTGGTTGCGGGTCTGCCTACTCCGTTGGAGCGGTCAATGAGTACAACAACGGACATGGATCCCCTCGAGTCGCCGTCGTCGAGGACGGTAATGGGGTCGGTTGGGTGTGATGAAATAGCGCCATCTCCCGGCGGGATAAGGGACGATCCTGACGCCGTGATTTTGGATGATAACGGTGAGGAAATGAAAGGTAAGCGTGCATGTACTCAGAATGAATCATTTTCATCCTTTTCGGAGGCCAGTGCAAAACGAAAGTCGATAATAATATATTGCAATTTGCTTCGTCCTCTCGTTGTTCTTCTGAAATGCACCTCTACCCCCCCCCCCCTCTCTCTCTCTCTCTCTCTCTCTCTCTTTGTCTATTCCTTTCCATTTTCACTTTCAGTGACATTGTTTCTCCAATTTATCATAATGTTCTACCAAACCTTACCTATTACGCTTACTTTTTATTTTTAAGTCTTGAGTGCCTTGTTCTACTTGCGAATTTTATTTCCCAAACATTCACCCGGACTCATTAATCATTAATGGATCCGAAGCAAACACCATATTTCTTGGATTTTCTCATGACGGGCAACGATTGCATTAGAACAGGGTTCCAACCATAGAGATATATACTTATCTCTATGGTTCCAGCTTATTCGCTGTCATTAATTAGAACAGCAGATGGCGTCCTTCATTATCACTGCAGGAATATTTTTCTTCTTCTGCTCAAAAGCATGTCACTCCCAAAACTGATTCTAATTTTCAAGAACGATAATACAACCGAGAATAAGAGTTCAACAACATTAGTTCCAATGTGATCTGGATGTTACTGTAATTGTAATTGCGATCGATTTGTTGGTTTATTTATCATCTTTCGATATAAAAAAAAAAAAATCCGACCATACATATTCATGTGCATGGATGTAAAATTTACATTTGACGCATACATGAATATATGAATTACATAAACATGATATAATAAAGCAGGGCTACAGCATAATCATAAAGCTTGCAGTCCTTATACTGATGATGTATGGAATTCGTAGATGACGAACTTATCACTATATTTATGGAGTTTGGTCTTAAACGTTATGATATCGTGACGACACAAAATTAATCATAATTCAAAACTTAATTATAATAATTTTGTTGTCGGCGTTCGGGGCGCATAACTTAATATACCTTCAGGTTCGTCATTATGTTTCTGTGACAAAGTAAACTGATAATAACTAAATAACTGTGTACAAAGAAAATGCCCGTTTCTGTTAAAAAAATAATTTCCACAGGTTATCACTGAAAGCAATATGTGCTATAATCTCGTCTGGTTCGGGCCGGTGAGTCGGGCGGGTCACCATCGCATAGGCCTAATCAAAATTTGAAACAACGATTTCATTTCATGTTTGTCAAACTAAATCTATCTGCTGCGAATATCAGCATTGTATTTTATGAGCTAGCAACAACATGTGTTATACTATTAGCAATATGTAGTTATGGAATGTTTTGGCCGTGTCCATCTTCAAACACCAATGTTTCGGACCTGAATCATGGTTTAAAAACACGTTTCATAATTTTCCACATTGAAAAAAAATTGTAACATTCTTATAGCAAATAGCTGAATAACACATAATATCTTCGAACTTTTATTCAAGGTTATTTAGTCACAGTTTATGATGATGTTGTGAGTTATTTGATGACTGCATTTGCCACATTAATTTAAAAGTTACATTTTTGTTGGTACGAAGGGGAACAAGTATGCCCTATTGTCCTTGGGACCATTAAATTTATTGGTACCCCAAATGTAAATTGGGCTCGTAAAGACCAGCTTGAGAAGAAATCACATGATTACATAACATGGAGAGTGGGGGAAGAGAGAGATGGTTAGAAGAGAGAGAGAGAGAGAGAGAGAGAGAGAGAGAGAGAGAGAAAGGGGAGAAGTACCGAAAAAGTCAGTGGCCGAGAAAGAAATGAGAGGAGAGAGAGAGAAGAAAAAATGGAGAAGAGACAGAAATGGGAGGCGGCAGGTAAAAGTCTCATTTAGGGCGGAAAGATTGAACAAAAAAGAAAACATTAACATTCCAACACCCCTCTCCAACTGGTTTTTGCTTTTTAAAATAATTATTACAGAATTTTGTATGTATGACACGTTCGTTCGATGTGTATTCTTGACTGTAGGAGAAAACAAAATTCTCTATGAATGGAATGGAAGAATATTCGTTAATTGGAAATTTTTTAGTTTGACCACACAAGATCAGAAATGACCAGTCCTATCAAAACAACGACTGTCCGCTCAGACTAATACTCCGTGATGGATCCAAAGAATTTAGGAGTTTCCTGTGGCCAGCGAATATTACATAAAAACCAAATCGTTAAATTTGCCGACCTGTGCATCAAATGACTATACCATTCCCCCCTATTATTACCTCAAAAGTATTCCAACTTTTTATTGGCATCGTACCACTTGTAAAAAAACCGTCACGCCATTACCGGTGGTCTTTTTAGTGGAAAGAGTAACTCATTGCTTAATTTTTTCTGCAATCATTGACTGCATCATTAGCCTGCTTGTGCTTGAACTAGCGTTGAAGGTGTTTTTCTTGCTTGGTAAATCAAGACCTGACGGTTTGAGATTCCAGATTGGATCGTGAAGAAACTGTGTGTTTGATCTTGATCATCATGTCGCATCGCATTGCTGCTTTCACCGAGCGTGATGGTGATGGTGTCCCCGCATCTCTGGGGAAGAAGATGATCAAAAAGGAGGAGGGTAAGGCCGGAACCTTTCGTCATTCCTTTTAAGTTTTAGTTTTGTTTTACACAACTTGGCTTTGCTTTTTAAACCGATTTCTTTGTTGAGCTTCATCGGCAATGACCTGTACTAACCCAGTTTTCTGAACATTCAATTCTTCTTGGAAAAGATTCTGTCCTTCAATGTTCACGAAGCGACTTTTATAGGTTTCCTTTTTTACCATTATTTATGATTATTACCTTGACATTTGCACTTCACAAGTACGAAACCTTGATGAAGCGCGACTCTGACGGGACAAGAATCCTTGTGAAATTTCAAGAGATCGGGGGATGAGCGTAATTTATTCATCTGCATGTCATGAATCGTGAGGTCGTAGTTTCATTTCTTACTCCTTGAAATACAGATCAATTTTTAATTTCAGTGCTTGTCAAAGTTATGGAGTTGTTGCAAAGAACATTGACAAAATAAACGAAGTAATTTTTACTTCGAGTATTTTCATAGTCAATAATTTATTGTGCTATCTCGGCAAGATAGCTACATGTAAGACACTGTTTCTCTCTCTGATGTTCGATATCAGCGTAGATAGATGTAGGCTAAATTTCACATGGATTCTAGATTGTAATTTTAAATGTTACGTGTTCTAAAGAAATGGCATTATGAGAACAATAAACATGACAAACTAAATAGAATTACTTTAGTATGAGAAAGTAGTAGAATGCACGTAAATACCCTCTTTCAATTGTACACCGTGTTTGTCATTTTTGTGAGGATATTTTGACTTTGCATTGCTCATTTGCTTCCACTCATCTTTGCCTTCCACTATGTGAATTGTTCGTTTTAAGAGCCAATCCTCGTGTGTTTATTTTCCCTACATCGTGTACATGACACTAGTAAAGATAATGTAATAAATTTAATACTTATAGAGTAGTATTGATCTATTGATCGTATGTTTCCTTCGTAATACCGTCGAAATTCCTTCGAAATACCGTCAACTATATCACATATTTCTCCTCTTCAAGTAGATCAATTTTTCTTTTATATTAACAACTCATTTTACTTCTGAGATAAAGGGTAACGCACCGACCGACCTGACCAAAAAAATAACCGACGAATTAATCCGATCGCCGGAGGGATTAGTGAAAGTCTTACTGTTAATCCTAAATTGATCTTTGTCTGAGCTTCTATAGTTATCTGACAAAGTGCCAGGGTTCCAAACTAATACAAGGATTGTGGGTTTCATTTGGAAATGTTAAACTTTCTCTACCTCTTAAAGGAGTTCAACTTAAGTTGACCTTAAAGACCTCATAAAGACTATAGTATGCAAAGTGTAGCACTAATTAATGGGGGAGAATGATATGTAATATCTATAATTATTTGTTAAACGTATTTCTTTAAGACTCCAAGCCCTGAACTACTCACACATGCAGTTCTGTAATATATATATATATATATATATATATACAATATCATGTACAGGTATTTACTTCTTTTTGTTTGTCGTTTATGTTGTGATATTTTTGGAGGGGGTTCATGGTTGGGTTTCTAGCATTCTTTTTTTCTATGCATATATGGCTCTCTTATTGGGGGGGGGGGGCTTGAAGACTTTGTTTGACAAGAGATAAAGATGTAAAATAAGCCAAGTACAGTTGATTCCTTGTTTCTCGTCCGGATTTTTCGAAAATGAGGAGGCGAGTGTTTCATGTTATTTGATATTTGATTATTCGTCTGTATGTATGTATTTTTTTCTTTTTCATTATAACGTTTTAATGCGTTTTTCCCTCTGTTTTATTTTACTTGTACATTCAAATGTTATTGCCATTGGATGATTTGGGCCAAATTGAATTCAACTTGTATTTATTTATGAGGTAGGCCAAAATTACCATAGAAAGACCTTTCATCACCCCTACGATATGAAAATAGGTGGGGAGTTTTTAGGGGAAAGTAATTTCACTGGAAACTGAAAGGTACCCTGTCCCGTCGATCAAAAATTATCAATGGGTCGCTGACAAAAAGCTGGGTGGAGTCGTTTAATGATGTTAAACTCTACACCCTGTTAATGAGTAATAGATGACGGAAAATTGACAATTAATCGGTGCCAATCTTGTCATCATGTTGTTGATGATGTCGAGCATCCGCTAGAGAAAGTTTGTAAAAATTGTCCACGACACCATGGGTATGTTGTAATTGCGTATTTCGTTCAAGAAAAAATTGCGGTTATTGTTTTTGAGTGGTATTTTTTAATTAGTTCTTTAGAAGCCACACAGTGTCCTAATTCGAGGGGTCGGGAGAGTGTGTGTTTGTGTGGGGGGGGGGGCAGAAAGTGTGGATAGATTCATGAGTTCATAAATAGCTTCACTTTTTCTCTAAAAGTATACTAGTACTAAGCGTAAGTGAATGACGATGATGATGATGAAAGTAATATTAGGCCTAGTGATAAAAATAACAATACCACTACTACTAATAATACTACTAATAATAGTAATAATAATTATGATAATGATAATATTAATAATAGTAATAATAGTAATGATAATGATAACGATAATGATAATAGTAATAATAATAATCAAAATGATAATGAATAATGATAATAATAATAATAATAAATTAATTAATATATTGAATAATGATAATAATCATACTGATAATGATATTAATGATAATATAATAGTAATGATAAAAATATTTCCTACACTAATGATAATGATAAAAATGATAATAATGATAAGAAGAAGAAGAAGAAGAATGATAAGGATTATAAAAGTGAAAATTATCAGCTAAAGAATTCTTTGGAGCATAGTTATGTGTGTTTTGTTTTTTAAAGCGACTTCATGTGCGTTCTCCTTAGAAATATAAAACAAAACTCAACTATTTCTACTGTTCGTGCAATCAAACTCAACTTCTATGAAATAGTAGGTTCCTAGAATTAAGTAATAGCATGGATCAGATATTAGATTCGTCATTTCTTTTGTCTTTCCGTTCTCGCTGGTGAAAATAATCAAAATCAAACTGGAAATCGTACCCGTTTTTTGACAATAGCGTAGGAAGAGGAACAATTAAAATTCACGTGATGTGTGCGATATGGACGTGTGCAGCTGTTTCGAAAAGGGAGTGGACCTTTTGAGTTGGGGAACTTTTAGAAGCAGCATCGGAGTTTTTTATTTCAATTTCCGCTAGGGAGACAGATTGGAGAATAACAGGGTCTAATTAATCGGACCAGGGCTAGCGTGTTTGATACATAATTGGGATCAACTTAGGTGTGGTAAAAATGCTAAAAATAATGCACGTCATTGATTTGCTAGATTGTCCTTTTTTGTGTAGATCAGGCGGCATGGGCACGCGGGAAAGAGGGAAATTCGTTGATGGCCATAAAATGATGGAGTGATGGTGGGCACAGGGGGAAAATGGGGATGGAGAGATGTATGGAAGATGAGAAGGGAAGCGATGTGGAATTGTAAGGTTACAATTTTTTTTAGAATTTTTGTTTAATAGAGGGGAGACAATGACAGAGAGAAGTGTGTGTGCGTGTGTATGGGTGTGTGTTTGAGAGAGAGAGAGGACATAAAGGAGAGTGGGAAGACTTATAAGACGCTGAAACAAAAGGGTTATCCACAATCAGGTAAAACAGAGGTCAAACAGAGAGGACACGAACTAGGTAGATTTTTCAGACAATCAGAGAGTTTTTGAAGAAAAGCTTATTTTACGGCGATAATTATGTTATCTCAGTTATGATCATTTGTAACGAGTATTTGTTTTGTACATGTGTACAGCCTTGTTGTAAGTCTACCATGAACTTTCAAATTGGAAATATAATTTATAGGCAAAATGAACTAAATCACTCTTAGATCATCCATGTACTGTTATCTGCACAAATCAATTTTAGACCCCATCGAGGCCTACAGGTAATATTAACAAATTAATTTTAGGCCCAACCAATTACTTTGACTCTATAACCATACAAGCCTGATGGGCTAATTATTTGGGAAGTATTTACTGCCGATATGTAGAGTATACATCTATTTCCATGTCAGACTTGTCTCTGTCGTAGAAAACAAGCCTTGGAGTTTGGAATAGGGCGATTCTTTTACCCATTTTCCCTCTCCAGCCCAATTTTATTTGGACAATTGTTATCGGGCTCAAATCCATTGGGCATTACTGCCTGTTTGAATAAATTACATCGCCTGCGACATCTAGGGGTCGCTTCACATCGAGAAGTTAGTCTCCAGTAAATGTTTAATGAAACACATCTTCATGTGTTTCGGTTATGCAGGGACTTGGGAGATCGAACAATTGACAGCAGTGGCGGATCCATGTGTCTGTGGGGGAGGGGGGGAGGGCAGGGATGCTATAGCCAGAAAATATTCTCTTTAAAAAAATATATATCCGGCAAAGGAAAGGAAGTGGGAAATATATCAGATATACATTTCAATACTCAAACTGATCCCGGGGGACACATTAAGGGGCATAATGCATATTTTATGCACGATTTTTTTTTTTGAGCCTAATGCATGGTTTTGAACGCCCTATCCATTATTTAAAAGTTTTTTTGTGAAAAAAGAGGGCCTTATTAAAGTTACCTTTTAAAAAATGCTCTGCTACTGAAGCCAGTTTGGAGTCTGTCCATGTCTCGGTTTCTGTACCTTTATGTATTTCTTCTTCGTCTTTTTACTTCCAAGTCATTATTATTATCATCATTACATTAATTCTATTGAAATATTCATTCTTTTTTAGTTGTTATCATTGTCATCATACTTGCTATTATAATTATTATTATTATAATTATTATTGTTATTATTAATATTAATATTATTAGTATTATTTTTCATCATTATCATTATCATCATTAACATTATATTCATTTTCGTTGCTGTTTTTTTGTTGACGTTGTTTTCCGCCTCTTTCTATATGTAATACATTTTTAAAAACTTTTAGAAATAAAGTCTGGGCCCATTTATCACCTTGTCATTTGCTCACCTTTTCCTTTCTCGTATTGATAAAATAACAAGAAAATGTGGCTTCCAATGGAGAAAAGCATGTTTACATGTAAAACAATTTGTTGTGCAGAAAGACAAATATCCCAAACCTTTCCTGTAATAGTTTCAAAACATAGTTGGGAATAAATGATTATTTATTCCATGTAATACCAGATACAGGCCTCCCTCAATCAAATCTTTGGTATGAACTGACTAAATTAGTACAATTTATTTGGTCAAAAAATGACCAATTCTGATTCAAATTCAACAGTGACTTAAAGAATACTTTTACAATGACGTTGTTTTTTGTATTTCTTTTAATGTTATTTTGGGTGTAAACTGGGCCCGGCGATGTTCCTGGGTACTCTGTACTTTTCTACCGCCGCACTGCTCGGTCGGAGGTGTATGAACGTGGTGATTGACGAAGTTTTTGGTCGCACGGAATCAGGGGAAAATGCCCCTCAGGTTTCTTCGATTTTAAAAGTTTTTGGGGAAGAAAAGAGAAAATGGAAAGTCAAGGTTGTAAAGAGGAGGAGTCTGGAGGATATTTTACCCCAAGCAGGGAATGTGTGTGTCCAGTTAAGTTTCGAGGAAGAAGAGGGGCAAAAATCAAGAAACCGCGATGAAATAAGTACAGGTCGATCCGTTATACGCGTCTGATTGGTCATGCGATGCTTATACCCTATGATCATATCTACGCATGCGCATTGAACTTGATGACATTGTAAGACTCTCTCTCTCTCTCTCTCTCTTCCTCTCATACCCATATGTAATCACACACAAGCGCCTGCATTTTACTTTACTCCCAATAATAGTGTATGAACTGCCCAGGGTCGGTATGATTATACTAAGCTCGGTGGCAATAAATTGTCACCCATGTCGATTCATAAACTATTCATAAAATTTACGACTTGTTCTCGATTTGAGCGTCAGCTTGTTTTTCTAATCCTTCTCTCCAACCCAAGAATTAGTGCACGATTTTTGTTAACTCACGCTCTTCTGCAACCAGTTACAGTTACAATTGTGCAAGTAAATCAGAATAGTCTGGTTGCTTGAGCTTGACAAAGTCTTTGCTTGGGTTGGTTTATTTATTTCTTCTTCTCCCGCTGCACCGCCGGCGAGACACCGAGTGAAGGAAGCCCGAGTTGCGACCGGGGTCTTAGCCTAAGCTTACGGTTGCGGGATTTCGTCCTAAATCCATCAGGATTCAAGTTGGAGGATTTTAGCTGCGCGGGTGTGTGCACTGGCCCCCTCTCTCTAACCCCGGCTTAATCCAGGCCGGATTTCCAGATAACTAAAAGAGGAAAAATAAAGGAAGAACAGGGGGTAGAGATTTTTTTCTTCTTCTGTCCTTCCATGCATCACATCAGGCCAGAGGACATGGATTCGGTACCTGGCCCGTTATCGACTTTAGAGGATTTAGTTGGAGCGCACGGGCTACCTGGAGATAGTAGCGCTGCATTGGTTGGCATGAGCGCTCGGTTTGGATGTCACTCCGCCGACGCTGCCCCGGGGAATTTCGGCATGGGCACGACGGTCAATAGCATATTAGCGGCGAGTAATAACAACGGAATGGGTATGTCATACTTTCTATATTACATTTTCATCTTAATGCCTATCTTTCGGACATGAATGTCCTGTCCTCCTTGTAATCATTTTATTTCATTTGATTTTAAGTTGTTATTCTTGTCCTCTTTTTGTGTCGAGTTATTTGCTTTGATGACGGCGCGAAGCCGAATTATGAAAACTCGTCACCACTTCATGTAAACGCCAAAAATCAACTCTTTGTTGTGCCAAACAGTTTGCTATGCACCGCTGTATTTTACCCTCGAGATCTTACAAATATTTGGACATTAAATTCCGAAATTATTTTGGGAGCAATACTTGTTTTAACCCCTTCAAATTATCCATGATAGTTGATTATCTAGCAAAAGGCTAAAGCGTATGGACACATATAGATAATGTATGTCGAAAGTTAACATCGTTCGTGCATTGATGTACTGTTGTACACGTACACTTTCTAGATCCATATGGATTATATTTAAATAGAAAGGAAATAGGCCTAGATATATTGCTAAGTAAAATATTCATCAATGTTCTTCATTCGAATGATTAAAACTAAACAGGAGTTTCTAAATGAAGTTAACTTAAATCGACAGATTAGAAAATCAACTCCCCAAGGACGATACCAAGTAAAATATGTAGTCCGTAACTGTAAGAACTAATTCAATCAGAGAAAATCATTTTTGAGGTGTCAAACTGTTTCATTTAGTAGAAGAAGAAGTAGTAGTAGTAGTAGTAGTAGTAGAAGTAGTAGTCGCTCTATACGGAACAAATTTATTAAATTTTCCACATAAGATAAACAATGACAAGATAATCACAATAATAAACATAATGATATTACAGAAAATTAGCATTGAAATATCTTTCTCATTGTTTTTGTTAGTCTTATAATGCAAAACAATTCGGTTCCTGGAAATGAAAAACGAACCTACTTGGCAGCAAAATAGTCATATAATATCCTTTTATTTTAGTTTCATGGAATTTTTTTTCGGGTCTTTTATTCGCATCATATCGTTTTGTTATTTTGACGAAGTGAAGAGACACAATGTAGAGACAGCGAGCCCTAGTGGATGGGCACTTCTAAAAGTTCTTTCTACATGATCTATACTGAATTAGTTAAGATATGTGGAACAACGTGAGCAGTTACGTCCAGAGTTGTGGTGTGCTCATTTACTATCATAACAAATTTAATAAATCAGCTTTCAAATTTGGATGTATAAACATTGTAATGTCTAAAGATAATGCATTCATATTTTACATTATTTTGATAGGCTAAATGAACGAATGAATTGATGATCAGGTTATTCAAATTTTTCCAAAACTTATGTGATACACATTTATAGATGTATATAATAGTTTTGTTTTGTCTTTAAACAGAAAATATGAATTCAAAGGATTTTTTACAGGATAGCGTATACTATTTGATTAATGTTGTATAAAGAAACAATACAATCAAAAGTTTTGTTGTACCTAATATCATTCATAAGCTTGATATTATTGTTGAGTAGGGTCTACAAACAGTATTTGATTTAGAAATTTAGCAAAATTTCATTGTACTAAAGGGGATTATAATAATTAAACAAAACGAATTTGCTAATCTATACTTTGATTGAAATGGAAGTATATACTTTTACAGGTTGAAACTTGTGAAATGATGTATTAATTAACATAATCATGATAATCCACAAAAGGTTTACTAACTTTCAGTGAGGCACTTCAATAAGAATTTAAAATCTTGAAATGGACGGAGACAAGTCGGGGATAATAGAATTTCTTGTGCGATCATTATAGCTAAGAAATAAGCATATATGTATTGTATATTGAAGTCCCAATTTGTGGAGATCTAGTGAAAGCAACTTAGTAATACATAATTTTAATGATACAACAACAACGAGCCCATTTGGAAGGAAACTCACGAGAAAACATTACTATGAATGTATTCATTTTGAAGGATATGCTTAATTTACCTATAAAACAACAAGCTAATGTGGAAGGGTATGTACGAGAAACATATAATCACTTCCACTTTTATCTTTTTGAACAAGTCGAAGGAAACAGGAAAGGGAATTTGTCTCATATATAGCAGTTAACATGACCCGTGAACTGTTCGAACGGCGCCGAAATACGTCTAATTAAAGAACAAGCAGACAACAGCATATGTCACGTGGTCATTAGTCATGTATTACGAGAAATTTGGCAATCAACATAGAGGGAACAAAATTGTAAATACAGTAATTTTGATGCAAAAAGAGGCGCGTGATCTAACCGTCTGGCTCGAAATAAGAATATTCCAGACTCTAGAGAAATATCTAACAATTTTTAGCATCCAACAAGACAGTGTTACTCATTCAGACAAAAAGATTACTGAAACTTATTCTGTCGTCGTTTCATTTTCGGTATTCTCTAAGTTTGTAAGACATTAACATTTTGTGTAATTTTTCCTGCGGCAGTTCTTTGGGGAAATTTTAACTAACTTTCTTGGCACCTGCTGTTTACGTTTAGATCAGTGCGTCTTTGGTTTTAAGCCCCCTTTTCCGAATTCTGCTCCAGAGACTCAACGTGTCTATCGCGAGACCTTTAATTGTTTCTCATTTTTGTCATGAAGTGATGGTTAAAACCGTTTCATAATTGGTGATAGAGAATGTCGACCTTTCGGTTGATATGTGAAGCAGAGTTTAATGATTATTTTCCATAAATCATTATTTTTTATATCCTTTCGTTGTTTCGTACAAGATTATATCCCCAAATTAGAAGGCGCTACCCATATTTCCTCTGTGAAAATACGACTTGTTGCTGTCACTCTGAATGCTCTATAACTATAATGATAGAATATTTCATGAATTACAAAATATTGCTGAGGATTCAGGCGCATACACATTATTACCCGAGATTTACATCTTCTTCCCTGTATTTCATTACATTATTTCAAGAGTATTATTTTATAATAATAATAATAATAATATATAATTGTGGGTTCTTGTATTCTTGTCAGACTTGAATTGACAACCCTTTCATGATTCATTGGACCGGAGCAACACTTTAGATACAATGATATAATTTCTTTCCTTACAAGTTAATGCAGTTCTGTTGATAACTTTTTCCATTATTTTATGTACTACTTTCAAAATTCAAAAGTCGTGTAATTTTCAAAATACTTTTGATTTTTTCCTGTTCTTACATTCCATTAAGCCCTGTGATAATTCTTTAAAAATAATCCTGACAAATATTCGAAACGTTGTGTAATTCTCAAAGTTAATGAGGTTTTCCCTTTTTTCGTTCTTTGTTTCTTTTAAAAAATCTATAAGAACCAAGCCTCTTTATGTATGATGACCTTTCCTCTATATTTTTTTTATATTGTCTTTAAGAGTTTTTATTCAGATCCACTTTCGTTTTCTCTTTGGGGCATTTGGTTGTGAAGTCATTATCGTTATTCTTTAAAGAGTACGATTAACCTGCTATCAACTGCATGTCACTGTAGCTGCAATGACCATATCAACCAAACTCATGCGTTTTCATCTCAAACGACATATTTCCTATTGATTGAATAAATTAACTGAAATGAAGGAGAGCCGTGATTAATTCAATTTTGTTTAATTCTTTAAATATTCATTTCTGATCTTTGTTTGTTGCTGGCATAATACTAGTGCATCTTTTTATTATCGTGGATATATTTATTTCCTATGGGGTTGGTGGTGTGAATCGCCCTTCTAAACCAGGTTTGTGCGTGAAGGGGTCCACACATATCTAGTTAATACAGTAAAAATCAGTGTGTATTATAAAACAATGAGGAAAAACAAACGAGAGAATACATCGAATTACACGAGAAAAACTTAAGTAGTATGTGACAAACCTACGTGTGTATTTTCCATATTACTAATTCATGTAATTGTTCTTATTTTTGTTTAAATATATATTTTCCTACCAACTCTCTTTGAGGTATCTACTACTATTTCTGTTAAATGTTTTTTTTTGGAGGTAATACAAAGTCCTAAAAAATAAAATGAAGCATCACTCGTCGCCTCCTCATTCGAGGGATATTAACGGAAAGCGTGTATAACAAAACTCGGTTACCAGGAAATGGCGGACAACTGACGGGTTTTGATATCAATTTTCAGAAACAGAATAGATATAGGACTCATCCTCTTTCTCTCTCTCTCTCTCTCTCTCTCCCCCTCTCTCTCTCTCTCTCCCTCTCTTTCTCCCTCTTTCTCTCTGAATACGAGAGAGAAATGTGTGAGAGTGGAGATACACGAGTGTATTTTTATTTCTCTTGGAGCATGACGGCAGGAAACGGATATGAAAAACGTTCTTGCCCACAATTCACACCCTACATTTTGTGATTCTATCTATGATAATAGCCGTGCATTGTACAGTCTTTCATGAAATATCCTTTAAGATAATGGATAATAATTGACAAGTTATATTCCTTAAAAAGTAAATGAATGTATTGGGGTTCGAAAGTGTGTTTCAACTTTGATGGCTATAACAATAAATATCGATACCCCTCTACTGTATGCCTGTCTATAAAAAATGGGATGTTTTACAGGAAATAGTTTCATATTTTGAACAATTTATAATATATCGAAATGTCGACATCTTAAAAAGCACTGAGAATGTTATAAATGCATTATATCCAAGGCATTTGGGGTCCGGTTGAGACAGGAGGTTGTATAATGGGCCACCCCAGCTTCCGCAGTACAAAAGTCCGATTTTCGCTTTGTTATTTTTTCACTTGTTTTAGATAAATGTCAATATTTCAATTATATCTATTTTTGAAGGACAACTATTTTTAGGCCTACATGTATGCTCGATTCATTGACTCAAATGACAATTTTGTTGTATGTTGTTCTTAAGATTATCACATAACGTACAGTGTCATTCTATTTTCATTATTCTTACAACGACGAAAAGTATAAAAATCGAGCTAACAGTTTATGTGCTTTTTGATTTGCACTTTTGAAACACCAAGCGTATAAGTCCGTTTTAATGTATCCACTATTAATTTCTCAAAAGGTTCCCAGATCACTCTGCAAATTCTTCGAGACAAATAAATAAATAGCCTACTAAACTAGTCTACAAGCCTCATCTCATGAAGAATAAATAAACCCCTTTATATGCTTATTCCTTTATTGAGAATTTCATACATGTACTTGGGTTGAGAATTAATACAATTTAACGTTAGAAAATCAAGAAAAACGAAACGAAGTGTCTGTAAATGTGACTTAGGAACCCTTTTTCTTATTTTTAATGTGAGAACTCATTCCTATCCACCATCCCCGCCCCTTCCCTCCTCTCCATCATTATCTTCGCCACCATCCCCACCCGTCTTTCGTCCGACTCATCAACTCCACCGTACAGTGTCTCATCGAAAGATGAAGCGGCAATTAGAGATTCCTCTTCGCCCGAGTCTCCCCGATGGACTCCAGTTGATAGCCGCCCGTCATTCGCGCCCGATGACAAATGCCTGTTGTCTGCGCGATGTCATTCAGGCTCGTCCCAGAAGTACTTCGAACTTGAACTTTACAGTCTCCCTCTTGAATCTTTTCCCTCTCTGCAAACACAATTAGCTAAATATTTTCGCTCGATTAATTGAATTTTCCTCTGACACAGCCGAGCGTCTTGAGAGACATGCTCAAAGGGAAGTTCTTGATGTCGATCTTGAACCGGAAGTAATACAGATTTCTGGCAAGAACTAAGCATTTTGATCAAATGTCTTGTGATCTAATCTGATATTTAGGAAGTTGTGATAGCGAGTCCGATATCATTTAATTTAAAGTATTCATCCCTAGAGATCCCTCATATAAACAAATAGTTCCTTTAGGCATATGACAAAGAGGGCTTCCAACCATTAGGCAGCTTACAAGGGTTTTTAAAAAAACTAGAGACAAAGTTGAAAATTATATAAGTTAGGTGGATTTATAAAATTGCTTCATTAAATTAGAGACGCATAGGTCCTTGATACGTATCAACACAAATTTTGTTATACTCTAGTTTTATGTTTTCCTGAGTATATTTCTTTGTTGCAAAACAACAATGGTATATATAGGCCTTAAACCTAACTGACTCTGAAATTTCAGTGTGAGTTAGGCCTAAATTTGATATGCTCATTGATATTGTCGTAGAACATAAATAAACATGGATATATACTCTTTGGAAATTTTTCTTTTTTCTTACGAAATCATATAATTATAATGCAAAACTTACAATGAGTAAAGGTCCAGCATTAGTTTTATTTCCCTATGTTCTTAATGAAAACTTCGCCCAGTGCTGATATGTTAACCGGCCTGAATATCTGACATTGTCGGACGTTTACACGGCGTGTATTTACGTTGAAATTCAATATTGGAACGATGATAGCTCTTTTGCTTAATATTCCATCCACTCCACTCATTGTGCAATCCCATCTCCCTCTCACTATCTCTCCCTCTCTTGTCTCATCTTCTCTTCTCTCGTCCTCTCTTTCTTTCTCTCCAGTCTTTCACTTGCTTTGTCTCGCTTACGTCGATTCATTGTGCTTACGAATATATTTTTAAAAACTTGATTTGCATCTTGTTTGAAAGCTGGCAAGACGATTACATTTTTATGGTAGCGTATATGAAACAGATCATTATAAATAACAAAATGATTATATTAATGTCCACGTCAAATTTTTGATCAAACCGTTCGCATTATAACCGGTTTTTATCCCTACAATTAAAAAGTTGTATGCCTGTTCAATTTGAGCAACATGCAATATGATTAATGTGTGAATGAACAATTAAAAAGTCACGTTCAGGGGCCTGAATTTATTATTTCCCGTTCAAACAATTATGCTAATTATGAAAATGTTGTGCGACAAAAGCAAAGGAAATAGTGAAAGAGGGAGTCGTAATACTATTACAAATAGTCGTTATAGTAGCGAGTAATTGAGTTGCACGTACTACGGGGGGGTTGGCGGGCAATGCTGTCCCGTTACCGTCCCCCTGCAAGATAACCCTATATTCAGGACCAACACCCAAATGCTTATTTTTTAGGTGTAGTTATAATTCATTTAATAAAGAAGAACATACTCAATAACGTGTATGGATCATGCTTTTTTTATCGGTGACATGCATAAGAAATGTGTGTGAAAATTGTGTACTATCGAAGAAAAGATTTGCAAGTAGTCCGTATTTACTATTTGGACGTCTACGTGATTTAGGTTAGGGATTGTGTTACAGACAATCGTGTTTTCAAAACAATGTCCCCATACATATTTCATGTAGATGTTCGAATATGTTTTTGTGTAGTCTTCTGTATGTTGTGCCAAGGATTATGCAAGTCAACTACTTGGATACTAGTTTGTGACGAAGATGATCTTTTTTAAACTTTATTAATTGCTGTCAAATTGATAAATTCAGCATTATATTGAACGTCTGATCTTTGTCTTGAAAGAAGCCATGTTATTTATTTCAAATGCTGTGAAACACATTCGGAATCATTAGCCTACAAAGTTATTTATTTCAAGCAATTTTTAGCCCAGGCCTATTTTGTTTACTTGTTGGTATTTTCTTGAAATTGAAATTCAGTTAGACATCGTTTCAAAACAGACTAATTACATATTGCTCGTCCCAATTCTTAAAGGTTATCTCTGAAAGTCAGCTCGAAATTAATTTTGTATCAAGCTCACAATCACGAGATCGGAAATATAATTTCTCAATAATTATAGCAAGTGCTGACTCATGATATTGTTTCTTCTTTTAACAAGATGTAAATTCACATTTCAAAGACCACGCATTTTTACCGTTCAATCTGCAATCCCGATCAACCATTTTAGGATGACATTGAAAAATGTGATAAAATTTAACATTCGAAAAGGAAAAAAAGTATTACTAGCTAGTGTACATAGAACAACAAATTGTCTGATGTTGGGGAACTACTAGCGTTGTTTGGGTATCCATCGAAGAGTTCATAGGATGGAACGCATGTTTCACTTGCTGCAAATAACACAATTTTATTTAAGTTTACTCTTCATTTTTGTATTACAATTTTTCTCTATCCCAATTTCAGGTGCCTTCAAAATTAAGAAAATACATTATATGCGACCACACTTATTTATTATCAAAAGATATATACGCTACAAGTAATTACATAACATGCAATAGAAATGTACGGTACAAGAGACACTATTTTAAAAAAAACAAAGGAATAATACGTCTGTACATGGAACTTTGATGATTAATTCCTAAAGAACCTCTGAGGTTTTTTTAATATGTGGTTATGCTTCTACACTCTGTCAAACTTTGGCCTATTCATTTTCAGACATCATGACTTTTATCCTAGCCATAATGAATATACTCTAACATTAAATAGAAGAAACGTGTTTGACTCCCATGAACCATCTCGGTATTCCCCCCCCCCCCTAATACAATTTCTTGAGAATAGACCTTTACAAAAATATCCGACGAGATCACCATTGTCCCTCTTAAAAGATAAGATGAGTTCTGGGATAAGGTGACAAATTAATTTGTGACTTTTCTCATTCTGTTTATGTCAGTTTCAAAGGATATCATAGTAAAAATGTCCCCCTGGGAACGATTGCTTTATAAATGAGCTCATGTATTGAAATTATGACGAGAAATAGCTGAATTTTTTGGAATTTTAACATTCATGTGTTGTTGTAGTCACTGTACCCATTTCTCTATGCAGTGCTTGATATTTTCAGCGAGATCTAGTAAATTTATCACTTCGATGATTCCAATAATTTGATGATTCAAAGACTTCAGAAACACTCCAATTGATATGTGCTACACACATAACCAACCTTTCCCCCATCAATTTCTTCCAGACTATACAAAATCACAATGTGCTTGCTTTACCATGACCAGAACTCAATTTTCTCTTTAAGCGTTTGATGAGCTGGCTATTGTTCCTCTTTAAATTGTCATGATTTAGTGTTTGACACCCTTTCTGATTACTTTCGATGTTTCTGATCACCGTAAAAGCCTCCCGAGAATGCTCAATTGCTGAAGTATATCCCCAGCCCTTACCCGCCAGCCCTCCCTCTTTAAATTCCTGTTAAACTTTGTCACCATGTTGCCTTTCAATGTGTACAGCCCTCATTTGCTTCCAATTAAGGAGTGGAAATTTGATATTTATGTACCTTTTGTTTTTGGACTGATATGTGCAAATCATTATTGAATGTCTGAGATCTGAGTGATGACGAATTTCTTAAAGCCTTAAAGGAAACTGCGAGGTTGGATGCACTATGCCCGACTCTAAATCATCCCTTTTGCCCTAAAGGAGTGCAATTGTATTCATTAAACGTGTAAACATACATTATAAATGATCTATCCAACTAGAAACAATCATTAGAAAGGGGACACAACAAGAGAGTAATTAAAGACCACTGATAGTTCATTAAAACCAGACAAGGTCGTTAGTCAAAACAATACAGAACTAAAGAATGCAATGAAATAAAATATCAAGAACTTTTTTGTTGGTTTATGTATATTTTGTCTTTTTACATAGTGGGGACTTTGTCCAATTTGATTCTGAGTATGACTATCATAATGTTGATAAGGGTTTGAGGAGAATGCAAAATGAGACATTTTGGAAAAGAAATATAATTGTTTTAGAGTGATTGTTAGAGTCGTGAACCAGAAGATTAAATTCCATGATCATTAGATGACTGAACAAATGTGAAAGGGACTTCTCATTTGTCCATCTCCAAATTAATATTTATATCTATCTCCATTTCAGAATGAAATATTTTAATTTTTTTATCCATTTTATTTCATTCCATTTATTCGTTTAAAAGATGAGTATACAAACATGGGGTATTGTGTTTAGATAATGGTAAGATATCCCCGCTCCCTCCCTCCCCACGCCCCCCCCCCCTTTCCCCTTTCTCTCTCTCTCTCTCTCTCTCTCTCTCACACTCTTTCTCTCTCTCCATAACAATATTTCTGCGGGTGCTATTCACATATATAATATGTAACATACTCAAGCTCAAGTATACAGCTATATAACGAGGCTGTAATATAGTGAGGCTAAACCACCGGAGATGGCGGATAAACTCCTCACCAACTAGTGGCGGAAATCTTCCCTGAACTCTCCTTCACAGAACTCTAATTGCTTGATCTCTGCTGTTTGTCGGTAGGAGTACCCAAACTCAAACTTTTTGCGACGTTTTAAGTGACACATAATGACTAGACACCCACAATAATATAAATAATTTGAATTTTTCAGAACGCAGGTTGGGTGGGGGTGGGGTGCGCTTTACAAAACAATACGTAGTTTTTTTTTAGTACCACCGCAATATTTTTTGTTCTTCAGGACTTCAGTGACACACTATGACTTTACACCCATAATTAATAATTTTTTTAATTTTCTTTCTACCTATTTGTTTTAAAGATTCTGTCTGTCTGTCTTTCTCTCTTTCACAACCACAACTACAATCATGTTTACGCGGCCCGACCATAATTTTATTCGAAATGATAGTTAACCTTCGACCGAAATTAAAGGTATAAAAATATGCTAGACTTACATCCTTAATTTGACTTAATGACTATTTTCTTATTTTTGTCTTCCTTCTTCTTTGATAATTGTGTAACTGACCTTTCAAGAACTGATGTAACTGAGAAGTTTGAAGATCTTATTGTTCATAATTTGTCATCATTAAGTAGAGTTTTATTTGAATTTCACCACTATTCTTGATTATTTGCCACCTTCACCTTACTGTTACTGTTGTCATGACTCCAAAGGCTTACAGGAAATGAACATTTCAATGAATACATAATTATTGTTGATTAATTATCATTACACACCTTTGTAAGATTTATGTTTTACTTTGGACTTTTTAACCGCAGTGAAGAATGAATGGAGAGTTTTTTCGCATAATTATTGTGAAATATGGTATTATAACAAAATCAAGCTACAATCTTCACTTCAATGAAGACAAACTAATTTACAAGTTCTTAACTAGTGAAAACTAGTAAATACCTCGAGCTAATCATTCGCGGTAAAATGTAGCTTCTTAGAAGAAGAAGAATTTTTTTCCAGTTTTGACAGATTGAAACGGGTGAGAATCTGAGTACCAGGGGACGTGAACGACTTTCCAAACACTCTGCCCCCGCCATGAGCGGCGTGGCTTGCTCTGAGGTAGGACCCTGCTGACTGGAGTAGGGTCTACCCGCAAGTGCAGGCCGAGTAAGGGGATGTGCCAGGCGTATCCAATTTCAGGAGCTTGGAGCTGAGTCAACTTTCACAGTATTTCTTGCCCCTAAAAACCAGTGATTTTAATCCTTCCGTCGGGGGAGGAAGGTTTGGGATTCAAACTGTTTCCATGGTAAATAACGGTGGTTATTCGATGAGAGCTATATATTGCGGTTGGTTGATTTCAACCCTTATTGAGAATGTCCCTTTTTTCTATATCTATAATTTGTCTTTATAAAAGGGTATATTTAGGGTTGATCGCACTCTTATAGGAACAATTGAAAATATACTGTGGTTTGTAACGAAGCAATTAAACCGGGGCATATCTGATAATCTGTTTAAGTTTATTCATTTTTAAACCTGTTGTCATTGATCATTTCTTGCAGAGTACGGAAGATATTGAATCATTGTAGACAATTTTTTATGGAAGATTTTGATATTTTTTTTTCTTCTCTTTTTTACATTATAGAAGTAATAATGATTATCAGTAGAATCATCGACGTCATATCCATGTAAACCATGCTATAAGAAACTAGATTTACCATCATACTTCTTTTCTTTTTCTTGCATGAGTTTTCTTCTACGAGTTTGAGACTCTATTGTGTACGAATCATGTACAACCTGTATGTCATGTATATAGTTTATAATAATTACACTTAGTTCAAACGCTCATGAATTCCATCATCACTTTTCACATGAAACGAGAACAATTATAACAATGAGTGTATACGATTTCAACATTCTCCCTCTGATCAATTTGGCAATCACTTTTAATGAATATCAACGTCGAACGCACAAAAACCAACATCATTCACTAACTGTTTTTATACATTTTTTTATCAGACTCTTGCACTTTTTACGAGGTCACGGTCATAGAAAAAATTCAAGCAGTTTTGGTTTCATGGGATTGGCACGGAATTCTCTACGACGTCGCATATCAAGATATAATATACTTGGAAAAGAAATATATGTTTATAATTCGGAGAGTATTATATGTTAATTTGAGCGGGTTTCAAGTTGCTCGGAGTGTGTTTTTGCCGTTGAGGTTTGGTTTGGTTTGGTTTGGGAGGGAATAGAATCATTTTTGCTGTGGTGTTTTGTCATTTGAAATGAAAGGTAGGGGACAGATTGGATCAGTTTTTCTGATGGTTCGAACCTCGTGGGTGTCTGACAGATTCCATTTTTATCATTTTAAAAAACTAGTTATTTTGAATAAAACTTGAAACCTGTTGACCGACATTTTCAAGGATGATAAAAGGGTTTGGGAGAGAAAGGGTAATAAAAAAAAATTCGTTTAAAAAAAATTCTTTGTGAGGGGTATGATGATAAATTCTTAGTATGCTAATTCCAATAGTTGCCTATAATGATTAAAAGTATAAAATGACCCCTAAGAGAATAGTTACAAAGTTGCAAAATCAATAGAAACTGACAAGTGACCATAAATATGCAAATATAGATGAATTGTTATATTGGTGCGGGGCATTAACATCAGGCATTTCGGGTTGTCAATAAGAATGATAAGTAACTATGACATGATGTCACAATGAATAGCATTCGACCTTCTATTTGGAATGAACTTCAATGTTTTTTAGAAAACATTTTAGACGTCATAATCATGATGATAGTGCCAATACATGTGAAATAAAAACAAACCAGTAGCAGTAAGCTCATGAATATGATTTAATTCAACAATTTTCCATTATTGTTTAATCTAAGCATAGTCCTACATACATACATACATACGTATTGGTGTTTATATAGCGCCTTTACATGAACATGCTCAAGGCGCTTTACATGTCCTACCATGTAATATAGCTATCAACAAAAATGTTCTGTTTTTTTTCCTGCTTATTTATTTATAGCGAAGAATAAAATCGAAACTAAATTTTGCAATACTGTCCAATTGGAAATGTGGGTTATGAGTTCGTTTTGGCTACACCATATCCATGAAGAGAATGAGAGGAAATGTTATCAATTTCGATCAGTTCCTTTAGAGAATATTCTTTTTTCCCATTTTCGACGGTTGTCTGTGAGCTTCTTTCATTCTTAGGAATTTAAAAAAAAAGATATAGACCTTTATTCAAAAGATTTGTTTTAAACTCGACGCTGGGTTTAAATTTGGTCTCATGTCGATTTAAGTTAACAACTAGTGTTAGAATTAGGTCTACTTTGCTCTTTGTCAAATATGATTTAACTATAGATTTGTACCAATGTTGTCTATCCCACCAGCAAATAAATTGAAATGTGAAATTGTATTTATACTGCAATATGCTTGCTGTATTCATAAGTTATAAAGATTACGCATCTACATTACACAAGGTAAAATGTTCATAATTCCATATTTGAAACAAAAATATTTAACAATCCTTGTGTACGATCGTGTGAGCTTGCTTCTATCTGTATTTGGTTTCCATATCGCTTGTCTGAGTTTGGCATGCGGTACTTGATTCATAAGAATTTGTTTTGAATTCATTTTATGTATTATAACATTGCTATATCAGTGTCACTTGCAAGATAAAGGCAGATCAAAATGTAAACATTGTTAAGGAGCAGGCTTTCTATGTCCGTCCATTCTTTCTTAGCAATAAGTATCTATATTATGTTGTTGTGCTAAATTGTCTTAAGTTGTGAAAAGGGGGAGTTACATCCTTTTGTCTACGCGCAGGCTCTCCACTCGCTCGTGTGCCAATGTTGAACTAATATCGCGGCATAAACGCCCAATCTCCGAATCAAGGAAATTGTTAATTAGTGGTTGACCGTCACACTGTGATGATTAGGCCTCTCTCTCTCTCTCTCTCTCTCTCTCTCTCTCTCTCTCTCTCTCTCTCTCTCTCTCTCCTGTATTTCTTGCTCTTTGTCTTTCCCTCTGCCACTCCCCCTCCCTCTCTCCCTCTCTCCCTCTCACTCTCTCTCTCTCTCTTTATCCCCCTCCTGTCTTTCTTTCTTTCTCTCTCTATAGATTTCTCTCCCACACTCATGTGGCATATTGTACTGCTTCAAACTCTCTTCCAATTCTCCCCCCCCCCCCCTCTCTCTCTCTCTCTCTCTCTCTCTCTATCTCTCTGTTTCTTTCTGTTTTCCCTGTTAATTCATCTTTTTACGTTTGTCCCTCTTTCCTTCACCCTATGTAACAAACAAAATAATGTCATGGCATTCTACTGTTTCAAGCTCGAATGTGAGCCACAAAAAAGTCAACGACCGTGCAAGTGTTGTTTCGCACATTGACACTGAGGTAATAATGTGCCCTTTTCGGGAATGTAAAAAAAAATAATAAAAATTTCATTACCCACTTTGCCACTTTCACTTCCCCCTTCCCCCGTCAATGCGATTGGCTCGTTTCCCAAATTACTGCCTAATTAAGGTATGAAACATGTTTAAGTGTTTATTTGTATTGACGATAAAAGTTAAAGAATAACTTCCAGGAACAAAGCAAAGGCATGAAGCAATGGCATAACGCGCTTCAGTAACATCTTTTAATCGCTGCATGTTATATGGTCCTATCCCAAATTTTCTTGTACGTCCTATAGACCTTGTGATTTTTTTTGTATGACCAACACAATTTCATTTCAATTCAAAAAGTAATTCTCCAAGTTGAACTCCTTTTACGATATAGTTCTTTACGCATTACAAACATTATGTTCCTTGCGGACTAGCAAATCGATTGTACATAAACTGTCGCTTAACATGTTTAAATAATGAGATCATTTAATATTCGCCCTCTTCGAAACGAAGTTGAACTGAAACCTTATTCCAAGCAAACACAACTTCTGAAATACATTTATAACAGGACAAGTATGGCTTGTTTGTATATTATCTTGTTGGTCACCCCTTATGCCACCGCCAGTCATAAAAATGTAATCCTTTAAAGTGGTTTCTTTCCTGGGGCAAAATATTTTAAAATGTTGATAGTCATTATTCAGAACTCCTATCCAGAGTTTCAGAGTAGAAAGTGCACATGCACTGTATTTCGTGCAGTTTATATTGATAAGTCGTTTGTATACCAATTACATTTCTGTTCTGTCACCATTGTTGTTTCTGATCTTGAAGAAAAGCATACATTATCAGGATTTTTAAGTACAGCAAATTCTTCAGTGACGGAATTTTTTGTACAATTCCTTACCCCTCCGAAAATGGGGGAAGGGGGGGGGGGGAGGGGAAGTTTTACTGATACGCTGACAATTAATGTAGCTTATTTGCTCCTTTCTTTTAAACTATGATCCTGTCATCTCATAGTCATTTATTTACTATTTGTGTTAGCTGAAGTGATCGTGACTTTCCGTCATTAAACGCAAAAAGATTCATCGGTATGACATTAATTTCATAGCGCTATTCTTTTTGCCTCAAGAAGGGTAAATTTTTGATGGTTTACTTGCCCCCCTTGCCCCACCCATTTTTCCTACCAACTCCCGATACCACCCATATTTTGTATTTTTCAAATCTCCCTGCAGGCGATGGATTATGGTAAAGGAGAAATGTCTTGACAATGTCAAGGAATGATTTTAACATGTGCGGTACAAGTACGGAAGTAATTCACATAATTTGCTCCTTTGTAATGGTCATTTTGATGGTTTAGCCACACAATGGCGGCTTCTCTCTCCCTCTCTCTCTCCCTCTCTCTCTCTCTCTCTCTCTCTCTCTCTCTATGCCCTGAAGAAATTATGTGGGTAAATAAGTTTGACATTAAACAGAGATAGATTTGACATGTATCCACTTCAAATACTTAAAAGTACCTGGTAAAATAGTGGAGAGGAGGCGAGGGTTGTACACTTTTTCTAATTTGAGTTTCATCGGAGAAGCCATTTTGTTTTGCGACACTTTCTCATTACAACCCATTTTATTACTTTGCAATTCGTCTGTTGTATCAGATCATACCGATATTTCAGGAAGTTTCTCCCTTTGTTTCCGTCTTTGTTAATCTTGCATCTTGCTCTCATCCATCTCTCCATCATTCTGAATCTCTGCTTTTTATACCGGCTCTCAATTTGAATATCGTTTCATCTCTTGGTTGCGTTTTGGCTTGCCTTTCTTCCATTTTTCATTCCTTGTTTCTTCTAGGCTCCAATTCAAGATTCACCTCACCCATGAACGGCTTTCTGTCCCTGTCCTCTACCAACCCCCCCCCCCCCCCTTCTCTCTCTCTCTCTCTCTCTCTCTCACCCTTCCCCCTCCTACCGACTTGCCTATCTACATACAAGTCACCTCTAGGACAACTACCCCCTAGGACAACAACCTCTGTCTAACCACCCCCAGGGTATTTGTTCGAGGGGTAATTGTCCTGTATGTATGTATGTCTGTCTCTCTACTGTCTGTATGTCTGTCTGTCTCCTATTCCCTCCATCCATGTCTCTCCAACCACCTCTATACACACAAAGTTATCTTACTACCCATCCTTTCATGCTTGTCAGAAAAGGCCATGCAACAAGTCGAAAGAGGAGTGTCAGGGAACCCATCTATCCCTGTCTCTTTCTTTGGAATCACATCTTCTCCCGCAACCTCACGCTCCATCTCCATCCACTTCACCTGTCTCCAATTTTGAAAAATACCTTTACCCCTCTTCTCCCATTTATTACCCCACACCTATTTCGTCACCCGTATACCTTTGCCAGAGGAAATTCGGGTACTCGTCTCCCCTTATCTCTTACTATAGCATCTTCTTTTATCCCGCATCCCCATGCACTATTCACCTTCCAACCCTCTTCTTTTGTTCAGTCTTGAAGATTCTCTTACCCCTCTTCTCTCATCTCTACCCCACACACACCTGTGTCACCACCCACCCCCTTTTGCCAGAGGAAGTGGGTACATCGAAAGGGGAGTGTCGGGCGCCCGCCTTCACCTTCCGCCAGCCCGGGGGTGACTAAACACCCCTGCTCGCTCTGCGGCCGGAGGCGAGAGGAAACCCGATAGCTGCGCTGCAATTTACCCCTCACTGGAGAAAGAATAAGAGAAAACGGTTATTGTCATAATTCATATCCAATATGACTAGTCATCGACTAATCCTAAAAAAACGTCTACCTGACATCTGAATGACTTGGTGTGTCCTTTCGCTATCGAGACTCTATAGTTTGGGGAATCTTTCGTCTTGGACTCGATGACTGTCTTATGTCACAATTACTTGCTCTCTTTCACAACTGATTTTGATTAGTGATGATGATGATGATGATGATGATGATGATGATGATGATGATGATGGTGATTTTGATAAACATAGTAGTAAGAATAACGATATTGATAATGATCATAATAATGACAATAATGATCGTAATAATGAAAACGATAATAGTAATAATGAAATTATTGAAAGCCATAATGGTAATGATGAATGATGATGATAATAATAATGATAATTATGATAATAAAAACTATACAAAAATATCATTAGTAAAATATAATAATAGAGAGGTAAATGTAAACAAAGAAAGATGTAATCAGTAGACATGGAAGAGTCAGAAGAAAAGCAGTAAAAACAAAATACTTACAGAGAGGCACAAAGAGAGAGAGAGAGAGAGATAATGGAGAGATTGAGAATTACCCATAAGTTTCTAATTCGATTCGGGATAGAAACGAAAATTTGCAGAGTGATGTAGTGGCAAATTCAATTACAGAAGTAGGAGAAATGAAATAATTCACCACAGATGAAATGGCGCCCGGTGAGTAAGGTAGATGAGAATATAAAGTCATTGATTGACGTCTTATTTATCCCCTCTCTCTATCTCTCCCTCTCTCTCTCTCTGTTTCTCTCTCTCACTCTCTCTCTCTTCCTCTCTATATCTCGTATTCTATCTCTCTCTGTGTCTTATTCTCTTTTTTTTCTCTCTCTCTCTCTCTCTCACACACACACACACTCCCTCCCTTCTTGCCCTCTCTATCATGATTAGAATTGTGTGCATCACAGGATACGAACTGTTGCCGATTATATTTTTATATAAATAATACATTTGTTGTGGTCATGAACTCGAATGGAATAACACTGCCCGCTCCCCCTCCCTCCTTCCTTCCCTCAATCTCTCTCTCTCTCTCTCTCTCTCTCTCCCTCTCCCCCCCCCCCCTCTCTCTCTCTCCCTCTCCCTTCTCTCTCTCCCTATCTCTATTTTACTTATTATCTCATATCTGTATTTCTCTCCCCCCCCCCTCTTATTCACTTTTTTGCAGCTCCCTCGTCCACCCTTCCCTCGTTCTAGCCCTATCTTCCCCTCTCTGTATCTCTTCTTTCCTCTCTATCTCCTCCTAACTTGA
The DNA here is from genome assembly GCF_000002235.5 of Strongylocentrotus purpuratus. NCBI lineage: Eukaryota > Metazoa > Echinodermata > Echinoidea > Camarodonta > Strongylocentrotidae > Strongylocentrotus > Strongylocentrotus purpuratus. The sequence continues at coordinate 15,868,761 of NW_022145595.1, forward strand.
CCACGCTGATGGTCGCTTAGATGATTTGTAGATGTCATTTGAAATGAGATATCTCAGAAAACTCTTTTCTAAACAGATTAAATCAGAAGCGCACGTCTGGTGTTCATTACAAGCCATGACAACTGTGGTGGGGAAAGTCGACGCGTGGGCAAATTAATAATTTCGGAGACAGAATCGCAGAGTCATCCTCGAAAGTTATAATTTGTATTGCACTTTGGGAAGTTAATGATGACTGTCTATTGTCACATGTTAGTTTATTTTTAAAGAGAGTTATAAAGGAGGGAAGGGTTTTTGACAAACAAACTGAATTATTAATTGTAGAGCTAGTTTTAAGATGGACAATCCCGTCGTTTTATTGTGGATGGAAACGTTAAAAATATAAGTAAAAGAATTTAAGTAGGAAAAAAAAGGCAAAGCATTTCCATTTTTTCAACAACATAACCGAGAAAGAAACTTCATAGTCTTATTTCTAAACGCAACATACCAAATGTAAATACCGCACAAAACCGGCTAAAGGTTTCATTGAGAGGTGCCAAAGTTGCTTGTATTCATTACATTTCTCACATTATACATCGAATTGCCATGTCAGCTATACAGTCTACTTCTCTATACCTTAGTGTATTGAAAATATAAGAAACACATTATCAATTACTGTGCCCGAATAAATGTAATTAGACTAGGCAAGGGTTAATCCAGCCCTTAATTAGGATGGGATCTAGGGGTAGGGGCTTGATAGCTCCTCTCCATAATTCAGAGGAACAATCCTTCCTCCCACCGTCCTTATATTTTTCCTGCGAATCCCCTTCGATTTGTGTCATCAGAGTCAGAAGTAATCGTGTTTTAATCGATACGTCATCAATTACTGCTGTCCCACAGCCCCGTTCTTGCGTAAGGAAATCGACCTTCTTGGAGAAGATCTCAAATGAAATATAGATGAGATGGCCAAATCGGAAAATCGTCAAAAGCTGTCATGCGTTTGCATCAAAAATATTTTCTTTAAAATTTCCTGGAAAAGTAAGACGTTCGTCATAAATGACGTTTAGAAGGACAATGGATGAATGATTATTGGCTCGTTAGGATTTATATTTTGAAGGGTATCCCCTGGACCTAATAGTTGTTATGTTTTTCCTGACCATGAAAAACATGTTTTTCATTGGTATTTATGAAATGTTTCACTTGACAATTATGACGAGAAGATGGCGTGGCACTTTTTTTCTTTTTTCTTCAAATTATTTGTTGGCAAATATAATTACAAAGCAACATGAGAAAACTATGCAATAAGGAAATCAAAATGTTAACAAGCAAAATGCAAAGGTACTGGTAAACTGGGGCGGGGGGGGGTGGGGGTATCCGTGATGTTGAAATATTATTCGTTATATGTTTTCAAATAATGAAGCAAATTTTCAGACCCGCTGACGTCCATTTTTAAGGCTTGGATGGCGAGAAAATGCCCATTTGGAAATGATGATAGATAATAAATGATTAGATATATATTCAGTGTAAATTTCGAAAATATTTGTTTCATTTATTAGAATTTTAGAACAAAAAATGTTATTAAAATGTCTTCTCTTCCCTTTGCCTCATTTCAAAATCCTCAATTTTTTGAAGATTTTGAAATCGGTTCACTGTTTTACATCTCCTCTTTCCATTTTGATAATTATTCAGGCTCATATCACACTGTCATGAAAAGCAATAACGACATTCGTTAATGTACGCTGCAAGTTATAATATTTGAGACTTTCCTCTCATGGTGTTATGTTTTTTGAATTGCAAATGATTTTAACAGATCCCCAATATAAAGTAATGTCTCAGCGTGGATTATTACTTAAAACCAAACCATTGTGTCATAAAAATGTCAAGCGGAGACACGTATAGTCATAGATCGCTGAATAGATAAATGTTTCCAAGTGATCTAAACTAAGTAAAGAAATGAAAAGAAAGTGAGAGAAAGGTGAAAGAGAGGAAGGAAGGAAGGAAAATAAAGGGGTGCGGAAGAAAGGAGAAACGATTAACATTTTTCTTCTTTTTCGGCTTCTTTTTTAGTTTTTATTATGATTGCGTAATATGCATTTTATGGATTAAAAATGCTGTGTTGGCGTTCCAGCATTATAAACATGGAAGAACGTTGCTGTGTCAGCGTGAGTGAAGGCAAGAGTAGTAATGTAAAAACCATGCTCATGTCATAAATCCCGTTTTATGCAGTTAAGCATATCTCCATATCCAAACAGCAGGAATGCTTGGATTTTAGTGTCAGTATACCAATTGAAGAGCAGTTTTTGTATTTATAATTAATAATTTAGAAATGATATCAAAACTCCACTTTCGAACCAGGAAACAGTAGATCAGATGTGTTTCCTGAAGTAAACTTATTCATACACACTTCTTAATTCCAAAACACCACTTTTCACAGACAATGTATCCGCTTTTGAAATATGAACTTCAGCAAAACTTTTTCCTCAATTATTTCAATCCTCTGTGAGGCCAAATAGACAGTTTTTACAGACAATACATGTAATGGGGTCACTGGGTCACTTGATTGGTCCAAGACACAATCGTAAGGTGGTCAAGACACTTTCCCGTGACGCTGTGAGACAGATAAAACACCAGAACGGTTTCCTGACTACCCAATATCGACCCAGATTCTCTTTACAATGTGCATCGCAACCATTTCCTGACAATAATTATGATACGAAACACACCGTATCTTGTTCTTGAGGGCGTATTTGAAGGAGTAAGGAGGGACACACAAAGACCTATAAAAACAAACAAGCCGTACCAAGAAATTAGCCTATAATTTTAGGGATTGGAGTATTATTTCGTACAATATTACTCAATTTGAGACAGGAAATGTTTTGAGCAAAATTTAGAATGCATATATCACCTCCCCCCCCCCCCCCCCCCCTCCCCACCCCTCTTAATATCTATTCCCATCTTTTTAACTCTGGGATATGTAAAGGAAGCTGTAAATGAAATTGAATCGTTTTTTTTTTGTGTGTCTCCAACGGATGTTGATCATTTTGGCCCATTTCTTGCCTGATACGTGTCAATTCATTTTCCTTCTAGTTTATTGTTAAAACAAGCTTCATGTACTTGACCCGGTTTTGAACTTTCAGACATCTTTGTCACTTTAGAATTCAAGATCCTGGACAATCATTCCCCTAATCTCAGCCTAATTTTCTAAGAATTAAGGCTGAAAAGAAGAAAAAAAGAACGAGATCTGACTCTGGCATTCCGATGTTTGACAATCCATTATGGTTCGATTTGGTTTTGCTAGCTTCTTGATTTTATTTAATGTGATTTGATTTATTTTTCAATATTTCATTTACAATCATACTAACATACTAACAAATTTCATAGTTAGATATTTACTGAATTGTATGTTATAGGCCATACACGTCACGACAAAATGACGTAGATAATTCATCAAAAATTGACAAAGAAATATTCTCTTAAAGGGATCGTTTAACAATTTTCAATCTGAAATACACGGCCCTACGTGTTACCAGTGTCTGTGATATGGTGTAATATTAAAGCCCTAAAAAAATGCGCTTCAAAATGATCAAGAAGTGCCTCGAAAAATTAAAAATCCTTGAGTGACCGGTTTTACCATACTCGTTTTCCCCAATACACTGAAGTGTTATGAAAACCGTTTAGCAAACGGTTTTCAAAATTTGTAATTCCAATCATAAATATCTTGATAATCAGACAGGCGATCGGCTTGTAAAAGTCATGGGGTATCTGACTGACCTAAAGGTTTATAATTATCATTCCGGCATAAGCTAAATCCAGAATTTTGTTTCAGAATCTGAGACAAAGTTACCGGATCCCTTTAAACTAAAAGAACATTTGGATATCGGGAAAACATGGCAAATCCCTATTAAAGCATAATAATCCAAGTTACAATTTCTTCTTAATTATCATTAATTAATGGGTAAATTTCGAGCCGACCATCATTGTTAATACATGTGTGAATGTAATATACGAAAGTAATACGACAATGCAGTATCGCTTAAAGGCATCGTTTAGCAATGTTAAATTTGAGATGCATGGCCATACATGTTATCAGTGTCTGTGATATGGTGTTATATTGAAGCCCTAAAAAAGTGCCTCAAAAAAGTAAAAATCTTTGAGTGACCGGTTTTACCATACTCAGTTTCCCCCAATAGACTGTAGTGTTATAAAAACCGTTAGGAAAACAAATGTTTGAATTTCGATTTCCAATCATAAATATCTTGATGATCAGACAGGCGATCGGCTTGTAAAAGTCACGGGGTTCCTGTTTGACCTAAAGGTTTATAATTATCATTGTAGCATGAGCTAAGTCCAGAATTTTGTTTCAGAATCTGAGACAAAGTTACCCAATCCCTTTAAGTGCACTGTTGAATTCGCTTAAAATGGAAACGAACCAGTCAGAATGTAAACTCAAGATCGCGTGGTGATGTTTGTTCTACTACTGCAGTTCTGTAAAACGATCTTCTATCTGTATCTCCTACTTCCTAGAACGAACGTAGAACGAGAAATAAAGAGTGCAATGTAACAAAAATAACCATCAACGGAAGCTTCAACATGTTATCGAAAGCAGCTGCAGGTTTAAATCTGTCTCGGTATTCTATTTTTTCAATGAGAGAATCTTGCTGGGTGCTGTTCATTCTTTTTCTGTGACTGATGCGATATGATAATCAACCTCTTATTTCTGACGTTCACTCATATGATAAAAAGCATAATGAATGTGGGATTTCTAAGTTATCAGTTTCTCGAATTTTTAGAGCGCGACAAAAAGAAATGCCATATTTATATCACAAAGCACTGCCAAGTGTGGTCAATCTGTTATATTTTACCACTCTTCGGTGACCTATCAGTGTCTTTAAATTCCCAAGCTGTGGTTGTATGGTAGAAACAACTCCATACAAATGGAGAGTTCTGAGTGAAGTAGGTGAAGAGACATGATAATTCAATGGTCTGATAATTTAGATAAAATTATCAAGCAAATATATCATAATCAAAGAATATTCATCATGTCATTGATAATTGTAATATAAGTCTTTCATGATGCACCATCTTTCTTATCGACCAGCACCAATGGTCGTCAGGGAGAGGGCGCTGTTTGCCGACAACACCTTACTCCTGCTTTTTAAATGATGTCAGACGACTCAGCTTTGCTCTAGTGACCTATAATCGTCAACAAAAACCGTGTCGGATCTAGTTTTCATAGTCTTTGCAAATCTATTTTCCTTCTGAGATCCTTACAAACATATCGTGCCACGGGCCCGGTTAAATTTGTTGACATTGCCTGCTAATTTTCCTGCTCTCTTCCCGCCTTTTTCAATCAGCCATTGAAGGAATGTCCTGACCTTGGCGCCCTTGACTTAGCGTCATTCCCATTGCCAAATTGGTCTCCCAAGAAATGCTCAGGTAGTTCACTCAATGTACACCCACGTTAGCTAACTCTACGTGTCTCGCCAAGAATCGGAAAACCGATTTAGCGGACGACCTGCGTGACTATAAAATTGGCGGCAATGGGGTTTGATCACTAAATGGTTTCCACAAGTATTGTTGATGAGTCTTTCGGGTATTACTTAAAACAACAGATTCAGTTGCGTTAAGTGACTTTGATGAGTTGATGGAACATTTCCTTTGTGTTCAAAACACAAGAATTCATTGTTTCTGTTTGTTTTTACTCTTACTTTTTTCGCACCTTTTCTAATTCAATGCGAGTAAATATTCCGTTGGCAAGCCGGTTCAACAAAACAGTTTGATATAATATTAGCTTATTGTCATAGGAATTTTGACATCGTAGGTTGCCGGAATCATGCTTACGTGCATTTTAAACCATACATTGGATTGAGCAAATTGCTTCTTTGAGATTTAGGAAATTGAAAATTTGTCCAAAACTTGTTTGGGACTTCAGAAGTTGTCCAAATTTTGAAATACAAAACCTGTATCTCTATGTATTTTCTGAGAGACCGTGCTGAATTCTTATTCTCATTTTCAATTACTTTTATCATATAACTGTCCCGTTCAGCCTGTGCTGCTGGTAGCAAAAAATTCATAAAGATCTTGAGTGCAACCACGTGACTTTGATTAATTCAATATTCACTCTCGAATTACATACATCAAAATAAACCCCAACAATCACTCTCTAATCCAGCAAGAAGTTGTTTCGAATACCGCGGGATTAGTAACAAAAGGCTCTAAACGGTAAAATGACACAGAAAAACAATAAAAATCGTAGGTATGACAAATCCCTATTGTCATAAACTTGAAACAAAAGACGGGTGTTTAATTATGAGGATATTGGAATGAATGAAACCGCGGAAATTCATCTGACGGTTTACCTTCCAAAAGTGCACCTTCTTTGCTGAAATAAGAAAGGGGGCTAGATAACATGTGAAAATGTTTGTAGTAAAAATGTATGGGCTCAAAAACTCAGCCCTGGGGTACATTCATTTTTAGTGGGTGTGTGCGTAATGGTTTTGTGTGTGTGTGTGTGTGTGTATGTGTGTTTATTTGAGGTTTACCTGATTAGAATTTAGATTATAAATGGGGGTACGAGGCAGTTATGCTCCACCTCTCCCTAAATATGCTACTGGTTTTAACAATTTAATGATTCGATTATTAACCTTTCGCACTGCTTTAATTAATGAATTGCTTTGTCATTTGGGTAGCTTGTTACACGAGTAGCGTGTTGTAATTTGATATTCGCCTCGTATACCCGCCTATATTAGAGCAGAGTGTGTAATGGATATATGCAGGGAGCTACTAAACACCCTTTTCGGGTATGGAGTATGGTTAAAGGACAGAATGTACAGTGTGTATCTGACAATAGTTGTGTAAAACTGCAGTTGTATGAATTAGAATGAAGCAATCAAATAGGAAATGAAAAGACATGCATTAGGAATACAAATTTTATAAAGCCATGACCATAACATATGAAATATGGATCGTACAAGAAATTAAAGTGTTTAACGAGGTTGATTTACTTTTTACCAAGACTGTTTTGTCAAAGGTCAACCATTAAAAGCAAACAAACACACAAACAAAAAAGGTCTGCAAGCTAAGAAAAATCATGACGAAAAAAAAAATCACCAATTAAAGATATCGATATTTAAGGAAGCATTGAAACGTCTAGATATGGACTGCATTTATAAGTCGTTTTGTATTAACCAATTTAATGACAAATGAAATTATATAATCTCTTGTATTTTCTTTGCTTTTTCAGATGGAAATTGTGAAAAATCGTGCAACGATCCCGACGCCGACGACGGTGGCGACCAGGACAACGGCAAGAAGCGCCGCCAACGACGACAGAGAACACATTTCACAAGTCAACAACTACAAGAGCTGGAAGCAAATTTTGCAAGGAATCGATACCCCGATATGTCGACGAGGGAAGAGATCGCCGCCTGGACGAGTTTAACGGAACCCAGAGTTAGAGTAAGTGATTACCTGAAGAAAAATATTTAAAAAACTATTTGAATAGATTAAATAAAAATAAAGATTATTAAGAAGAAAAAAAAGAAATAACAAGATTTTTCACTTAAATGTTTTCCCATAATATATCAAGTAGGTACGTATGTTTTTAAAGGAGTGGGGTTGGACCAATTAGCTAAAGCAAGCACTTTTTTCAGACAAACTTTGTTTTAAACTTTGATAAAGGATAAGCGTGATCATCGGGAAAGATAAGAAAGCCATACCAATATACAAACTGCCCAACAAAATAATAATTAGGTACTCAAATATCCTGTTCCTATGATATGTGCCTATTTGGCTAAATCACAGGGAAACACACGATACAAAATTCGCTCATATCTTTTTGCTTTGGTAAAATTAAGGTTAACCAAACTGGAAGTTTTTTCCAAGGGCACTCCTGCACCCCCACTAAAGAAAAGTTACCATCATTTATTGTTCATAAAACTTTTCGACAAGCTTGTGACTTGATTTGTAACAACACATCTGTCCTCTGCTCATCCCTCACAAGTCACTTCCCACAAACCTGCAACACCCAATATGATTAATATAATATCAATCCATCACCGGAAGCTTATGTTTACAAAGCACTAGACAGAAGTCATAACTACTCATCCTCTTTCTCGTTTTTCATCACCACTTTTTTTCTGTGTTTTTTTGTGCCAATTGTAGCGCAAGCAAAAGAAGAAATGACAAAATATCAAACGGCACTAGGATTAAGTCGTGTTGCCTCATTTCCTCCGAGGCAGATGATTTCATACGTAGAAAGATGGCTTTATCGTTTGCGAAGGGGAAAGGAAGAAATCATTTAAACAGCGAAATGTATACGATTATTTAAAACATGTGGATGCAGTAGGGACAAAAAAAAATCTTTTTTTCCAGAATTATTTAGATAGAGCGTTCATTGATTATAAGCATATACACTTCTTTAAGTAGGAGAGTTACTTGATTCTATATTTATTTTCGGGGAGAGTCAAGTACTATTCCACCCCCGCCCCCCCCCCCCCCCCCTCCAGGAAGACACTTTTTTATTAGCTATCAGTGCTGGAAATGGTCGTTAGTTGTGATACATGAGGAATTTCAGGCTGTTCATTTTTCAGATTAAAGACGCTTCTCCTGCTGTGGATATTTTTTGAAAAGTTACCTTTCTGCCCTTGGTTGCAATATATGCTAAATGCTTACCACAGAATTATCATTTAAATATTATTTCTTAGAACATGTCTAAATACATGCATGAAATTGATTATCTATGACGTATTTATGAACTTTAAGGATAATAAATAATGATGACGTCGTGATATTAATCCTGCGGGGGAGTAAATGTTCAAAGTGTTATGATCTTTGTTTTAGCAACTGCGTGTGTCGGGTTTAAACGACGTAGATCAATTACAAGGACAGTAATGTTAAGGATTATATTTTTTGTCTTCCGTCAAAAAACTCAGGAATCGAACTTTGATCGGATGACGTCATCAATGAAAGAAAATACGTTTACAAACGAATCTAACATTCGTTTTTTAATTATATTTTATGATAAAATACCCTTTCATTATCACAGAGATTAAAAGCAGCGCATAATTGTATTTTTTTAAACTACATACGTTTGAATGATGCAAATTATGGCTAGAATACTCATCAGACATAGGGGGTAGGTTTTCTCCACGTGTGTGCAAGTTTGAATACCGATAATAACCAGTGGTAAAGAAAGATTATTCATGTCATTAGTGTAAGATGTGATGTATGATTATAATAAGAGGTCCTTGAATGTTACACTCATTACAAGTTATCATTATCGTAGTCTGTATTATTTACGTGACTGAATATTTAGGAAAGAGGGGGCTGTCACTATTAAAATTGAGTGAAGTAATCCAAAAGATTTTACCGGGGTGGCTAAAGATCGGACTCGTTTCGAGCGAATTGTTGCTGAATTTGGACTATGACTAGGTATTTGAAGGAAAACATGAAAGATATGATGAACTTGTTTAATTCATAAAGCATGCGTAATGAGTAAGAGTCGGGGAGAAAGAGGAGAATTAAGATGTTTAAACTTAAGAATACACCAAGTCGGCCATCGTAGAGAGTGTTAAAAGGTCTTGGAACCTATGACTCATTATAGAACAAATACCTGACGGAATTTTGATAGAAAATGGTTAACTGGGCAGTCACCCTGACTGACCTAATCCATTCGGCAACCGCATAATTACCCCCAAATCAATGATCATTACGACTACAAATTGGAACGGTGATAAATGCTCCTCGAAACTGTACCTTCCAATTTCATCTTTTCTCGCGAACTCGTTTTCAAATCCAGCGGAAATCCCCTTCGGAAGATGCGTATTTTTGCCGTGCCGCCAAAGCCTGCGTTCTCATGCACAGATGAGCTAAATCATCCCCCTCACTAATTGTTACTTCTCGCTTCTTCTCTTCTCTGCTAAAAACAGATCCGAAATCACTCCCGTCAATATCTATATTATAGTTCATTAAAGCTTAAACTATAGACAAATTACGAAGGTTATTGAAAACAATTTTCGAACCACCCACATCTAGATTGCACTTTTACCGCACTACGCGCCGATATCGAATTTCTTCCATTTCAACCGCATGGTGATGACTTCACATTTTGCAACCAAACTAGGATTAGCCTTTCAAACACAAAGAAATGCAAACATTTCCTTTGTATTTCATCACGATCCAGCCATTTCAGCCTCTTTATGTTGGTATATTACTCACACGGTCCCTGACTAACTGACGGACAATTAAATGACACGAAAATGTAGTTTCGATTCCCTGAAATACAAATTGAATTCAAATGTGTATCTGTTCTGGAGGGCAGATAAATATTTAGAAGACTATTGAATCACCCATCTGCGGCCTACTCTATCTTGATGCGTCTATATTAGTTGGTGATTCACAAGTCAATAATATTTCTTTCTCAGTCAGTTTATTTCCGCCTCAGATATAGACACTTGTGAAGCAAACTCGAAGAAGTTACCTGATGCTTCAACAAAAATCTTTTCAAAAAGTCCATTTTTTATTTGTATTTTTATAACTGACAGTTTGACTGATGAGAAATACATAATGGGGCCTTTTATAATTTCATGCTTCAACTTTGTTCCACGCGTTTCTAAATTAATATAGACGAACTATTATATCACTTATATAAGCAATTTCATTGTTGTCCACTATTTTACTTCATTCTAGCTATTATCATTTACCTGGAGAATGGTACATGTTCAATCGGTTTATGACGACGATTTCTTTATATTTTACATTTAATGTTTGTGATTTTTTTTTTTTTTAATGCTAAAAAAATCAATAATTTTAACGAGAATATTATCAATAAGTATTCAACTTTAGGCATTTTCCTTAAAAGAAGAATATAAGGTCATTCCTTATTTATCCATTATCAATAGAAGGTCTCCTCTCGGCACCAAATATACCCAGACCACTTCATACTTCATTCTCTCTCACCATCACTTCTTGACCAACATAATTATCATGTCATTATCCAAACCAGCGACATGCATTTTTTACCCCTCAAATGGCTTACCCTCTTTCCATAATGCTCAGATAGACACGCATGAGCACATGACACGTATTTTGTTCTACCTTTTCTCATTTTTGACAACGAAAGGGACGCGCCCAAAGGTAGCGCATTGCGCAGTGCACGAGAATATTTGGGTGGAGTCCGTAATTGGACAATTGGAGTGGCTTTACGCTAGAAAGGGGAATAAATTGACGGTTTCCGATATAGCCCTCGACGCGAGTATATATGAAGAATAAGGAGAATGTTCGTGTTCAGAAAGGGACAAAAATATACCATTTATAAATTGATTAGCTGAACAATATGTAAGCATAATATGAAGGATAAAGGGTAATTATGAAGTGAGTAATATTAACTATAGATATGCGTGTAGACTGTAAAGTGAGCTTTATTCATGTTGGATTGTTTTAAACTTGAAATGAAGACCCATTAAAAGGAATACTTTGCATAAATTTTACTGATATTCTATACTTGGCTACTTTGATATAAGAAATCAATGCTTTATTAATTAATTGCCTGTCTTACTCAGAACTAAGAATGTTGAAATGAACCCTTCGATGATAATTCTCTAAGATATACGAAGTATAGGGACAATCAAAACTTTATTTTTAAAAAATTGCAAAGGATTGCGCAGGGCTATTACAAATTGAAAAAAATATCAAGCGTCAATTTTTTTAGGCCAGAGAACGTTCGTCTGACGATTCTTTTTATATTCTCCTTCTCTGTGGATCTTCTGGATGGGAGCAATTGTATATGGTCTGTAGAAATATGTCATGAAAAGTTTATTTGTACTCTTCCGGGGAACAAGCATTATGTCAACTAGTCTTGCTGTTTCAGTTTTATCAATTATCTCGAGGCTGTTATTGCGCGGGGAAAGATGTGTGCGTAGTGTGCCGAGGTGGGTGAGTGAAGTGTGCGTGTCAGGCGATGCGCGCTGTGTTATGTTGTTTGTTGACCGAAAATTGAATGGTACGGCCCCGCGCGTAGCTTTAGGCGTTAGTATTTTGGAGAAGGGTGCTGCGCAGAAGGGTGAAACCGAAAAGTAGATCATGACAGCTTATATAAATCCAGAATTACATGTGACACAGATAAGAACTATAGCAGTATACATACGTAAGTGGTTTATCAAGAGACGGCTGTGTAGTGTTTTTGAGCTGGGGAATAGGGGTCATTTAATTCCTTGCGATCCGATTCACGCCGGGACCTCTTACTGTCAAGGCAATCCGATATGAAATAGAGAGACACATATGCGGACTGATATCGCTAAGGGGTTAGTAAAGGTCGCCAGAACTATGTTACTGGGATGATGAATTACTGGAATTAGACTTATTTTGGTACACATTGTCTTTAGAAAGTACACCCAACATTTGTAAGGAGACGGAAAAACTGGTTTCATCGATGAACATAATGATTGCAAACGAACGTCTCTCCCCGGCACTGGCACTATAAGTCCCAAAAATGAATACCCATTGACAATCCTCCAATAATCAAACCTTTGGGTATAGATTGCTTTGTAGAAGAAACATGTTCATGTGTTCAAATCATTTTGAACACTGTTCATAACATTCAATTCTTTTTTAATGATAATGTGCCATGACTTTTTCCCTGGACAGGCTAACGTTATCACCATTCCAGCCTTGTTCATGTTCTTCGAGTACTAGTAGTAAGAAACTTTTAGAGTGTCCGCGGACTAGCGGTACATGCTGGACGGTAATATTGGAGAGGGACAATAATTGTCAAGAAATTAAAGATTTGCGTTATTTTTTGCCATATTTAGTTTGTGTATAGTACAATTATTTGGATATTACTTCTTGGAAGGAATAATTCGATGATTTATAAATTGTTAAGTCAACCAGTAGGCCTATTTTTATATAATATATTAAAAGAATTGTCCGAATGACATGAGTTTGCCTCCGCCTCTCTAACATATCGTCTCATCTGACAAAGTATGGACATCGAAATGTTGCCTGTTCATATCCACAGATATTATACAGTTAACTGTGTGAAAATTAAATTTGTCCACCGAAAATGCTTGGCTGCTTTAGTAGTTCGAATAAAAAATATATTAAACCACCAGATGCCGGGGGGAATAGATAATAGAGATATAAATTGGTCAAGTATTTGCGTATGGACATATAGCTTGGCCTGCTCGTAAAGTAAAGCCGGGTTACAAGAAGTGCAAATTCAAAATGGCGTCGGGTTGTAAGGATCAGAGGAACTCTTGATTTCGACTTCTATTTCTGTGCCGCAGTCATACTGGAAGACAATGCTATTTCATCACCCTGGTCTTGCTCTGCGTTTGTTTTATGGGAGTAACGGAGTGCTTTTTTGCACATGTCAACTTTGATCACTCCACTCATTTACCATCCTCCTATTTTCTGACGTGTGGTGCGCTGTTCTTTTTCACCAACCAAAGTTCTGAACATTCTTCGCCATGAATCCCCCCCCCCCCTTCACCCACCGCCCTTCCGGCATTAGAACAAGCTGTTGTGATCCGGTTTAAGACCATGCAAAACCATGGCCCTTCCCTAATGAAGAGAAAGCTACGGGATCAGAAAAGGTTGTATGTAGACATTCTGGAAAGCAATAGTACTGTCGGGTCTCTTGTGGATTCAAGTTCAACTTGGCGATTTGGGAATAGATGTAAATAGGTAGATGAATTGATTGGGGTCTAGATGGAGAAATGGTCCACAACAGACTTCAACGCACAGTACCACTTGTACTTTTGAGACATCTGGGAAGAACTATGATTCTGGGGTTGTCAGAGGGATGAACTTCGTTGAGTTGTTGGGATTTTTTGCCGTGGAGACGAGATGATGGAAAAGTATTGGTGAGGGTTTCTGAATGAAAGGACAGTGGGCCTTATTGCGTGCTAGAGCTGGTGTAACTGATCTCGATGGTTGCCCACGCGAGACCAAGCGGTACATCAGTGGACTGCGACCCCGAAAGCTACCCGGAGCTTTCGCACGCGCGCTGCCTGTCAATCTAGCGCGCATAGCTCATGCTTTTTAGCAAGCTGTCTCATCCAGCGGCCTAAATACGAAGTGATGAATCGAAGAAAACCGTCTCGAGTTACGATGAGTCGCGGGAAAGTGCATCTTAAAGGCTCAGTCCAAACAGATAACTAAATTACTTGTAATTAGGCAAGCGCAAATCACTGTCATAATTATCTGCGCTTACGACTTACGAGCAATCACAATGTCAAATTATATTACATCTAAATTGTGTCAGCGAGGCCTCATTGTAAATCGTATTGAATCTTATTGGTCAAGAGTAGGTAATTTTCCTTAAAAAGTTATTAAAAATCCATGTCATTTTGTCGATATCAAATATTGGCAACAAATTCAGAAATTCAAAGTTTTAAAATGTAAACGAAAAGTGTTTTTTTTTTAAAGTCTTGTAAAACCATAGTGATCGGATTAAAAACATATAGCTTATCTCTGCTATGAAATTTCGCCAATTAAAAAAATTGTATTTCTGCATACCGTATAATAATCAAATAGCAAATCCATCAATCTTGTTTTCCTATTTTTATCCGAAGTATTCGACATTATGACATGTGCAGGAATATTCTCATTAAGGAAAATAGAAATTAAGTAGCCACAAAAACGGGGATCGCTTGTCAAATTACCAAGGATCACGTTCAGCTAACCCCTGTTCTTCTTCTTATACATTTTTTATAGGGACTGTTCGCATTTTCTGGCTATTATCATGGTTATTACCAATGTTTAGAAATTATGAGAAGATGTTTACAACGAACTAATATAGCTTGCCTGTCAAGCAGCTGTGTTTACCATACTTACTTATCACGTGACCTGTCTCCCTATTTATCTTCTGATGTTTCTGCTCCAATTCACGTCCAAATGCGGAACAGAAACGGTGTCTTCATGGCCTGATAAACGTGTGATTGGGGATGTTCATGGAATCACCTGAAGAAGAAATAACAAGCGATAAAACTGTATAATAACGCCTTGAATGATCACTCTAGACAGTTACGATTTTTAAAAGTTTTAAAAGTGTCAACTAATATCCCTAGTACACTAAACATGAGTCAATCAGTAATATAACATCGGGTATATACGAAATTGGAATGATTCAGAAGCCCCCAAATTGTGATATTTATCCATTTCCCCCATGTAAAATAATAAGACTAAATACTTAAATTAAAAATAACGGACGAAAATTGTTGATGACTATATGGTATTTATTGTAATAATCACGCTTCTTTGTAATCGGTAGGATATCTTCATCTTTTTCTTCTTTTTTGTTATTTTGTTATGGGAAGGAAGCTATTAGAAAATGAAAGGAAGCTATGTTTTCGTCAATAATTAAATCAATGAACCATTCTACATTTGTCATTGTGTAATATAGGAAAGAAATATTCAGATTTTTCCTAGCGGCCTATATCATGGAATATATACGCCTTAATCTATGATTACCAAAAGACAGGAATGTGAAAACCATATGTCTTTCCCACCCGACCCCTCCCTCCCCCCCCCCCCCCATATTTTCTCAGAAAAATATGGGTTGATCTTTGACACTGAACTGCAGGTATGACATGGAAGTAAATTGCCATTGTAGGTGCCTAAATGCGTGGGTTGAATCATGTGCGTTATATAGTCGACGCACTTGCTCTCAATTAGTTCAAAGCTCTGTCAGGACTTTAAATTCAATATGTCATTAGCGAGCTGAGATGAAAGATTGTAATGTTGATTAACGATGCAGCCAGCATCAGGGAGACAGCCAGAGACACAGCTAGTGTGTCATTCCTTGATCACGGCCAGAGTCATACTGCAGACGAGAGATCAAGGACCAGTTATCATTATCTTTTTTTTAATTCATGGACATTGCCACTTTTAGTGTGAATAGTAATGATAATAATGATAACAATAATAATGATGATGATAATAATAACTATGATAATAATAATGAAAATAGTAATGATAGTAGGCCGAGTGATGAAAAAATGATAATAAAAGTAATAATATAAACAATAATAATAATATATTATCAATAATACTCTTACAAATAATGATGGTGATGATAATGGTAATGAAGCTGATGATGATGATAATACTTTAAGATTGGTAAGGCGCCAACTCTACTTGAAATCAAGTGATCAAGGCGTAAATCGGCAACCTCTGCGTTTGACCCTTTTAACGGAACTTAACTTTAATCAAGGAAGAGTGTGGATAATTGTGTTGTAATGATAGTGTAAGACTTCTTTCATAGGCATTCCTGTGACTAAAAATCCAAGGGGCGGTAATTGCATATAATATTTTTTAATTTAAGTACTTTTATGTATGGACATCGCCTACGCGTGACCCCCTTAATGAACCAAATTTGTTACTCTACGAACCAACGGAAAATTAAGTTTTGATGATTGTAAAAGATTCTGTAGTCACCATAATCATTCTACAGTCTGGAAAATAGGGGGCGGTAATTATATATTCTTTTTCTTTTGTTATCAGTTTATTCATGGGCTGTTAGCATTTGCAGTGTATGAGCAATTATGAGTAATTGCGTTGCAATGATATGCAACGACATTGTTACAATGTATAATTGTCACGCTTGTCGTTTATAGCTGTTCAACGAGATGAACATTTTTGGGGTCCGGAACTGGAGGCGTCCGTACAGTGTCTGTCCCATTTTACAAAGCCCCCCCCCCCCCCCCCCCCCCCCTCCACACCACACACTCAAACACATGTTAGTCCAGATTTAAGTTAGGTATGTCAATTTGGAAAAACATCTCACTGCGTTCCGGCCTCATTCGCCACATTTGTCTGTATATGTCTCTCTTGCAAACACAATTCATGCAAATCAGTACACATTATCGTTAAAGCTCGTTATTAAAAATGTAACGCGGTAATTCGCCGCGAAAAAAAAACGAACGTGTAAATGAATATAATAGCAACTGCGCGCAATAATGGTCCTGCGCGTATGTATTGAGCTCTGCCTTGTAAATTAAAAATGTGAAGAAAAAAAAACGCCACGATTTTGCCGCGTCGTATCTGATCGAGGCTTCACATGGACAAAATTAAATAGTTTGAGCCTAAGTATGCCGATTCTTTTATTTCTGAGTGCTTTTCCATGATAAGGATTTTTTTTCTCAACCATGATACAGGTTCGGTTTAAAACCGCATCTTCTCGCATTCTCTACTCCTGACTCATAAAGTTCATAGATAAACCCGGCTGCTGTCAAACAACAAAACTTGTACTCGTGAATAAGTGCCGAAAATATCCCAGCTATGCGCATTATGGGAACCTTCCTGGCCACTCTCCCTTCTCTCCTCCTCCTTCTCTTTTCTTTCAAGTTGAAAAGCAAAGAACCTTGCTATTAAAACCACACACAATGGCGGAAAGATATTTAAATGGTGTATCCCCGGCTACAATTGCCCCAGGGCAGAGCGGGGAGAAGAGCTTCACCGAGATATTTCGCCTTCGCGAGATACTGCGGAGCTCAAATCTGACCTTCACGATGTACTCTGTTGTCTGTCAAATATGATTTTTGGATATTATTTTCCTCAGTGTCGTGTTTTCCGCCGTTATCCAGCGGGAGATGTGGGAATTGGGAAGATGGAAAATAGCCCCGAGCGTGATGCCGCTTTTGAGAAGGAGAGGAAGGGATGGAGAAAGAGGAGGAGATGAACAAGTATACAGCCCTCTCCGATTCTGAGACAGTCACTCAACGCAGGCAAAAACACGTGTTATGCCTTTTTCGTCTGCACTTGCTCGCCTGCTCACCGGCGAGGCATGGTCAGTGCGTCCCCCTCGAGGAAGGCGTGATTAAGACACCGGGTTCCCCTGTCTCATCCCAAAAGAGAGCGCCCCCAAAATTGTTGATTTATGCTGCCCAAATGCCCAGCGATCACATTTCGCTGCTCTCACATCGCCCTTCAATTAAAGTCATATCTCAATGTGAATAGTAATCAGCAAAGTCACGCGTTTACAAGCCACCTTCCTGTTTGACTTGCCTCCTATCTTGCCGAAACTAGTTTTCGTCTTATCCTCTCATCTTGTTATCTCTAAGAAAAACGGTTGTCATATCCAGCTCCTATTTCACTCGTCACGCTGTCTATTCGGAGGGACAGACGCAGCGGAAGGGGAGAAACGAATTTGGCGTCAATGGGCTGAATATCGAATAATTTCTGACAAAACTGTGCTCTTTAGAACAGTATCCCTGCTGCATTGGGGGAAGGGGCGACAGTCGTCTGAGTGTATATCGAATATCACCATCGGAACCCAGTCACGCTTATTTGAAATCCCCCACTCCAAAGCTTGGCAGGCACCCCCAGGAAAGAAAGAGTTCAAATGTTTAAAATGATAACGATTCTTGGTGTGTTTCCCAAGGGTCTATTTCTCATGTTCCCCCAGCGGATGCTTCTGTTGCTATAAGGTGTGTTGATGAGTTTGGCGATAATGTAGTCTTTTAGCACTCTCACTGTCTCGGTCTTTCTTTCCACCCGTGTCTCCTTAATGCTTCCCATGACAGGAAAAACTTAATTTCTTGGCTTTTAAATGGTCTCGAAAAGTTAAAATGCCAGGCCTAGCTGCGTCGGTTTCTTGGGTCAGATGCCAAACAATGTCAAATAATGAAAACAGAAAAGCCAGTGACCTTTGATATTTGTCTTGAAGTGATTTTGAGATACAATTTTAAGGGTTTGTGTGATATCTTTTATTTCTTCATAAGTAAGTAATGATCAGTGCCAAAATACTTTTGGTACATTTGTATTAAAAAATAATACCCCAAAAGTCTCAAGCGTTCAGTTTGTACTTTTAAATCATGCCATACCTGGAACTAAGCTGCAATCTTAAGCTTAACATTTGAAGAAGGAAAAAGGGCTCTCTGTAGAAGCCAATTAGCCTATGCATGAAATTTTAATTCCCCTCACAGAATAAATATCGCGTTCATGTAAAACAGTCGAAGAAACTAGAAGACCTCAATAAATACAATACCATGATAAACCAAATAACACTTCCTATCCAACAATAGCTCAATGGAATTTCATATTATAATTGCTTCCCAACATTTTAGGGTAATCAAATATGGAGGAAAATTCTCACTCTTTTGCACCTCATGTTTTAATAGCCTTTATTTCTGTAATTCGATAGGAGTTGAAATTCACTGACGATTTTGATTTCGGAAATATGGCGATTTTCAGCAATGTAACATGTAAATCTATATAAACATCACCCCTTATAGATAATTGTGTTTTACAAATAACGCGAAGGTGAACAATTTGGTGCTCAGCTAATGGCATTTCCCTTCTCCTAAAATGGTTGACGTGTTAGAAAGAAAGGACAAGGCCGATGGACAGCCCTCATGGAACGGGAACACAATGTGTTAATTAACTTAACTATCCTCTGTTATTACATCGTCTCTCCAAGTTGACATTGGTTTATCCTCACCCTAATCATCACACACGGATTCGATGACGGTGTCGTCTTCGGAAGGATAGTTACTGCGGCGTTGTTTCATCTGTTTATTTGTCTTGGACCACACCTGAGCGTTCGTCTTGCCCGAGCTCAATATCGCTTTACCCCCGCGCTGGAGCACAATTAGCGGGACCAAGGAAAGGCCTCGCGGTCTCTTCACATCTGAAAATGTAGTCTGGATACCATGAATGCAAGCTGCAGTCATTTTGGCATTCCAGGATTAGCCAATGAGGGCGACTATTTCCGCAATGACTTAATAAATTGATTCTGATTGGCCAATAAGTAAGATTGAACGCAACTCTTTGCCATTAACCAATCAGGATGGGTGTTCTATTTTGATCCAGTTAAATACCAGTTAAAGACTTAAGATGGCAATCAAGTTGGTCTAAGAGAAACCAGGCTTTAACCTAATAACTCCTAGGAGAAACCATGACTTAATGTCTAATTCAGTCAGATTATACTTACTGATAATCACATATCTGCCACATGGAAGAGATATAGGGGGCGTAAAACATGGATTCAGCCAGCCAAAGGTTCACCAAATCTTTTAGTTTTGTATAACTGAATTGTGATTATTTTTATTTTTAGGGGGTCTCCTGTTTTATTGAAAAGTTCAAAACGAACACAATCGTAGATGGCCTTTGATCTGTGCTGACAAGACACGTTCTCCGTCGTTCTTAGATATTCCATGTGAAACGGTCCCTTCGTGATACCAGATAGTACACGAAGGTGTTACTAATTTACACCTAGATGCCCCAATGGCTGAGGCAATTAATGAGAGGGCCGGTTAAATTTCATTGATGAATCGGATATAGAACCCTCATGGCGTCGCCCAAACTACGCCAACATTTGCTTCTTGGAACGGGGAGTGTGGATTATCTTTATTCTCATTAATTTTCTCCTTCGCTTTCTGTCTCCCTTCATTACAGTTCATACTCAGTTTTCCATTTCCCGTCTTGTTTATGGTCGTCTTGCAACAAAACTTTGCATTTTCAAAATAGAAATGGATCGCCGCCTTGTCGTCACAAAGAAATGGCGTTGCCTAGGATAGACCATCCCAGTAACATCCCTTCTAGTCACAAAGCCATTCTTTTTGCAGAACTACTCGAAGGCGAAAATGACAAAAGTAGGCTAGATGACTGGAAAAGAGAAAATAGTTATTTGATTCTAAAACTTGGTAAGGTTTGAGTAGAATTTCTTTAAATGGCAGTACACAATGACATGAGGGGATACAGTGTTCTGGGGTGTCCTAACTCATAAGCGCTTCATTTTATAATGCAAATGGATTATAAGGCCAAGCACATTCTTGATTCTCAATGCCATTGGGCATGCCTTGCATCTTTGTGCCCTGTGGGTCCATATAGTAGTTGAGGAAGGGAACAGCGAAGATCAAGTACAAGAACATGGTGTTGTTGAGAAGGCATAACAGCCACTCTCTTTTTCTCTTCCCTCGTCTGTCGTCACCCCGCGCGGTCGGGGTGTCAACGCCGCATTATCGCGCCGATGTTGTGGCATTCCTCCGTCCCCCGAAACCCATCATCCCTCGCCTCACCTTTCCCCGCCGAGACCCCTTTGTTCCTCGCCGACCAGGTGTAAAACTCGACATGCCGACGATACCAATCTGGCCTGCCTGTCATTCAGTTCCAGAATATACAAGTAAACCCATCTTTCTCGCCTTTCGCTCGCCCCGTCAGTTTATTTCACCTTTCGATTCCACGGCTTGCTTTTCCATCTTTCTTTCTCTTTGTGTATATATACGCGGGCTCGTCGACCTTTCCTTGTGCTTCTCGGAACAAATCTCGCAAGACGTGTGAAAGATTTGAATACCACATTGAAGCTATCGGTACAAGACTAGTCCTTACAGATGATGCCAATTCACACCACGTCTTACAATACAGTATGAAAACACTGATGCTAATAATTATGATCAAATCTCAGTCAATTTTGCTATTTACAATTTTTATTAATAACAGTTATTTTGTTATCATATATTTGTCAGTGCTTGAAAATTATAACTACTTTATTCTTTCGTAGGGTGGTAGACTTGCACTGAGAAGAAAAAAATCAGCAAAGGAAAGCCAATACTGCAGCTACCTCCTGTGTTGGTCGTTATTAAAGATGATACCCCCATAGCATCAAAAACACGAGTTTATCGAGAGCAGGCCCGGTGCGGGGTGGTGGCGCTCATTCATTTCATAATTTCATACCTGTTCGCACATCGCTTACACCAACACCGGTCGCTAATATAGCGTAGCCGACGAGGGGCGGAAACTCGAGCCTTCGTCGCATTTGGAGCGTATTATTTGTGCACGCCATACAAGCCTTCGTGTCAAGGGCTTCTTCAAATAACATGTTGCCCCGCACTGCATGCCGGGAAGTGATGAAAAGCGCGCCATCGTCAACCAGCAAGCAAGCAGAAGACACACGCATTTTCATTCCTACCTGATGACATTAAAGGTGAAAACAAACAAAATGCAAAACATGGTCTTCCATTTCCCCCACTAAACACAACAAAAGCTCTCACGACAACTTCCCTTCCTCAATATATCACACAAACAAGACTGTTTCACGAAGCAGACTGAAGCCGAACAGTGAATGAGAATTTACCTTCATAGCTGACAGGCACAGGAGAAGGAAAATGATTTTAAAATAGTGGCCCGAATTCACAAAGGAGGTTTGTCCACAAACCTAGGATTATGTGCGTCATATGACGCGTTTCGACGCCATAACCAAGGTTTGTCAAAACGCGTCATATGACGCACGTAATTCTAGGTTTGTCGACAAACCTCCTTCGTGAATTCGGGCCACAGGGATTGTAAACCCTTTGATATAAATCTTTCACATTAAATAATATTTTTATTTTGGCAACCGATCTAAAACTATCCTCAAACAGAAAAATGAAGGTGTACAATAATGTACTCTGAAGCAGATAATGGTGAGGTAACCATCTCAGTGGTTTAAAATGACCTTCAAGACCTTTAACAGTAGGTCTTCAGTAGATGGGCTTCGGAGGAAATCTCCCTAACCGCTTAAACGTGAAACTAAATTGGGATTAAATCATTCCTAGAAAGTTCAAGACAGCATTTCAACATGATCAAAAGTTCCTACATAACTAAAAGTTTCTCATGTTCTACATAAGTATCCAACCAGTGCTGATCAAATTCTCTGGGAACTCTTACAATAAGACATTTCCGACAAGTAGAGTTACCCCGACATCTGCGTATGGTGTCTTTAAATTTCATCTCTCTCCCACAGATTTACTCCCTTGTTATCTTTTCACCTGCGACGATTCTCCATTTCAATGTTGGACATCATGTAAAGCAATATGGGATCGAAAGGAGATGCAAAATTGGGTTGTATCTGGGATAATTTTTGTAACTTTGTTCTGACGGATCGAATGTACCAATTATCCTCACCTGGCGTCAAATCCTGATTCCAGGGTGACGACAGATCTTCTGCCTTTTAAGATTTTTCCTGTCAGGCCGCGATGCCGGTGATGGGAAGACATCATTCCCTTATATCAATCGATACCGGTCCTGGTAAGTTTCGAAAGTATTTCACACCTGTAACACCTGCAAAATGGATAATAGTTATGACCTTGTATCACATTTTCATCAACAAATAAGTCGAGAGATACTGAGGAGATACGGAGGGAATCTTATTTACACGAAGCAATGACGCAGGTGGATGGTTGGAGGAATGCTCCTTTGTCGCTTTTGTCTTGAATTTTGTTTCATTTTTATCCTGGGAAAACTGGAGCTGTGAATTACGGTTGAAAGATTGAGATTGAACTCTTGAGTAGGGATAAGATTACTAAAAAGTATTCTAAAGTTGGAATAAAACATCTTCAGTAGGATTTTATGAGACATTCATTCTTACATCTACTAATGATCATTACAAGAAATTGACAATAGACTTTTGTTCTCTAAAAGGGGGGTTTATTCAAGCCATGTAGCATGTATTTGATGTAGATCCAGCTTTGGTTACCATGTACATAATTATGGAAATTCAACATAATCTTCAGGTAAATAAAAGATATACCAAAGCTAGATTGGGGTCAACTTTGTTTAGCTACCGTGGAGTGGACAATAGTTTAGTTTTGTAAACGAAATGGGCACTATTTTACGAAATATAATAATCAAACTACAAAACAAGTTGTGAGCTTGTGAATCATTTGTGGTGACGACTGACAATGTCTTCTCATTTGATGTAATGATAACCCCCTGTCACTCTGTCTGGTCGTGTGTTTTGCGAGCTTCTTTGGTCGTATTGACACTGAACATGCTGAAGAAGAGTCACCAGGGAGATAATTAAGTGTGGAAATTTCACCGCCAAATTCCTGCCATTTTGCCACTGTTTTCCTTCAACACAACCCGAGAACGCGTGGGCAGTGCTCTTAAGCCGAGTGTAATCTTAACAGAATACTTATTTCCCCTGTTTTTCCTTAAAGACACCTTCTCAAGTTCGACGTTCCAGTGTCAGTTTACCTTTTACTTCCTTCTCCCCGAGCGTGAATCTGTGGCGGGTCGTTCTTTAGTGTGCGGCAAACGTTGCAGTTTTCGGCTGGTGGCCTAGGCGAGTCACGGCGAATTTCTCTTATGTCTTGGGTCATCTTGTTTGGGCGATGTGTCAGCTTTTTTGTCTTTCCCCCACAAAATGGCTGTCGAATAAAGAAGAAAAAATGATAAACCTGATTGAGATGGCTAAAATCAGGGCTCAATCACATGTTGGTGAATATCAGTATAAGGTAGAAAAATGTGGACAGATCGATATCTCAATCGTGGTTGGCGAGATGAAACGGAAAAAAAATCTTTTTCGATTCTTGATTCATCAAAATGGCAATGATATCCTAAATACTTTTTTTTTAAACACAATATGGACTAACAAATATTTGCATAAAATCATTTCCCCTGTAACTAACACTCAAATGACTACATGTAGCAATGAATGTATTAACTTATTGTCTGTGTTGTCACATAAGGTTTACAATAACCTAACCACCATGTCAATCGACGAGTTCACGGTAGACATTATGTAAGCATGATTAGGGAAATGAAATGAAGCTAGCAAGGTGTTTCTGTGTTTATTTATAATTCCCAACACATGAGGGTTTCTGAAGATGACACTGAAACTGTCTCTTGACTGTTAGCACGTGAGGTTTCTGGTTCGTTGGTCTGCGTGACGTCTAAGACAGTTCCTATGATTGATGTTAGTCACAGCGTAATATTAATACCGATTCGCTTCAAGGACGATTGTCTGGGGTTTACCTTTGTTAGCATGAATATCTAGGATTTTAATTTTCATCCTTTTATTCTCAATCTGCTCAAGTCGACAAATTACCTTTTGTGACCAAAAAAGAAGGTTGAATAATTAATAACCATGATCTAATGAGAATAGATGTTACTTTCCAAAGCCATATTTTAGCTGATATAGTCGAGAGTCCTGATCAAAATAAAAAATGCTTGAAGCTTAGACTTTTAAAAGAAGGACGCTCTAGATCATTTCCTTCTTCAAGAAGCAGTCGACGTGTCGGCCTACTTTGTCACAGATGTTCATTTTTAAGAGAATGAAAGACTGTGATCCTGGTTATAACGAAAATATTCATGCGTTATGACATTAAGATTGGTTGTGCTTTCCTTTCCAAAGAGCATTTTGTTGTCTGGTGACCTCCTCTGAACTGTAGTTAATGTGGGTCTTCTTGGACGAATTACCGAGTTATTTGAAAGCTATAATCCCATGGAAATGATCTCAAGACGTGTTTTTATTTCTCGTTTCCCTTAACAGCATCCCTTCTTGTTTTACTCTCACTGACAGGGAGGTGGGAGGGTGGGAGTGGAGTCGCAACAAATTTCCATGACCCCGTTATCCACCCACCATCACATCACCCCCTTCTTATCACCTCTCCCGTCCCAACCGTACCCCTGCTTATTACCCCTCCTCTGCCCCAATTGCGTCCATCAAACGTCTTATCATGGACAAGACACACTGCGATAGCAGACACCAGTAATTTATTCCGAAGACGCCGCGAAGCAAGTATCTGTGACGCGATGCTTCCGATCGGAGCGGAGACCTCCTCTGTGTTGCTTCCAAGTTCATCAAGGTCCATCTTGTCGGAGGCGATTAGGGGATTTAAACTGGAAAGAAATTTAGGAGACCCCGAAGAACATGCTGGTGCATTACTTGCAATTGTATATATTGCCATCGTGAGAGAGGGGCTTAACACGCGCGTATGGGAGGCATAAATCAGTTGGAGATGACGATTTGTTGAGTGTGATTTGTTTGGCTTTTTAATAATTGTAACAATTTCCATGGTGTTGTCACTCCAGTTTAGTTGCTCTTGTGGGAGGCATAAATCAGTTGGAGCTGATGACTTGTTGGGTATGATTTGTTTGGCTTTTTAATAATTGTAACCATTTCCATGCTGTTGTCTCTCTACTTTCGTTGACTTTGTTGTTGTGCAGTTCGTGTTTTATTGGAAGCATGACACATTACTTATTCCATGGCACTGTTGCACAAAAACTTACCATTGATGGTAACTTTTCCATCAATGGCAACTACCATGGTAACAGGGCTCAACAGCCAATCAAAATCAAGGTTTACATGGTAGTTACCATTAATGGCAAAGTTACCATCAATGGTAAGTTTTGTGCAACGGGCGCATGTGAACGTTAGATAATGGCTATTTATGTTGACCAGTGAGTACAGTGTCTTTCCTATAATGTACAAGGGGAAACCCGAAATGGTTAATCCAAAAGTATATGATTACGAAGTTGCCGATCAACAATTTAACAACACCACATATAAGTAAACTGGGTTAAATAACCATATATATATATCGTTGAAACATATAAGAGCCCCAGTATGAAGCAACGTTGATGTTGACCGAACAACACTCTTCTTCTTCTTCTTCTTCTTCTTCTTCTTCTTCTTCTTCTTCTTCTTCTTCTTCTTCTTCTTCTTCTTCCAATGGACTACATCCCTCTGTCAGTGTATTGTCCAAGACATGGCCAAGGGCATGCGCAGATAGATGAAGCGCATGAGACAGTAAATGGTCTTCCCTGTCAATATTCAAGTCTAAAAATACAGCTAGATAAGCCCTGTCACACTGAGGAGACAGCTCGGGTGCAAATCCATGTAAATCTGTTTGCTTTTTAAAAGATCGCAATCATTAAGTAGTAATCAGCGGCTGAAAACCTATAGCTTCGGTTGACTTGCGTAGCCGGAGCCCTCTGGCCCTCGGATTCCGTTGGCGGATCGAATTTGGTTACCGGTTAGCACCTGCAAGGCTTATTATACATGCATGACATGAAAACCGACGTGAAAAGAGGATGCAATCCGCGGTTAATCCGGAGTATAATGTTCAAGGAAGGGTTCTAGATGTCTGGAGGCAGAGTGGTGGGGATCCTATGGATGATTTCACCCGAAGATCTCGCCAAGCCTTGGGTGCAGACAACAGTGACTTTACGGGGCTTAATGGAAGGGATGTCAAGCTTAGAGATACTCCGAGTGTCAATTGGGAACGATGCCATTTATGTCATATGGCTTATTAAAGAAGAGAGTTATTTAACATAAGCAATTCATTGATGATAACATAAATGGTCCTTTTCGAAAGAAACAAAACGTGAAGCAAAGACGTTGTCCTAATAATTATGAAATGTATACGGTAATTGTATTAACAACATTGTGATATTATTTACATCAATGCTAGGAATTCGTGAAAGTTTTTGCGATAGTTGATACATTTTCTCATTATTTCTCCATCTGATTTTCCACATTTCTCCCCATCCTCTTTCAAACACTTTTTCTTCCTGTGTTCCTTTATCATTTCCTTTCAATATTTTCCACTGCATTCAATCTCCCATTTGAATGTAAACGGAATCCTTTTTTATTAATACGTGATAGAATCTCTATATTACATTTTCGTTCAATCTATTTCGAATTAACCAAACGCAAACTGATGAAACAACAAATGGTGTAGAAATGTAACACTAATATGTTTCCAATGTAAAACGTTGGTGCCCTCCTTGTAGAACCTACAGTGATTGCTTTGGGCAGGTGTATATACTCTAGTGTTAAATGAGAGAGTGATGATGGTGGATCTAAAGCGTGTTTTCTTCGGCTTGCTACACTCAAAGACTCCATTTCCGTCGCAAGTCTAAGAATAACATGGCGATGAAACATTTCGGGAGAAAAAGGAAACAAATGTCTACAAATCGTTTCGTTTGTGATGAATAATTTTTTTTCTTCTGGAGACGCGTAATGGTATTTGAATAAAACATGGGACTTCGATCTATAACAGTTCGGTTCGCAATACGTATGCTTTGAAAGGGGGGTATCACCCCACCCTCGTCCATTTTTGTAAATGATTTTTTCTTTTCTTTTGTCTCTATCTTATTGCATCAATATTACCAATATTTTCAGAAACTAGTATATATAAGCATTTATTTACGGTTTTAGTGATCATACCGAATATTCGGTCTCCTTGCTTGTACCGCTAACATTTTTTGTATCAATGGTTTCCAAATATCGTATGCAGCTGATTCTGACAATATTGAATTAGTCACCAAACATTTCTACTTTTTTTCTACATTACTTCATCATTCAGGAAACGATTTTTTATTTTATTTTTATCATCCAGTTTCCGTCTTCCCTTATTCCTCATGAACATTAACACGTTCCATATGGTTACTGCCAAGGTGCCAAAGCTTCCTAGCATTTAGCCAAACACATGGCCATTTTTATTTTCTCCAAAAATTTCACCAAATCGCCTTTCTCCTAATTTTCCCACTGAAAATTCAGTGCGGATGGACAAGCACATCACATATATGTGCTGAAATATTTAGAGTGACAAAGTATAAGATGCAGTAGGTCCCACACGTGGTTTCCATATATGTGAGTTAACCATCCACGTTCCATACATCCCAACAGAAGATTTAGACCACCTTTTCTCTCAAATGGCTTCCTTACATTTTTCTTACATTTTTTCAATTTTCTCTTCTTCGGTCTTTTTTTTTTCTTTCTTTCTTTTCTCTTTTTTTTTCTGGGGGTGGTCGTTGCAGCGCAATTGTGCAATTTCTTCAATGGAACTGTTTGATTCTTCCTGCCAGATGTTATTTCCATAATTCGCTGTAAAGCCCTTTTTTCCTCCGAGATATCTCCATACATCTTGTAATCTTGTGTTCTCGATGCTGTCTATTTTTATACGCAGGTTCAGACATTGTTTCTGTGTTCTTTCTAAAAATATAACTCTCCATGTTGCACTGGCAGTGGCGGATCCAAAATTGAGAAAAAAATCATGTAAAATCACGTGATTTTAACCTTTTTTGGGGGTTGGGCCCCCCCCCCTGGCGCTCAAGGGGGGGGTGCAAATCGAAATTTTTTTGAGGATAAAAAAAAAAAAAAATGTGCTCACTACCCCCCCCCCCCCACTGAACGAATTTTTGGCCGGCGGGTTTTCAAATTTTCGGGAGCAAAAAAAAAAAAAAAAAAAAAAAAAAAAAAATTGTGCTCTGTACCCCCCCCCCCCCCCCCCCCCCCCCCCCCACTGAGCGACTTTTCGGCCGGCGCGATTTTCAAATTTTCGGGAGCAAAAAAAAAAAAAGTTGGGCCCCCTCCCCTAAGAAATCCTGGATCCGCGCCTGTGCACTGGAATGACCCGCATCAAGATCATGTGTAGATGCATGTATTGTTTCGTTCTGTGTCTTGTAAATTTTGAATCGGGCGCCTTGGAAATAGCAGGATTAATCTGTGAATGACAGGATATTATAATGTAGGCCTACTCAAAAACCGTTCTCACGTTATCACATTTTTTATGATTGGAGGGGGTTTAGAATATGAAAAAGGGATACATGAATACAATTAGAAAGGTATGTCGTATTGGGTTTTAAAAGGAGCACATGTCCCTAGTGCCCCCCCCCCCCCTCCGAGGAACACAAATTAATGTACAAATTATTTACAAACATCAATTAGCGGCCTATATAATACCGTGAATACATTAAAGAGTTGAATTATGTGGGAAGTATCATCTGATCCAAGAAATCAGGAAAATGGTATTATATGTTATTCAAGATATTGTATTCATCGATGTGATGGAGGGATAATTGATATAAATTATTTTTGCGTTCTCTTTTCTTTTACTTTTGTTTTAATTTGTCGAAACCCTGTCAAGATATATAAAATGTCACTGCAATCTGTGATTGTTCTTCTCTTTGTTCTGTTTATTCTAAATGCTCATAATTTCTTATTCATTTTTTATCTTTATGCAGATTTGGTTCAAGAACCGTCGTGCAAAATGGAGGAAACGCGAACGCAATCAACTAAATGAACTCAAGAACGGACTAGGACAACATCATTTTAATGGACTCATGCAACCTTTCGATGAGGGGCTGTATTCGGGATATTCTTATAGTAACTGGGCATCAGCGAAACCTACAGCGCCTATGAGCTCAAAAGGATTCGCATGGCCGCTGAATTCAGTGAACCCCTTGTCGGTGACCAGCCAACCCATGTGTTTCAACCCCCAATCCAGTATGACGACGTCGTTTTCGCCCGCCACGCCCGTGAACGGCGTCGGCTCGCAACTGAACACTCTGAACAATGCAGCAGCAGCAGCCGCAGCCGGCGCCGCGCCTGGCTGCCCCTACGCCACGGCGCCGGGGACGCCGTACGTCTACCGAGAGCCTTGCACGAACAGCATAGCATCGCTACGTCTGAAAGCGAAGCAGCATTCGGAGAGCATGACTAGCATGACGGGCCTTACCTATCCCGTCCGCCAGAGCCCTACCTTCTCGGCCTGCCAGTACGCTGCTGGCCAGTACACGAGTTTCAGCGGACCCTCTTGATTTACGACGAAGTAATGTCATCTATAAAAACCAATTCCAGATTCCTGTACATTTTGCCATGTAAAAGATGAAGAAAGATAATTGAATTATCAAATATTTATGATGTTAGCGATGAGTTTTACCAGAGTTACCAATCGACTTGTGCATTGTCAACACGCCAGAGTAAACGTGCTGCACAGTGCAGAGCTGGCGTTTCGGTTGTTGATTTTCAGTCATCATCATCAACAAAATGACTCTTTGATTATCCATTTAATTTTAAATTACTATGAATAATATTCAAGCGTCATTCGTGCCGGAGTTCCTAATCTTGAGAAGAAATTAAATGTATGCAAAACATATCAATAGTCGTCATGAGCTAGTTTATACATAATTATGTGATTGTAATGTTCCTATATCAAATTCAACACGTATATACCTACGTATATAATTTACGGATCCGATTTTAATACATAAGACCGTGATTACAGCCAATTATAAATTATCATTGCATGATGGTAGTTGTGACATAGCTGTATTTCAAAGGAAAAAACACAATTTATGGACATTCATTCCATGTGCCTTATTTTCTAAAGGTATTTTATTTAGGAAATACGAAACGTTTTCGTACCTACGGTTCCTTTCTTGGTGGTATTTTCTTCCCCGAATTTCTAGCGATGGCACAAAGTTTTATACAGTCATACACTGAAGACAGTCATTGGAGAAATATAAAGTTTACAATTTTAAAAAATCAATATAATGGTGCTATAAGTTAAAGAGTGCAAGACAAGTCCGCGAAACGGTAGATGGAACCATCGTTATTAATGTAAATATTCAAACAGTGAAAAATACGGGGTGTACAGTTCAAAAAGAATATTTGTTCTAAATGTCTTTTTTAGTGATGTTGATGAATGTTTTACAGTTACGTTATTGTTTTTTATGTTCTCTTTTCCACTGTGTCACGAAGTTGGGATCACATTTAGATGTGCTGTCGTGTCAAAATAAGTATCATTTTTGGTTGTTATTTTATGTTATTTTTATTTGTTTCTTTTGATCCACCAATGGAATTGGGACGTGGTAAACGAATATTAACATATCATGAAATTAACGCAAATCCATTGTTTTAATCATCGCAGACGATTCGTATAGCAATAGGCTCATACAGGCTCGTTCCATAATTCTGAAAAATTATTCAACGGAAATTTCCTCACCGTCAATATACGTTACACTCAATTTCCACGCTACATCCGGGTGAGTGATATTGTAAAAACATTCTGATCGGGTAGTTTATTTTAGTTGTAAATGACGTCTTGCGTGATAAAGTTAATTATCTGTAAGCTTGGACGATGGTAGTTCTTTCTAATAGATTACTACCAGATTATGTTAATGAAAAAAATCATAGAATTTTTCGCAATTTCCTGTTTGTGTCTCTTGCAATCATGTTATATCCTAAGTAGAAAGAAATGTCCCTTTTCGAACAAGACTTAATTAATTTGAAAGGTTCTGCTAAGTTATGCTCAATTTCTATGTATTACCAACATTCTAATTTGTATTTTAGATCATGACTTTATTCTAAATTTCTCGCTTGATCAGTTGTTCTTACCAGGAAAGTTCGCCATTTTGAAATATCATGTGGGACATTGGATCGGCTACGTGTATTTCATGCAGAACCATTACAAAATGGCAAAATAGAGTTAATTTTGAAAATACCAAAGAATTCCATATATAATTTCGAAACTTTCATTTTAGTTGGTGATATTGTGATAATTCATAATTCTTGGATGCACTTCATAGTATTTTGATGAATCAGTTAATCGAAATCGGAGAAAAGGGAGATTTAGATAGTGGCCGTGATTCATAATGATTCATAACTGAGACAAGGTAGGCCTACATAAGTTGATTCATCAACATCTCTATTTGATTCGTTTCTGATCTCCGAGTTTGTGTTTCCCTCTTTCTTGCAGTTCTTATACACGTACAAGAAGAATGTTCGCTCGTACCTAAGAGAATTTAAATGATTACTTCTTTTATTTAAATAATTTCTTGTCCCGTTTTGTAACTTTTTGTAATACACGACACCCGTGATAGTTTTCACTGAAAGTTTCCTGTAGAAAATGTAGAAAGTTAAAACAAAAAAAATTATGCAAAGAAAGTGAGATGTAAATAATTATGTTTAGTCAAGTGACTATCAGATGAAACGTTTCCATGGAAACAGGATTGTGGTGTATTCATGAATTAAGCGGAGAATATGAGGGTGTGAAATGATCTTGAAAAAAAATAGTTTGTGAGAAAAAAGTGATGAGCGTTTCTTGTTCATGTTTTTTACAAACGTATATCGACTCGTGACCTTTTTACTATATAATAAACGGTGGACTTTAAAATACGAGATTCTTGTTGAATATTGTCTTTCTTCCATTTATTGTCTACAACAATGTTCTTATCCTTCTATGTAGATCATTTCTTCAGTCAATCAATCATTTAGTCGGAAATTACAATTTTGATAACTGTTTTTCATCATGTATTTTTTAACGACTTATACTGATCAGAAGGGTTTGTGTAACATGACCCCATTGAGTAATTCGTCCATACTTACTCCGCTTTTGGGTGGAATTGAAGCAAATATGAAGTGTCCATGATAAAATTGAAAAACTTTTGAGAGATTGAGAGAGTCGACATTTTTTATTAGTATTGAACAGCTATTAGACAAAATTATTATTCGACAACAAAATGCTGTTATAGTGTAAGAGAGGTTACATAATACCAACATGGTCAAATTTAGGGACCCTGATAATGATGATGCAATAGAGAAGGAAAATAATAGTGGTGGTGGTGGTGTTGGTGGTGGTGGTGGTGGTGGTGGTGGTGGTGGTGGTGTAATGATGATGATGATGATATTGATGTGCTGATGATAATGATTGACGAGTGGGATAGCTGTGAGGTATGATAAAGTATGAGGGCAAGAAGACAGGGCAGGCAAAGAGCGTTACAGAAAGACGATGTGACCTGTTCCCAGACTCTCTCCTGAGCAGTGTCGTTGCTGATTTGCATGTACTTCTTCCAACTAGTAAGATTGGTGTCGTCCCTACACGAATGGGAAGGAAACAAATCGACGAATCCCGCCCTCACACAACCCACACACACACACACACACACACCCATATCGATCCCAATGCCCCTCAATAATTGAACCCACACAAATGCCATGGTGACCATGGTGATGATGATGATGGTGATGATGATGATGATAAGGGTGGTGATGATCATGAAATTGAGGAGGAGGTACGTGATGATGATGTTGATAATTATCATGGAATGGAAGAAGAAGAGGTCAAGATGATGATGATGATAATGATGATGATGCCCACGAGTGAATGGATGAATAAACGGAGAGCATCTCGGGTTCATTTCGTCACTGCACTTTTCCTCCTTCACTGCAAAAACAATACATCCATTTCGAGCAAAAAGGTCTTTGTTATTCCATTGTGCAAACGATAACACCAGATATAATAGATTCAGGCCGAGTCGCAAGTTCAAGGGCGAATTGGATGTACATCCTCAGGATAGGATAGTTTCCTATCCATCCGTCTGCTATTATTTCTTTCTCGGGTCTTTCTTCTTCTTAATTTTTACCAAGCCTTAAACTTTTGATTATACAAAAAGGAAAAAACTAAATGGCTGCATGAGAACGTTGACGATAATGAAACAATTATGAAACTAAGAGATTTTAATAAATACCTTCATTGTTCACCTTTATTCTAATTGGAATTTATTTTGGCCTCAAAATAGATATACGCCAATCAAGAAAGATTACAATTAATAGTGGCAAATAATAATAGTCCCCTCCCTTGTCCAAATTTCACGTAATAGCATGTCATGGAATAGACATTAACTAATATTGTAATCAGGTAATTATAAACTATGATGTATAGCTGCAGCAGGTGTTTATGTTTTAAATTAATTTTCTATCTTTCTCTTTCCCCTTCACCCTTCTCTCTCTCTCTCTCTCTCCCTCTCTCCCCTTCCCGTTATAGCTTTAAGAATAAGAGACACACTACTGCAACCTCACGGGAAATTTTGTTTATCTTTTTTTAATAATTACATTGACGAAAGTCATTATTAATTAAAAAAACTCAGTTATCATGTCATTTTTAGATGACATATATAATGAAAATCCGAACATGGTTAACACAATTTTGATTTCGATGTCCTTGGACTGAGGCCAGTGGATACTCTTCGGAGAGGATCGAAGCAAAATAATGACCTTTGACCTTGGAAAGCCTGGCTCGCATTTGGTCGTCACTCGTCACCAGTGAGGGCGTGTGTCTAGCGAAAGAGTCGCTTTGACGGTTGATGGTGGGGAACGCCAGGTAAACCTCGGCGAGGAAAGAGCGCGGTGCTTTGGGGAAAATGTTCCCTTTTTTTGTAATTCTGATGTTTGATGGTTCTGTTTCTTTCCATTTTGAATTAGAACAGGGTTAGGGGGAAAGGAATTTTCTCTCACCGAAAAAGTCAAGAGTCCAAACTAGTTATTAACAAATTACTTGGATTAAGAGGCGTCGCTAGATCTTTTCAAAAGAAGGAGGGGAATTTTCGGAGTTGATATATATTCCTATGTATTAATCTTTTAAAGTTTTCCCATCTTTCTAATGAGAGTTTCAGCCCCCTGACCGCCACATAGTGACGCCACCGTTTTTACTCTAATTTTATGATTCAAACATTCACATGCCCCCTACCGTCTCCTTCCGTCTCCGTCTCCCTCTCCCTCTCCCTCTCCTCTAGACTCTAGACTGCAATTATATTCTCCAATTGTAATCTTGTTTATATAATTGTTTATATATGTATTGTGAAACAAAATGTTCATGTATATGAATGAAGTTTACTAATAATATTCAATAAGAAAAATTCAAAATATGAAGGTAATAAATCATTCCCCCCCCCCCCCAAAAAAAAAAAAAAATAATAATAATAAATAAATAAATAAATAAATAAATAAATAAATAAATAAAAAATAAAAAATAAATAAATAATAAATAAATAAATAAACATTGCTTGTGATCAAAGCAAGTGAATGGAAATATTAACACTTGTGTTTGGTAACAGCTAAAGTTTGTACAATGTGACGTGGCAATAACACTACAATTTTTTTCAGTTCAAACACTAAAGGCGAGCTGCCGGCCACGTCGTACATTTCTGAATCAAATCCCATTTCAAATTATTTGGAATTCGTTCCTTTGCTACCTGAAATGATTAAATGTACTGTTCTTATTCAGAAACTTGTTTTTATCTGCATGAATGTTATAGCATGGCTCAGCTACAGCCCACAAGACTGACAAAATCATGTATGTCGGTCTAGCTAGCATACCTCCTGAATAGTTGTCAGAGACCGACAACCCAAGGGACCGACATGACCGTCTCTTGTACCCTCTGACAACTTCTGAGGGTTCAACGTCGTCGGTCTTGTGAGCTGTTGGTCTACTGGGATGTCCCGACGTAGCTCCAAATAGTTTAATCATTAAAACAAGTTACAATTTATGTTCAAACAGGGAAGAAAAACGTATTCATCCTTCTTCAATTAGCTGTTATATGTTAAACGACTATAGCCCTCTACCGAAGTCCACTCAAAACAAAACACATGATTGATTTAATAGGCCGTCTTTTGATAACATTCCGACATGAATCTGAATTCATCAAATTATTAAATTTTCACTGTTTACACATCATCATGATTGTCGCGGAGAGAGAAGCAGTAACAAAGTTTCACAATTAAAACGAATTTCCTACCACAAATAGCCATACGTCGGTTAAAAAACAAGTGTTTAAAAAAATCTCGTTTATGAAGCTACCTTTCATAATGTATTTTAATTATAGTGCTTTTGTGTCTAATTATTTTGCCTGAATACAATCAGTTCCTTGTTGTTGATTATGCAATGAATGCAATTATGAATGAATGTTTGTCAAATTACATACATATATATATATATATATATATATATATATATATATATGCAGTTCTTCCACACACACAACATTAAGCTGCGATTAGGAATCTAGAAGAAGAAAAAACATAAAGCTTTGTTCCAGTTTATGATCCTTTTATTTAATCTATGAGATTCGGTTATGCTGAGGAAAGCACAGAACTTTTCCCTTTTTCCTCAATGTTTACGCTGTGTTTAGTAAAATACGTCGCTTAAAGATAGCCCTCGTATAATCACATGCTTTTGTAAATGTTTATTCCGATTTCTAATTTATATACAAACCTATTCACTGGGACCTACATAATACAGGTACAAGCTTTGCTTTTTAGTAGATCCCCCACTTTATTTAACTTTTTAATGTATTTATCATACTTATAATTGTAACTTTTGTCATAACTACTACCATGTACATTATGTCTCTATAGTGTATGTTTTTAATTATAATTATTACCATGTACATTATGTTCAATTATGTTATTTTTGATAAAGGTGGAAATAAATGAAACTTGAAAACTTGAAACTATCCCAGGAGGGAAGAAACGACCATACGACATGTTCGACGTCATTTGAACATCGTTACAACGTTGAAATGTGGTTGATGCATCGTGTGAACGTCGTCGACAAGAATTCACCAACATTTCGATGTTAACTTTTAATAACTTTTCATAAATGTCGGCGTACCTGGGAATCTTAACATTGCTCCCAAACTATACCCAACTTAAATGTCTGTATAGCCACTTTAACATGTTTGTCATCGATTATACTTCCAACTGATTTGTATTGCCATTTACGGTTTGAATCCCATTAAAAAAAATGTTCTTGTGCCTCTTAGATGATATTTTGAATGCCGTTTTTCGGTTTTATTTTATTTGTTTCTTTCATAATTATACATATACAAATACTATATTTTGTTAATGGAGTTTGCCATTGACAGGCCTATGGCCTTTGCAAATCCCATCATATTTGAATTTGTTTCTTTTTTATGTTCGTTATTTTCTCATTTAATGTATATGTTATTGTCATTGTGATTGTTCTTTTTCTTCAAATGTGAAAATAAAATGATTTGAATTTAACTTAATATTTGGACGTCATTCTGGCGTTGCCCTCTCTCCATATTCTTAAGTTTATCTAGCAAGCATAGGATTAGTTCACGATGTATACTTGAAGTTCGACACTGCAACACCGCCATCATTACTAGTTTTGGGACAGCTACTTTTTTACTTTTTTTGGTGTGATGCTAAACTCTGATTGAAACGTCGTCGGCTAGACTTAATCTATATTGCAAAGTTGATTCAGTCATTCTTTCAGCTTTTTTGTGTATGCTATAAACTAGCGTTCGACGCCGCAATAGCTTGAGTTTACCTGTATTATATGTCCGTACGCAGTATCACTTTCAATCGACAATGTCTCGACATTAACCAAAACCAAACAAATTCGACAATAATAAATACAAAATTACACTTCAATGTTGCTACATTCCTCTATTATTATACCGTGTCAATTACGAAATTCAACGTCGCTCTTACAGGCAAGACATTTCTTGAAGTATTATAAAGCCGATTTCGACGTTGTCGTGACGAAACCATTACAAAGTTATGGTACATATTAACGTAAAGGTTGTTTCAACGTTTTCATTGCAACTGAGTAGCCATCCTATGAAATTAATTTTGACATTACTTCTACTTTTTCCAAACTGTTATGAATTACGATATGAAGGTCACTGTATTTTTCATATTTTGAACATTTTCTTTGTAACCTAAAGCCAAATCTGATTTACTACCCTATCTTTGTATTAACGCCGAAAGTGCGTTGAAGAGTATAAATCATACTACGACGACACAGCAGCGTTTTTTTTTTTTTTTTGTTTGTTTTTTTTGGGGGGGTTGTTTGTTTTCTTCTTTACTGAAAAATGTCATATTTTTCTCAATATTTCGAGAAAATTCCCCCCTCCCCCCGATCATTATATTAATTATTTAAGCTGCTATTTAACATTGTCAATTGTAACGAACATGTATATCTTAATGTTTAAGTTAAAATCATACATTAAAATTGTCTTTCTTTCAATTATTGCGTTTATATTTTTTTTAATAAGATAGCTTTGATTTTTTTTAATAATCATACCCCCCCCCCCCCCCCGCACGCCAAGTTGAA
This sequence comes from Strongylocentrotus purpuratus, assembly GCF_000002235.5. Classification (NCBI taxonomy): domain Eukaryota; kingdom Metazoa; phylum Echinodermata; class Echinoidea; order Camarodonta; family Strongylocentrotidae; genus Strongylocentrotus; species Strongylocentrotus purpuratus. The sequence continues at coordinate 15,907,148 of NW_022145595.1, forward strand.
AGAGTATGTCTTAAAAATGAGCTCATTAAAATATTCATTACTTTATCGCACATACGAAATGGTTTCTCTTGTCATCAAACTCGTCAAAGTAATTATTTATGGTATAAAGGCCCATACAAGTTTCCCCTTGTTAGGAAATGAAACGGGAGCCACCACTCTTGTGAAAAAGAACCCATATCATCAGCACCTATTACCTTTAAAGCTCCAACCCTCTAACCCCTTTCTCTCTTCTGATGATGACAATATTTCTACTTCAACAACAAAGTAAGTCACGCTATGTTCTACTGGGCATCGCGTCATTTCATCATGATGAGTTTTCTATTTTGAACAGTGGAGTATGAAACACGCAAGTTTCTCAAATGTGTTTTTGTAATCATTCCTGGGAGTGCATTAAGATCGTACATCGGTATGAAGCGCCACATTTTTGGCATCCTGGAGGGGGGCCGGAGGTCCTTTTGCGTTTTGTTTGAAAACTTGAGAAAAGGGGGAACGCCTTTAGAGAGCGAGAGAGAGTGAGACCCAGGGTGCGAATATTTCTTTAATTCGATTCATATGGAGAGGGATGATGACGATGGGGCGATCAGGAAGGGGGTTCTGTAAAGCCTTTTAGTGATGACCTGTTAACAATTGGGGTTACAAGGAGCGCCTCCTCCCTCCACCATCTCCCAAATCAGAAAAATTCAAAGAAGGCACTCAAGTATGCAGAATTGGTCATTACAGTAGCTTTCTAAAGTTGTGACAAAACAACATTAATATCAGGTGGAAAGTCCTTATGGTTCCCGTGACGGAAATCTGGTTATTATTTTTTTTTCGTTTTTTCTTCTTCTTCCTTCCAGATAGCTAGGGAGAGCATGCCGAGGAAAACATATGCATTTATTTTCTTGTTCGATTTGTTATTTATTTTCTTAATTGTTACACAATGTTGTATTTATTATGAATGATATTTGTATATTAAATGTTGTTGATTTGCCGAATGACATCTTCACATCCTTGAAAATCAAACACGGCAACTATCCTTTATCGGACCAAAGAATACCCCCTCCTCCTCCTTTATCAAACTGAGCCTTGTTATACGTCTTGTGACATTTGCAGCATTCATGAGGGCCTTGAATGATATGAAAGCTATGTTCGTTTACAAAATTTAGTCCGTTAGTTAAGATGCCACGGGGTTATAAAGATCGTCGCGGGTGCCAACTGGATTCGAGGTGTGGTCATACATGACTTTGGGGTAGTTGTCAACAACTGGTATATAAAGAGGATTTTAGAGCATGATGCTGTCTTTAATATAAACTTAAGGTAAAGCAGCACAGGTAATTATATAGGACTACATTATGATAATAACATGTATAGTCATGAAGCGACATAGCCGTATACGAGGCGGGGGTGACCCCCCCCCCCCCCCTAAGGCCCCGCGAATTTTGAAATTGCCAATTTTCGAGCAGTAAGGCAAAAATATATTTAATTGCTCGATATTGATACCCTCTCTTGTATTTATGTGTGAAATGATCATTTGTGGAATTTAATGACATGTTTGTATGACCGATTATTTATTTACTTTGATAACTTGTTGCTAGTACCATCTGTATATTCCCAGGACAATGCTGTCGGATAAAGCTGTTGCCTGTTTGATGATTTTGCTTGTTTGTAATGATATGTACCCGCTGTCTATTTTACAATTGTACTTCGTTATCTTTATGATGTAATCGCAGACACATGTACAGCCCAATTGATGTAACTTTCTCTTTATAAGTGAACATGCCTTCCTATACTTAATTTTCTCCTCTCTTCCTTTCACTATTTTTTCTTTCCTATCAACGTTCTGTTATATACAATGTAATTCTCATAATAATATCTATAATGTTCTTTCGGTAACTGTGTTAATTTATTATGGGCGTTCCCAACTCAAGCTACGCTTTCCGGGTTTTCGCCTCCTTCCGTATCTGAATTAATTACTGTATACTCTATGTTGAAATAATTGTTACATATATCATGTATATATACATTGTGTTTTATATTGTGCTGTTGAGAAGGAAATAAATGTTAATAAAAAAAATTTAAAAAAATATTCGGTCAGCAGACTGGTCTATTTGTAATTTATTATTTTCTCTAATAAGTTAGATGATAAAATTACATTGACACTATAACGAAGTGTCAAATAATTTGCTCGTTCGCCTTGCTCGCTCCCAAACTAAGACACTGGAAAATAATTGATCTATACCATTAAATGTAAAAACAAAACTTATTTGTGGAGGTAGTTGGTCTTATACCCAAATGATACTAATTATTTTCTTCGATTACAGAGCTTTGAAAAACTATGAGCAGTAATAAAGAAGGGTTGCATGTTTGACAAAACCGTTTCACTGTCGAAAACAGTTTTCCCATTTGACATATCCCAATGTCCGTTGCTTTCAAATTTGTCAACACGTATCGGACCTTAGATCTCAACGGTTTATAGTAAACTTCATCAAGAAAGTTACAGGTTATGAATATTCAAAATTCACAGTGATAATAACCACATACGTTCCAGCATAAAGATAATAATCGAGTTTTACAGGTGAGAATAAGACTATTTTTAACTGGAAACACAATCATGTATTCAACAAAACCAAGTTCTTTTTCGTATCATTTTAAGTTATGAACTGATAGTTTGTTTTTGCGAAATGCAATAAGATTTTCTACTTTTTTTCTAAAAATTTGATTTCGTCGTTGAACTGAGGCAAGTTTAGTTCAGAATTTTCTTCAAAAGATAATTGTTTACCATACATAATAATCGTATTAATAAGTCTGCCAAAGTGAACAAAAATAATCTCTCCCTCACACTGATATTTATGTAGTGTTTTCACTGAGAAACTTTGTTAATTTTTAAGCATATGATATTAGCATATTAGCATTCTGAGTTTTGTAAAAGCATATTTTAAATGTTCAATTGAAGAAATCAAAATATTAATAATGTTTTTTAAGTTCATTTTCGTATGGTGTTGATATAAATTTTCTAGATTTTTGATAGTAGCAAACAGATTTGTATTTCCTCTCGTTTCGATGTAAAAAATATTTGTAAATCAGAGATAATTGTCATGTGCCTTCGCTGTCTCGCACAAATATGAATATATTAAGAATAAAATTGACACTTAATGGAACAGATTTTCTTTCGTGTTGATGAATCTCAAGTGGTGGAAACAGATTGTGTTTTCCCTCCAAGATATCAACCATTATTGTTGTCTCCATAAGATAGCTTTGAAATGTGATTGAAGAAAACAAATAATTGATTTGGACATTTAGGCCAACGAGATGCCACAACGAATTAAAAGGAAAACGCCAAATCCATGCATGTTGTCAGCCTACGCTAAATTACAGCTCTGTGACATAACAATGTTGATTGTCTGATCCCTTTTTTGGGTCAGATTTATATTTGTTTGATTTCATTCTAGACATGTTTGATATTAACTCATTATATCACACAACCATTTGATCTTCATGTTTAAATACATGAATTACCTGCTTCCTGATTCATTTAAGTTTTTAGGGTATTAAATAACACTACCCATCCTTACCCTACTCGGAATTCATTAAACTTTCATTTGATAAATCCTAAATTATTGATCCTGCATAAATCAATAATACATCATGGTCCAGATTTATGGAATGTACTCCCAGACTCAATAAAATGTAAAACCCTTAGTTCATTTAAATTCAATTCGAATAAAGCATTTCTATCAGTGTAGGCCCTACATTGTTTGATCTTTTCCAAGTGCTGAATAATTGATATTCAATATTATTTTCAGATTCCTATGAAACATCCATCACAATATTTTATAACTCCTGTATACTTAAATGAGTTTTCTGTGTCACACACATTTACATTAGCATATTTTCATTTTCATTTCACCATCATCATTATCATCAACATCATCACCATCATCAGTTTTTTGTACAGTTTTTTGTAATAATATACCAGCTATTTTGTCCCGTACATGACAGAACACAAAGTCATCTAGGATGTTATTATCTGATCAATGTATTCAAGTTAATAATCCTACTAGAGCTTTTACCAGACCTAGGCCCCGTCTTAGGAAGAGTTGCAATTGATCCAAATCAATCGCAAGTCGTCTAACAAATTCAAATGTTTGCAGTCCCCATATATTATGTACATAGTTGCGATTGATATCAATCGCAAATAAATTAAGATTAATATCAAATCTTTATAAGACGGGGCTCAGATATAAAGTGAAAAGAGACATTCTGATGTCAATTTATGTTTAAACCTTTACAATACTTCGGGCGTGACGTATCTTAAACGAAATAAAAAAATGTCTCTTTAACATATTCAAATGATGAGATTTAAAATATTTTCATAACATCTTCTATCTTCCATCTTCATAGCTGTTTTTTAAAGAAAGATCTGATTTATAAACAACTTTTTTTGTGCAAGGCTCGGTATTAATCTGTTATTTTGCGCTGGACAAACAAATGCCTCTAAAACAAAGACAAGGATAGTTACAGTAGAGAAGATACATAAGATAAGACTCGTCTTGCTTCCCGAGGGCTTCTGCTATTAGCATCTCATTTATTCCAATAAAATAAAAAGTGGTAGCTACGTGCCTTATGATCATGATGGTGACCCAAATTAGCTAGAAATACCCTTTTTTCTTAATTTGTTCGTCTATTCAAGTTCTGAATCAAGACTAAGGATTTCTCTCTCATCATCACCAAAGAGGAAATACGGCTTTTTTCCACCACGATAAATATTTATTTCCCGACAAAACCCTCCCCTTCTATATCAACTCGTGCGATTTTGCTACATCTCGACACCGCAATTGCTGACGGCTGACTGACAGACACGCCTGCCGAGGCTAGCCCGGCAATGGGAATCCAAGTTTCCGCTCAGTCGCATCCTCCCACTGATCTCCCTGCTTATACAGAAGAAAGTTAAAGGGCACAAATCAACCACTAAATTTCGATAATTCTGACATTTTTCTGTATCCCATTTATTCATTTTACCATTACCTCTCAAAGCAAAGCACAATGCGTTGTTTCATCAATATTTGAAATTCCAGAAATGTGTTTCGAGAATATTTGAATATATATGAAACCTCTAGATGTCAATTTGAATCCATTTGAATATCATACTGTAAATGTTATGTCTTTCTCAGTTTTCCAGTGATGTAAAGGGAATAGAAAAGATTCTTTAGATAGAGAAAAAAGTTTGTTCAAAAAGTGACATTGGATCCGGGAAGTTACGTAATTACAAAGGACAAATGGAACACATTATTAATGGAAAGAATATCAACTTTTTGTTTATACGTTTCCTTTTTTTTAATAAATATCCTTAAATATCTGTGTTGGCTTTAAAGCAGTCACTCAGTAACCTCACGAAAATGATTTATTAAAATCCACATCCTAAAGACTTTACTTGAAACGAAACGAAACGAAACAAAAATAGGGAAATACTTCATCATAATACCAATAATAACAATTAATATGAGACCTGCATAAAGTTTTGAGCTTAGAAAAGAAGGATAGAGAAGGGAAAAGAAATTGTCACGATCAAATCAAAACGCGAATATTTGATATTAAAGAAGAACGCCCTTAAAAATTGTTTGTTAATAAACTTTTTTATAAATATGTATGCACATAATCCGATGTAAAAATTTTGTTTGCTTCTTCCTATTCTATATGGAGTGTTTTGTAGCAAAAGATAAGTCCTTGCATTGTTATCATTTCATTCCCTTTTGTTTTCTTCATTTTCCATTCTGACTACATTTTCTAACTTTTCAATTATTTTTGTTAATTTCTGCCTCTAAAAATAATTATGTTTCTGTTTTAAATTAGTCGTTTATTCACGTTTCAACCGTTCTCTTTCGAGGACAGACAATAGTTTCAAAAACGAATAAATGTGTTTCCTGCCAAGTAGTCAGTGGACAAAAAAAAAATGAGGGATATGACATCTGCTCTACATCGATAAAATCAAATGAATAAATAAAACTTCGGCCGGTTACGTTGTAATCTTGAAGCGCGTTATAAAAAAAACTGTTCAGACGAACTGACAAAAAAATAACAATATCAACGACAATAACAGATTGATTATCAAGCAAGTCTTTTCGTTTTTTCTCATGGCATAACTTGATTCCACGTAGATATAGTTTGAGGAGTAAAATAACAATTTGTGAATCGAGGCCTCTCAAAATTCAAATTGGCGAAAATTAAATGTGTTTTTATTGAAATAGATCGTTTTCCTTCATGGGTATAGGATAATGGTCTGCATCATATATGTTAACTTTAATTATAAAGAAAAGTGAATGTACGATCAACTTTTGTTTTCCTTAAGTCATTTGGCGCACATCGACTGTAACGAGACAGGCAGGTGAAGGTTTACTTTCTGTGCCAAAGTATAAAACCGGGTATGTGTTAAACATAGCCTCCTCGTGTCTTCAATCATAGTTTGGAATCATTTGGATAGATTACTCAAAAGGGCAAACTCTTAGAACACCTACAAATATATTTTCAAAAGATCTTTTAATATCCGATCCCATAAGAGAATGTCGAGAGGATTCTATTAATTCGTCTCATGATTGAATTTTTACTTTTATTTCTCATTATATTTCAACGCAAAAGCCAATTCTTTTGTGTGAATCACATCATTGATTTATGATGCGTTTGTACAGCTATATAATACATGATGTACTCATATCGATCCTCATTATTTGATGGAATTTGCTTCATAGTTCTGGGGGTGTTTTACAAAGATCCTAAGATGAACTTATCTCTAAGTTGGACTTAACAATTATGGAAATCCGTTAGCATCTATGAAAATATTTTGTTAAAGTTATTTTAAAAGCCATACAGTATTAACTCAAGTCGTTCATATTTTCTGTTATCAAGGAGATTTCACGCTGTTGATGTGGAATTTGTTTTTTAAAAGTCTAAAATACTTGATTTTTCGTTTTGAATATATTTTATTTTAAGGCTACAAATGGCTCTCCGAAATTGTTAAGTCCAATTTAGAGTTAAGTTCGACTTAGGATCTTGTTAAACACCCCCTGATAATGTAGGATGACATGAAGCTTTTCATATTTATAATGAATGACATCATACATTATCAATATCAAAGATACTGATGTGTTCATTAGCAGATAGCTTGTTTATTCAAATGCTTCATTAATTTAAATCAACGTTTATTATTTACCAAGGAATTCGATCTTGTAAAATTGTTATGCAAATATGATTATAAAAACGTTGGTATCTCAAGTGTGAATTCATCTTAAGCCAGTGTCGTATTTCTCTTTTGTTTATGAGCACCCGGAACTATATGAGGCTATTTTCAAAAAATAAAAATGTCCAAAAATTAATTATTATGTTTCACCTGATTTCAAAACGGATGACTGATTATATATGTAATGCGATAGTACAAATATGCAACAGTGTTTTGTTGAAAATGCCCACATTTATTTCAAAAATACCAAATAATTTGTGTGAATGTATAAACCTATTTTCTTCTATGTTTTGTCTGTTACTGTTATGAGTTTATATTCATGATTATTAATGCATTTTGTTGTTACCAAACAAATCCTCATGGAAGACCACCACTATCGGTGAAAATGTGTTACCCTGTATAAATGTAAGAAATAAATAAATAACTAAATGAATACAGATAATTGGAGATTAATATCTGTTAGCTCGCATGTAGACTTGCCTAAATTAAGTATAGCATCTATAGCTTAACATGTCTTCGTGCAATCTTGTGTAGTCAGTAAACGTCTATGATTTTCTTCTTTCTTTCTTTCTTTCTTTCTTACTTTTGTTTTCTTATAGAAGATTTCTTCGAGTTGATGTCGTTTATAAGCAAATGAGTAACAAATCGAAGAAAGGGTTTACCAAGCTAGCCTGCAGGGCAAAATTTGCCCGTGACCCCGTGATAATTGCTCTTGTCGTCGACCAATTAGCTCCCGAGGATTTGACCTTGGATCGACCCGTAACCCTACATGGAGTTCTTCCGGTACTCCAAGAAATGTGACCAAAACGTGTATGTCACACAGTATAAGAAGAGGGAAGAAGGTATTTTTAAAAGCGTTTTTCTTAAATGTGTTAGTAGATTAGTCCCCTAATGACGATTATTAAATAGAGAATTATGATTGATTTCGAATAGATTTGTTTTTCATATATCAATTAGCATGTCACTTTGATTTTACAGAAGTGTAATTACAGCTCGGTGACAGACATTTAAATACTAACGAATGGGTACATGTCATTAATTGTGTTTGAATAATTTATATGGCATCCGGTAGAGTCTTTAAAAAGGGGTGAGATCTATAATACATTTACTTACAAGCGTAAAACTACATTAATTTAATGTCAAAGGTTTCAAAGAAATAAATTTAGTTTAAGGTCGGTTTTCTTCAAAAGTTACTACACTGTATATCGGTTATACTATTGTTTAAGCAACCGCTAACAAATCTAAAGAGGTAGAGGTAGATTACTGGCTTTATAATGCATGGGATGCTATGCGATCTAATTAATACCATTTATCACCCCCCCCCCCCAAATAAAATAAAATAATACTAATAAAGTATTTTTTTTTTAATTCAATAAAATAAAATGAATATCTAAAATAACATTGCAGTATTCACCTGTGGATCAATTTCATTTTTGCACTGTATGGCGTGAAAATTGTACTTCAAAATTAATCAAATTGTTTTTAATTCACGGACCTTTGTGCAATTTGTAAAAAATTATGAGGTTCAAATATAGGAATACACATATATATTAATTAAATACCTTTTTTTTTTACATGAACAATTTGTGTCAATGTTTCCTTACCCAATCTTTCTCCTTCTCTCTCTCTCTCTCTCTCTAGTTATCTCTATCAACCTCTCTTTTCTATATCAAATACCACCGAAGCTTTCGAAGGTAACTATTTTTGCCATGTCGGAGTTTTTTGTGCAAAACCGATGGACATACTATGAGGTAAGTAAATGAAAATACATGTGTAACCTTCATTGTACTTTAAAAAATAACTTATTCGAAAAGATCATGAAGTGGGGGTATCAAGCGACATCTTATAGAATTACTACGACCCTTGCTTCTTTTTTTTTGATAATTATTTTTCCTCTTACTACATGTACACAGGTTAAACCAAAGATAAACTCCTTCGTTCAACTCAAGATGAATTAATGTGCACGTTTTACGGATGCAGATTTTAAGAGATGAGACCTTGGAGGTTCGACTTTGCACCCTACAGGGTAATGCTCTTGTACCCCATTGGCATGCCCATTAGCTCCTTTGTTTCTTAATGTGTAAGCTCCAATTCTCCAATTCTTTTCAGAGGAGGTGAGGACTTAGCGGAGGGGTGATGATACCTGCATCATGAACCCTCAGGGGCGAGGCTGTATTCGGCGGAAAATGACCATCTTTAATCTAGTTTCGGAAAGACCAAAGAGAGGTATGGGCTGCGAAAGTTTCACAAGATCAATCTAAAGTACACGTCAGGTCTTGCTTACCCACCTCTCTCTCTCTCTCTCTCTCTCTAAGGAGATTTCTAGGGTGTCAAGGACACAACTAAAAAAAAGAGAGAGAAGAGAAGAAAAAATGAAATTATTTCAGGATGAATCAGAACACCCGAGGGCTTTTGAATTAACAAACACAGGATCAAAGATATACATCCCCCACCCCATCCACTCAAAACTAAAAACTCAAAGAGCGAGTTAGACGGGGGAGGGGTGAGTTAGGAGGAGGCGCTGGAGAAGTGACACCATCAAGTTATAACACGGTGGCGGTGATGCCGAGTTAGTGACCGCGTGAAACATATTTCCTGCGGAGTTAAAAACGCCGCGTTCCCCCCGGCACTCTACCGAGCTTGTCTCTCAGCGCCCCCGTACGCGGAGAGTTTGATCAGCGCGTATTTTTAATAATACCCCTGTCTTAATGGAGAGAAGGGTAAGGATGAAAACGGTGAGAAGCTAAAAGAATAAGTGATGATATAATGTGCGAATGATTAATGTCAGCTATTTGTTAAAGAAGTTTAATACGATTTAGAGTCAAACAGAGAAAGTAAGAGAATGTGGATTTTTTTTTTTTTTTTTTAAATGAGTTATACTAAAAGAGCTATACGATATACAAAATGTGACATCGCATGTACAATTAGATCAATTTTTAAATGCACTTGCATTTATCCGTGGAAGATAAAGAGTGTTCTCCTAGTACTCTAAAAATGAATACGGAAAATGAGTGAAAGGGAAAAAGATCTAACCTTCGTCAGAAGATAGTAATGAGGACACACAGTCAATAGCATGATAAGGAGAAGGAGAAGAATATTCCGAGTTTTATATTTTTCGTTAACAGTGATATGGGACCGACCCCTTGGAATATTGAAATAAAACGAAGGGAAAACATCAGCCGATTTTAGAATGTCCACTGAATTCAAAGAATGTCTTAAAACTGGGGAATATGATCACCAGGTGAGGGTAAAAGGGGACGCAATGGAAGCAAAATAATCAACACCAGCAAGACTTCATGAAAACCAGAAGACCGCTGAACAAAAGAGAAAAGGCCTTGGTGTTTGTCCCGATGGAATTCTGTCCTAAGGGAAATATTTCCAACCCCCCCCCCCCCCCTCCTCCTCCTTCTTTTCCTTCTCCTTTTTCGTTTTTTTGTGGTCCGCGAACCCCATTCTTCCCACCTGCTAGTACCAGTGAACGTGAGGCCCATCGGGTCATGATGAAAGGTCCAGCCAGAGTCGCTGGCGGGTTCCACAGGCGTGACCAGGTGCGAACAGGTACGCTGCAGGGGGGAGCGGGTCTGGCAGTTACATTTTTAAGACATCAAATTTACAACACTGTTAAACTTGTAAAAGTTTTGATCCGATTTATTATTTTCCTTGAGATTGATAAGTTCAGGTGACGCGGTTTTATAGAGTGCCATGAAGCTGTGCTTCGTGTGTATTAATGAGCAGGTGATAACAAGATAAGAGCTGGAATATGTTAGTGATGAAATATAATGAGGGGTTTCAAAAGGAAACTAGTAGTAGTAGTAGTAGTAGTAGTAGTAGTAGTAGTAGTAGTAGCAGCAGCAGTAGTAGAAGTAGTAGTATGAATTGAAATTTTTTAATTGAATTTATTTATTCACAGTAAAACTCACATCAGCCTAAAAGGACTGCTTTTCAGCAAGTCCGTGTAAAAAGCATGAAACAGATCATAAATACATGGGGAAAACTACTTATTAGTAGTAGTAGTAGTAGTAGCAGCAGCAGCAGCATTAGTAGTAGAAGTGGTAGTGAAGGTAGTAGTAGTAGTAGTAGTAGTAGTAGTAGTAGTAGTAGAAGAAGAAAAAGGAGCAGAAGCAATGTAAATTGTCGAGGTAGACACAAGTAGAATAATAATTATTATTGTTAGGATGTTGTGAACGATGATAAACAGATATAAATGAATATTTTCAAAGGTTTTATAACTCAATATTTTTTTCATAAAATGGATTAAAATTTGTTTCCGGTCACCTAACCCGCCCACTTTCCATTCTGAACAAATCTCGAAACACAGAAGTAGAATCGAAATATTTTTATTTTCTTTTTACAGAACCAAGGCCAAACGTGAATGAGAATTAAATCGGCAACGAACGGAAACTCTTGAAATTAATTTGGGCACGGTCATTAGTAGTAAGTTGCGGTCAGTTGACCACTATACACAGACTTTGTCTTCTCTTTCCCTGACCCTTGCACGTTTGTGTCCATATCCTTCCGTCATCCACTGGCTAGCCTTACTCACTTTCTTGTCACTAACTAGTTGCGGATATATATTACCCCAATCAAGGAGTGATGAGAGGCAGGAGAAAGTACAAGTCACCAGTCAAGGTCACGGCTAAGAGGAGCGGGCATCTTAAAGAGTTGGTTGGTTAGCGGGGAGATGGATGGATATGGTGATGGGGAGAGAAACATCAGTGGTGGGAGGAGATGGAAGGAGGAGGAGGAGGAGGAGGAGATGGAAGTGTGGAAGGAGTGAGTAAGGTCGAGAGAGTTAAGGAAAAGAAAAGAGGGTATATTAAACTTAAAGTGTTGATGGTTTGTTTTAATGGACATCATCATTCGGAGAAAAACAATGGTGGAAGAAAGAGGAAGAGGTTGGGGAGTTTGGGGAGGATACGAGAAGTAGAAGGAGGGTGGCTGGGGAAGACCAAGTGTATAATGTGAAGGAAGGTTGAGAGAACGGGTATCTTAAAGGTACTATGTCCCTTTTGCAGCCAACCTCAAATTCTGTAGAACTTTGCAGGAATTATGAATATGTCATGTATGTCCCATCTGTGAAATTTAAATGTTAGCAGTGTCCTCATATTCAAATTATGCAAGGGAACCTGTTTACTTGCTAGACTTCACTGTCAGACACTATTGAGTGGCTGACTGGCTTTTTTCTTCTTCTTTGGTTATAACATACATGAAAAGAGTTGTAAAGGGTACATGAGCATTTGTCTACATCAATAACCCACTTCTTGTGATGGCCAAGATTAAACTGATTGAATCTTTGCACAGCATAAAACGTATGACCATTCGGTACAATTGTCTGAAAATCAAGACTATTACTTTTGGGCTCTATAGCCCTAAAGTCTATTTGACAACTAATAGTCGTTATTTTCCCACTTGAAGACATTTTCAAGCCCCACCTTTTTTAGGGAAGTTCTAAATTAGTATTATCTTTCAAATGCAGTTTGAATTTAACTTTTTCATTTGTTTGGCCTGCAAATGGAACATAGTACCTTTAAAGAGGTGGCTGGTGAGGGAAAATCGAAATATTGAAATGATTGTTGGTGGAAGGAAGGTAGGAAGATGGCTAGAGGAGTTTGGTAGGAGGAGGGTGGATGAAGAGGTGAAACTCAGAGGGAAGGAAGGAAATGCCTAAAAGAAAGAAGACGCGATGGAGATTGGTGGTATAATATATTGGACGAGATATTACAAATTTATCCGACATTTTACAGAACCAAGAAATGACCGAGGTACAAGGACTTTAAGAGAAAAAAATATTTGTAACAGGGTGACGACCATCCTAACGACGAGGATGATGATGATTGTGATGATGCTGGTGGTGATGATATCGATGATGATGATGTTGATGATGTTGATGAAGATGATGATGATGACCTGGTTTATAAGAGGAATAGGTGAATGAAAAGGAGAAAATATGATACTAATAGTGTTGGTGAATGTCTTGTTCAGACAGGGGTCAGTAAAATACAAACTATGCTTTCAATTACTAGTAACAAATTATTACTTTCTATTGATAATAATTATTGGAAAAGCGAAAGTTAATATCTAAAATATGTAAGTGAATCTGAAATAATAATTAAGAGGGGATATCATTTTGCCATTCCGCGCCGGGCTTTTATTTGACTCATGATTCCCGCCTTAACCATCACGACCAATGTCAATAAACAAAGAGGCCCTGATGGTAATGATATGAGACATCATGATGATGAGGCCCAATGAAATATTTTAGGCAATGCGGCTTCGGAATGTTTTATCTTGGGGGAGCGGGGGCAGAAGGAGCCCTGTCATACCTGGTAGAACATTTATATTTCCTCTTTGGTGTACCCAACTCCCTTTTTCGGAATCAGTGGGAAGAAGAATGGGAAGTTTGACGGGAGTGGGGGCAGAAAGAGCCCTGTCATACCTGGTAGAACATTTTTATTACCTCCCTGGTATACCCAACTCCCCTCTTTGGGATCGGTGGAACGAAGAATGGGACGTTTGACGGGCTAATGAAGGAAGGATTCGCCTGGCTCTGGAATATTTTCATATTTATTTGGTTTGTACCTGACTCTGTCAGCTCCCGCGATGGCCAGATGCCGCGTGAATGACAACCGGCTTTCACGACAGTGGTTGTCAGGATGCGGGAAGATGGAGATGGAGAGAAAGGCAACAAGATGGTTGGGAGAGAGAGAGAGAGAGAGAGAGAGAGAGGGGGAGAGAGAGAAAGAGAGAGAGAACCGGAGGGGAGAGGAAGAGACGATGAGGAGAAAGAGATTTGGAGGGAGAGAGCGAGAGAGAGAGAGAGAGAGAGAGAAAGGGAGAGAATCGTAAAGAGAGAGAAAGAACCGGAGGGGAGAGCAAGAGAAGATGAGACGAGAGAGTCCAATGAGTCGGAGAAAGAGAATAATTGAGACAGAAAGAAAGGGCAAAATGGGGGAAGGAGGTGGAAGAACGAAGGAAGGAGGGAGAGTGGGAGGGAGTGGAGGGATGAAGAAAGAGAGAGAGAGAGAGAGAGAGAGAGAGAGAGAGAGAGAGAGAGAGAGAGAGTTTTTGTACATTTGAAATATGGATGAATTGTAGATGTGTGATATGAGCGAGAGTGAGAGTGGGTGTGTGACTGTTCCTGAAAGAGGGGGAAGAGAGAAGATATAAGTGATGAACGGATGGAATGCATTTATAATGAAATAGATTCTAGTATCAAATAACACTTCAGTTCTGGGAAGAGGGTGTAATAGGCAGATACTGAGGAAGACACATACATATATTGACAGATATAGGGAGACAGAGTTAGATAAAGACATGGAGAGGCGATGAATAAAGAGCGATGGGGAAGAGGAGGAGGAGAGGAATGTAGAGCGATGTTGAATTACAAGAAATGTAAATTAATGGCCACCCCCCCCCCCTCCCTCCTCATGGAATGGTCATTATTGTGTATTAACTTGATTGGTTCCAATAGTTCCATTTTTATCATTTCTAAGAAATATTCAGGCAAGCAACATGTTGTTAAGTAAGCTATTTAAAAAAAATCTATAATGAATTTTTTTTTTTAAAGTAGACATAATACCTATCATCGCGGTTATGTTTGTATAAGGCAATGCAATTGCTTACTACGCCCGCTCAGCAAATTTACGTCGACAACGCAGCGTAGCCTTCATGTTACTTATCTACCATTAGACCCCTCCCCATATTTGTTTTTACTCATTTTATTTGGTTTTTATTTCATGATGCCTGCCATGTCACTCCTTCTTTTGATTTTTGCGTTATGTCATTGAAGAAAACAGCACAATAATGTTTTTCAGAACATTTTCGTAAATCATCACCTAACATCTTAGCGCTTTTTGTTCATTTTAAGGGTTGTCACCCCCCCCCCTCCCAATTTTGACTTTTTCTTGTTTTTACTTAAACGATCGACAACAATTTCTTTCCTCGTCTCATGTATACTGTTTTCAATATCTGCTGTCATTGGTGTTTTCTGAGTAATTTTCTTTCTTCAATGCACCGTTTCCCTTTAACCTTGGCCCCTTCCCTCATACTTCATCAGTCTCTTTGACCAAACTCTCTCCCTTTTCCCCCTGGAGTCCACCTGAAAGTCCCCCTGTCCACCACACGCGTCCCCCGCAACACCAGGAAACAGATTTCGGTCCCCCACCAGGACTATTCCATTTCGACTTTCTATTTTCGTCGGCATTCCTTGCGCGTTTGATTCCGGACCGCTTGACCGTCACCGACTTGACCATTTGGGTTGGACACTGGGGAACAAAACCGTGCATTCTGCTTCTAAAAGTACATCTTCGAGGGGTCGCACGTGACTTGTTTTGGCCTTGACCTTCTCCCCGGCTCGGAAATCGGGTCATTTGCCCCCGAGCGCAATATTGTCATATTTCTTTCAGCGCGCTGCGTGTTTCTTTTTCGAAGCAGGCGAAATTCATTTTGTACTTTTTCCGCGTACAGGCAAGCGCTAACGATGTGGTCTGCTCAGCAGGTCACGTGATACTGATTATCATGAGGGGTATCCTTCCGGGAGGTTTTTTTTGGGGGGGGGGGCCAAATTTATTTTGGACGTACATGTATGTTTATATAATGCTACCGATTTATATACGTATGCCCCCCTCCCCCCTGACGCCCCCTTGACGCCCCCTTGAATATTGATCGGCGTAAATGATTGCATCAATGAACATGATTAGAACATTTCGAAGACTGCGCAGGGAGTTCATCGTAAGTGGATAAATGATAATGTTGCTTTGGGAGTTGCAATTCATCTTGTGGGTAAATTATGAAAGTCAAATATCGTCAAGAGCCTCTCAATTTTTTATTTTTTTGTAATTGTTATATTTGCTTTAATATAATTACATGAATTACAAAACAAGAAACGCCGAGTGTCTGGACCTGAAAGACCAAACTGGGAGCTATGGCAGTTCCATCATAATGTTATAGTGGAGTCGACAACTAGAGAGGGGGTGAGATGTGCCTCCCCCCCCCCCTAATTATTTTTCAACAAATGTTTTATTTAAGTGCCTCGTCTACACAAAAAATCTTGCTTTGACCGTTTCATCCATCTTTATTGAACATCTGTTGGTAAGATCGGACGCAACAGGTATAACCTTTTTCGGCACATTTGAAAATAAAAAACCTAGTCCATCTCTGTTAGTTGCCATTTGCTTTTTTGTTTTTTTGCCTTGTATGTGTGTGTGTGTGTTTTGGGGGGTCTTTTATTTGGTTTTGGTTTTGGTTTTTTTCTTCTTATTTTGTCGAAAAACTGTGTCAAGAATCATGATTTACTCATAATGACCTATGGGACCCAAGTCATCTATTTAGTTATCACATTTAATAAATTTATTAATCTATGTACCCATTCATTTTGTATATTGCTTGTGCAAGTAAAATTTTGTCTATATATATATATATATATATATATATATATATATATATATATATATATATATATCGGTCTATCAGTCTCTCTTTATCCCAATCTACTGGCCTACCTGTCTATCTACATTCTATAGAATCCCTGTCAGTATATTTTAGTTACGAGGGCATGAAGATTCCTGTCATTTGAATTCAAACTTACAAACAACCATTGTGATAACCAGCGGTTTCTCAAGATGACAGTCCTTCGCCTGAGATCGCCGGGGTTAATTCTCTGGGTCTCCCATCCAAACGAAGAATCACATGGGGGAGCAGTGACGGAGTCAAAAGGGGGCACTCCCCCCCCCCCCCCCCCTCACTCGAGTGGTGAAAAAAGTGAGGGAAAAGGAGAAAGGGGAAGGGAGAAAGTAAAACGGACGAGAAAAGAAGAGGCCTGACCCACGTCCCCTCACCCTCCGCCAGCCTTGTAAATTCGCATTCTATTTTCAGAATAACACCGATGCCTCCCCCCCCCCCATCGTTCCTGTGCCCCCTCAATAGGAAGACACACGCTACGCCTCTGTGGGGAAAGGGTATTACTTCATCACTCCTCGGCCCACGGTTACTCCGTAACTCAAAGTTCCGTGGCTTGACCAAAAAAATGTAACGGGTGAACTTGGGATGTCGTGTACTTTTTTCATTCTTCTTCCTTCCTTTCTCTAACTTGTCTTTGATCTCTCTCTCGGACGACTTCATGTGAATGAAAGGAGAAAGAGAGGTTGTTCTTGGAGCCCCCCCCCCCCCCACCTCTCTCTCTCTCTCTCTCTCTCTCTCTCTCTCTCTCTCTATCACTGTCAGATAAAGGTTAAAATAGGGGAAATTATTGATATTATCCATACAAACCTACTGCCGTATACTCAATGGTTTGATGTGATAGGACGTGGGAAAATTTAGTACATAAACTTTCATAAGTGCACTTTTCATCCATGCACTACAGTATCGCTTCATACTGTAACTTATTTTCTAACATAGAGGGGTTCTGTTTCAAATCATATCCTCCTTTCTTCAAAATTCAATGTTCAACCCTTTTCCCTCTATGCACCTCTTTCCTCCACCCCCTCCACTACCCGCTTGTTTAACTGCCCCTTTGCCCTCCTCCCCGTAGTACTGTAGTAAATCAAAATATATTGATAGATAGCCAGATAGACTGATACCGTAGGTAGAAGAATAGACGGATAAATGGACCCTTTGCTTTGGACAAGGGAAAGTCGCTGAAGCCGCGAAACCCCTAGCCATTATTTAAGGGTCATTTAGGGGCATTTCGAAGTAAAGCTCATTTTCGCAATTTTTCGAAAATTTGTGTAACATTGAAAAACGGACCCATGTTTAAGGATATTTTGGTTAAAAATGTGACCCATGTTTAGAGATTTTTTGTGAAAAAGTGACCCGTTAGAGCGGCACACCCCGTATGTCTTAATTTGAATATCCCCCCCCCCCCGGGTAAATGGATAGATAATTATGTTGGAATCTCATCCATGAAGGCCCGAATTCACAAAGGAGGTTTTCGTACGTCATATGACGCGTTTTTACGCGTTTTTTTACGAACCTGGTTTGTAAAGAACAAAAGGAGGTTTGGCGAAACAAAAGGAGGTTTGTCGACAAACCTCCTTTGTGAATTCGGGCCTATAAGTAGGCCTATTTTATGCTAGAAAAAAAAGAAATCGTGCAAATTATGATTCGTGATATAAATTATGCAATGCAGCAAGTTACCAAAAAAAATCGGAGAAAAGTAATTTGATTGTTCCAAACACGTGGGCTTTCAAGCGATCTTGTGTGTGATAATTTAATTTACAAAATGGCTGTGTTTCTCAGTGACCTGAAATTGAACTTTGGACTTTCTATTGCACGATCTTGAAATGTTCTTGCGCATCTTATATTTACTACACTTCACACCAACAATTTTTTACCCAACAAAATTTACATCTGCTTTGAAATAGGTGAAATTGGAAAGGGTGATGGAACATATTTTAGAGTACGGTATCAACTTCCACCTCACCCTTCAATTCACAGCTGTTGGGGTTTTAGCACGCAAGACCCATGTTCTGTTTCTCAATTGGGGTGAATTCAGTATACGTCAATCCAAATGAACTTTTCTTCAACTTTACACCCTTTTCCACTTTGCATTTTGGTATTCATTTCATTTTACAAAACATATTTTCCCCGGATATTTTCCAGTCTTTTCGAGGGGCGCGGGTGGTCCCAAACTTTGCCATTTTAAGGGTTTGCAAGTGAAATGTCCGTTTGCCCTTTTTTGAATAATTTGTTCACCCCTCAGTTTCTTTACCTATTTAGTCATCCTATTGTCTTTATGCGTGACGATTATCGTTTCCCTGTCCTGATGCTGATTATCATTATCATTCATCGACTCATTCGATTCATTTCTTTCGATATTTGGCATACTTTTGAAAGTTCAACTACTAAAAATCGACACCGAGACGCCATAATCCTGTCAGATACAAACCACATGAGGGCGCAATGTACAATAAAAATTCACCCACTGAGTCTGGGGAGAAAAAAAAGTAGATCGATGGATTCAATATAGCCATGATGGTTCTGTGCTTCAAAAACGAAAATAATTCTATTTCTCGAATGAAGGAGATGATAAGGGAAGGAGAAACAGAAAGTGAATACTGTGGTATTTTTTTTTTTTTTTTTAAATGTATTTGTATTTGAATAGTTGTTTGTAGTGGCCTAGCGCCAGCTACGATGGAATGAGAAAGCAGTTGAGAATAAAAAATGGCTAGCACCACAACAACATAGACTGGACTGGTCATTGCTATGTCCAATATTCAAGTTACTTCCAAGGTATAAACATTCGTTTACTACAAATACAATCAGAGTCATCTCGATTAATAAGTAGTCGTTGATAAATTTCTTTGTAAAGTATTTTATGCTCATTTAAAAAACAATTCTTTCCCAATTTCTTACATCATAATATCAATTTCGAAATAGTTCTATAAGGTTTTTTTAAATTCTGAGTAATTTCAAAAACATACCACGGAAGATGTAGCTAAAGGATTAAGTGATTGAAAATGAAAATCTAAGCTCTAGGGTGAAAAGAAAATAGACACATATCACTATATTGTACGAATTTAAAGACTAAATTTTAACTGATATTGCTATCGATGGGATTTGATTATAAAATACTTACGACTTAAAACAGTTTAATGTAAGTCCCTCAATATTTATCTATTTAGCCTAATATTTCTATACCTGATTTAACAAATTGATTCAATATTCTTTTGGTCTTTTTCTTTTTGAGTATATATATATATATATATATATATATATATATATATATATATATTTATATATATATATATAGATATTTGTTTACACAAAATTAAAATTTCATCATGAATTCGATGACATTACTCCCACCCCTGATTGCTCCGTAACATAATTATTTCGCATTTAAAAATCTAAACTCTTTTTCTTTTTTGTAATAGTTTATTAATTTATATAAGAGACTGTGTTTTTTAACATCAAGCGGGTGTGAGTACAAAGAACAAATAGCTATGATCCATTAATACAACTTGTGTACAATCATGATTTCACGTACTATGCACAATTCTGAATACTCAAGAACATGATTATGATAGCTTGAATTTTAACGACAAAACATTAAAGACTCATGTCATGTCATATAATATTCTGGGTGAAATATCGTATAATTCATGTTGAGGAAAGAGACCAAATTGGATAAACAAATTCTTATCAAAGTTCATCGTGATCATCATATCCTTCGTCGTCGTCGTCGTCGTCATGAGCTAAGGTCTTTTCGACATCACCAACAGCTTCATTGCCTTCATCATTGTTGACGAAAACATCTTTCTTTTCCTTCATGTTCGTAGGCTTATTGTATTGTCGGAGATGTTCAGATCATCTGGTTTACTATCAACTCCAATTTTCAAGTCGGGTTTCTTTTTAACGCATCGGCAGGCGGCGTCTTGCGCCTTCGGGAACATCTTACATCCGGGTTCCATGATCATGATTCCAAGCATCCCCATTGCAGAGTGGCATGCTGCGGGGTGAGGGGTGAGGGGTCACAGAGAGGGGTGATGTGGGAGAGAGAGAGAAAGAGATAGTCAGAGACAGAGAATCAGAGAAAGAGGGAAAAGATAAAACATTAGATATTCTATTTTACAGGATCAGGTTCCAGGACTATCCACTGGAAGACCAACCTGGATCTTCTATTCCCAGACAACTAGAATAAATAGAAAATACCGAACAAGTGCACGTATCAATACATTGGTCTTTATGTAGTTGTTCCGGGGGCAACTGGGGTAATCGATTAATGGAGTATCGCGTTGTCCTTGGGAGTAGTTGTCTGGAGTTACGTTTTGTGGTATTGTGGTATATTAAATCTTACTTCCAGAAGTATTCAACAAAGGCCCTCATTCAACCAGCTAACCTTTCATTCGTGAGTTATGAAAAACACAACAAATTTTTAATTTACAAGGGGTATGAATAATTTAGTGTTAACTGTATATACATTTAACAACTAGATCATTCATATCCTATCCAAATTTTGTAATGTGGCATATTAAAGCTTACATCTAAAAGTATTCAACAAAAACCCTTATCAACCAGTTTACCTTCCATTCATGACTTATGAAAAACACAAAAGTTTACAATGGGTATGAATAATTTAGTTGTAAACTGTTTATGATAGAGGTCTTACATTTAACGACTTTCTCCGTTTTGATGATCCCTTTCTCCTCCAGCTCCACGCAGATGTTCTCTATGCACATATGAAACTCCATGTCACACTGTTTCCGTTCCCGTGCACAGGTGTGGTAACAAATCTGGTGTCTCGCGCAGCATCCTGAGGCCCCTGGTATACGGTCCCACTGAATGAGGAATATAAAATGGATAAGTTTTAATTTTTAAAGAAAGTCCGCCACTTTATAAACTCATTTTCCAAAGTTGCTTTGGCACAGGTATGGTAACAAATCTGGTGTTTCGAGCAGCATCCTGAAGCCACTGGTAAACGGTTCAACTGGAACTGGGACAAAAGCAACGGCACATTACAAAGAACCAGATATAGAAGTTGATGGAAAGCCTTAATCTCCAATGTCTTGAACAGACAGGGCACCTATAGCAAGAAAGAAAGCAATGTTTACTTTAAAGAAAGTCCGCCGCTTTATAAAATCTCCTTTTAATTTAAAGTCTCGAAGAGCATCTCGATGCACCTGGCATTCGCTGACATTTTAATGTATTTTTATCATATGTATGTATCTATGTATTTTTTCGTATCCACAGGCCCCAAATAATGTTCAACAAAAAGCATAATTGTATGCTTAAAGAATCGTACACATTATAATAGTATAACAGAATTACCAAAAAATTACAACCTACAACCTTTCGAAAAGAGCCATCATATTATATATCATATTCAAGATGAATAAATTTTGGAAAGATAAAACAAAATATATTTATCTGAATATTGTAAGGGAATTAAATGAATACAGTATAATCCTGTACTAATCTAGTACACGATTATTTACTATAATTTAGAGATCGTTATACAACTTAAATCTACCAAGCTAGGTGGTGTTGATCAGTTCGATAATATTTGGAGAAAAAAATCTTACAATGCAAACAGAAAATGATAGCTACTACTGTGTACATACCGAGCTGTCATATAGCCTGCAGTTTTTAAAAGCTGGCATTTTGAAATCTGGGTTCTGTTCCTGCACCCGACCTGAAAACGAAAGAATAAAAAACTTCTTTATCATACAAGATTTGTCTTTTCCCGCTAAAAACAATGATACAAAATATGTCATCTGACATTAGGCAGGTAGTATTAAAAACTGATGAAGGACGTCCAACCAAACAGCGGATTGTTTGCATTTGCATAATTAGCGGGCACAGGGGCACATGCCCCCCCCCCCCCCAAAAAAAAAAATAATAAATAAATAAATAAATAAATAAATAAATAAGTAAAATAAATAAATAAATAAATAAATAAATAAATAGATAAATGAATAAAAAAAAATTTTAAAATAAATAATAATAATAATATATCGAATGGCAAAAATAGAGAGAAATACTTACACACAGATAGGTCAAGAGAAAGAGAGGGGAGAGACGGACAGACGGAGAAACGGAGAAAGAGAGAGAGAGAGAGAGAGAGAAAGAGGGGGAGTGGAATCGGGGAAAGGGAAATACAAAAAACATTAACAAAATTATTGCAATTAAACAGCTCCCACCCACACCCCCCCCCCCCCTCGTGTGAGGCCGTGTTCGTTCGCAATATTTTCATATAGCACGACAGGTTCCCCCACCCATCACCCCATGACACAAAATGTTCCAATTTATTTTTTACGCTACGCCCCTTTTTGTTCAAACTATATACAAAAGAGGAACACTGAAAAGGTAATGAACGAAAATAAAATCTTTGCTAACGTTACCCTTCGGGCAGTGAAATTCGCATTCCGACGTCGCCTTCATCTGCTCCTCCATCACATCGTCCTCGGACATCTGCGCAGGGGGCTTCCCCGGCCAGTTCGGATCCTCTGCCTTCAGCTTTCCAATGTCCTGCATGAGCTTGTGCGTGAGCTTGTCCGTCAGATGCTGGAAGTCCTCCATCGCCAACGACTCCACGGACGACGAGCCCGCCGACCCCGGGCTGAGCGCCGACGCGGTGACCAAGTGGACGATGACGACGAGGATGGTGGGAAGGACGAGGTCCTGATCGATGATACGGGTCGGGACCATGCTGAAGATCATGTTGAGTTGGAAATCGAGTTGAAGTTAAACAACAGTGGAACAAGCAACCTTCTGTGTATACAAACAGGTCGGTTGGATCCACGTCTAGACCTTTAAGGTTTTAATCCAAAATTAATGTTTCTATTCTGCGTTAAATCTTCTCGTCCTGCATAAAGTGATCTCTCGAAAGAGCATTCCTTTTTTATCGTGTATTCTCGTACCTTGCTATGTTAAGCACACAAGATGAACGTATCACTATCGTTAGCATAAGTTCCAATACGTAGTTTGGCATCTATAGACGTTATATGGGTGACTTCCAATCATGCTTCAGCAAAGTATCCAAACAGTCATTTTAAAACTTGTCACAGAATCAGCCACTCCGGAACGGAAGCCACTATCTTACTAACAAGGCTGGTAAAGAAAAAAATCTTGACCTGGCGAACAGATTAAATACGAATTAAGCAAAGTTCGTACCGAAAAAAGTTCAGTGTTTAAAAACTAGAAAGAAATGAATATGTCTCCTGAAACGCCGAACAGATCTGGTTTAATCATCAGATCGTGAATCCATGCAATAAAAAATTAACACAACATTCAGCTTCCGGTTATGTATATATGCCACTTCCAAGTTCCACGTAGCAAACTAGTATGATGCATATCAACGTAATCTAACCATGCATTCATTCGCATGAGGGTAAAACTGATTTTATTGTAAAGAGAACTCTTTTGTCAATATTGAGCATGTCAAGGGGAATTTCATTTTTCAATGAGAACTTAGTGATCCATAAAAATTGGAACTTTGGACTCGACGTGTCGATTTTCTTCCCAATAATTATTTCTGGTGTCTATTACAAGAGATCCTAAACGGATATGGTATTTGACTTTAAGAGAGGCGGTGTGGATTCATATGCATTGGAGGAGGGGTAGGGTAAATGTGAACAAATATCGGTACAAAGTTGTTGATATAAGTTTTGCTACTTCTGCATAGGCTAATGGCGTCTGCCAGATGACGAAATCAAAAGGTTACCAAGGAAAACTGCAGTATACCCCGTACACTCTACAAATATACACACTTACTTCCCGACTTACTTTCTCTCTCTCTCTCTCTCTCTCTCTCTCTCTTCCTCCCCCAATCATACTGTAAACTAATAAAAAAATACCCTCTCACCAATCTATCTCTAAAACACCAATCATCCAAAACCACTGCCAAATTCACTTAAAGGCACACTGTCCTACTTGTAACTACTTGCTCCCTCTATATAGAAAGCTTCCCCAATCGGTGCCTGTTGGTCCCCCATGATCCTCTTTTTCTTATGTTAAATGACAGCTGAGTTAATGAGATAGCCAGGCGCGTACGCAGGATTTTTTCAAGGGGGGGGGGGGGGGGGGGGTTTTAACATTTATAAATCGGTCCGAAAATTTCGCAACGACTCAGCCAGCCGCTGAATAAGCGGGGGGGGGGGGGGGGGGGGGGGGGGGGGGGGGGGGGGGGGGGGGTAAGAGGACACATTTATTTTTTTTTTGGTCCCAAAAAAATCGCAACGACTCAGCCGACCGCTGAATAAGCGGGGGGGGGGGGGGGGGGGGGGGGGAGGGGGGGGGGGGGGGGGGGGGGGGGGGGGGGTAAGAGGGCACTTTTTTTTTTTTTTTTTTTGTCTCGAAATTTGGAAATTTGACATTTTGCTCCGTTGGGGGGGGGTAAGGTCACCTTTTTTAGGTCGGCCATGGGAATAATTTTTTTTTTTTTTTTTTTTATTTATTAAAAAAAAAAAAAAAAAAAAAAAATCAAAAAGGGGGGGGGGGGGGGGGGGGTTTAGGTTTTTTTTAGGGGGTTTTACACACAAAAAAAATTCCAAAGGCGTACGCGCCTGGAGATAGCCACCTGTCACAGTAACCTCGCTGGCTCGCTGTGTGGTCGAATCCCTTCTGGCTGAAGTAATAAAGCCTCCCTTTAAATCCCTCTCTCCTAAGTCTCCAAGATAAAAGGAGCAGAGCCCTATTAAAGTCACATAGAAGTCAGGGGCGGTATTCTGAACATTGTTGTAAGTTTTGTGTTATCTTTTGTTGTATCTTCCAGAGATAACACAGCGCTAATATTGTTGTAAGTTGGTATTCTGAACATTATTTTATCCCTGTGTTATCTCTTGAAGGACCGCCTCTATCTTATCTTTGACCATTGATGACACGCCCATTTTTTGTGGACCCTACCAATCAAAATCTATTTTATATAAGCATGATAAGTAGGTCAACCAATAGGAATACTTTATGCCATATCTGAAGATGCGCCTAGCGCATACTAATCTTGGGCGTAATTAGTTATTTGAGCACTTATTACGCGCGTCATCATTATGCGCTGTGAATGTGGATCATGAAGACAAATCACGCTTTCACTATATTGGTTAAGATGAGAGCATTAAAATCGTCATATCCTATCATGTAATATCTTAGAAAGTTCTCATCTGTGATGTTTCCGGTCAACACACAATCTTCTTCTAACTCGTCTATTGGCACGAAGTTGGTTCTGGGCAAAAAATATTGCCGCAATTATATCACCACGAAAGATACAACAACCCCCTACCTGTTGTAAATATTGTTGTAAATACCATGCGAGATAAGATAAGATAAAAGATACAACAACTTTCAGAATACCAATTATCTCGACATATTATCTCCCGTGCGCATATGCAAATGAGGATTAAATGCCACTTTATTAATAATACGCACAATTACAAGCGCACCAAACTATGAGCGCAGGCGCGGCCAATAAGATGAGAGAAAAGATACAACAAAAGATAACACAAAAGTTACAACAATGTTCAGAATACCAACTTTATCTTATCTTCAAAGATACAACAATATTAGATATAACACAGGGTTCAGAATACCGTCCCAGCTCTCATGGGGAATTCGACACCGTTCGGGTGTTTGGCCAAATAACAGGTGTTGTCAATCACCAGGGTTAGCCTTGAGTTTTATGACCATTATACCTTATGTAATGCTTTGCTTTTCCTTCGCCCGAATAATCTCCGAGCATGCTCCGAGAGACTAGGGGGTAATTCTTGACGGGCCAGCGGGTTTGCTGTGTGCAGATTTGTACTCCATTAATGGTATTTCCACCAAGTCTGGTCTCAGCGAATTATAGCCTTCTGCACATGGAAACTGACTACCCACTCCCTTTAAAATCAGTACAACTCACTCAGATCATGTCCAGTGCAGGTCTGCATGTGTTCTATTATATGCTGTCATGAAGCATCATACTGAACATTTTTAGGCAAAGTGTATCCAAATGAAATACATCATAAACCAATAGCAAAGTAGGATTTAGGAGTTAGACTGAATATTCAAAAGGAAAAAGGTAAGAGAACCAATGAGAAGTGGAAATACCTAAGCCATGAATAAAGAATGAGAAGAAAACAAAGGAACATACCAGGTGAAATGGACAAATTGGTATGTATTATAACTATAATGAATATTATGTAACCACATACCTGTATTCATTTTTTTATACTATCATTGGTTTATATTATGTTATACAAGCATTGCTTTTTAATAGGTTCCTCATATTTCACGTTACGGATTATTTACTGCCATCATTGTCATTATGCTTTATCTTGCTAACTATTGATAATATTTAAACTGTTCTTTTGTGGAATGTGAAACAATAAAAACAGAACAAACAAACAAAGTAATGAATTATGTAAGTGAATAAGCAAATTATGTGAAATGAATATGTATAAAGAGAAGAGATTAGAGACACAAATAGTAACTGTAACAAATACAAGTATGGAATGAGTCTAATTTTAACTCTTACCATACAGTCATCCTTTATACCCCCCTCCTCTCTCTCTCTCTCTCTCTCCCTCTCTCTCTCTCTCTCTTTCTCTTTCATTGCTATACAGTGTGAGTCTAAAAAAGATTACACCTAGAAAATTGCTAATTATTAAACAAATCATTGATGAACATTAAATTGTTATATGTCTCATGAAAGAGTGTTTTATTCCAAATCATTTGGTACCATTTTTGTGTTATGTGTTCACGCTTGGATGAACAGGAGACAATGTTTGCTAGAGTGCAAACATCGACTTGCGCCAAAGTTGCCTATGTGATGTTTGAATAATAAAACAAATGGGATTTGGGTATTAATTCGGTCTTTGCAGATCCAAATAACATCCCTAACAAAATTAATCATGCCTCTCATATATTAGATATTGAATATTAAATATCAACGAACATTTGTGCGCGTGTATGTGGGTGTGTGTGACTTTGCCCTTTGCAAAAAACATATGCAATGCATTTCATTTGATAAATTCAATCCATTCTCTCACTCCGCTAATCCCAACATAATACATACTGTAGGCATCACTTTGGCGCAAGTCGATTTTTGCACTGTCGCAAACAATGCCACCTGTTCATCCAAGCGTGAACACATACCACACAAAAATGGTACTAAATGATTTGGGATAAAACACTCTTTCAAAAGATGTATAATAATTTACTTTTCATAGATGATTTTAAAAATAATTAGCAATTTTCTAGGTCTAAACTTTTTTTGACTCACACGGTATAGGCTATTAAGCTAATAAACCGGCCGACTAATATTATATAACAATTTTATTCATACTTTTTTAACAAACTGGACAGCCTGAAAGCTTGCCCAATGATTGCCCGACATGGATTCCTAGTATTGTATTAATATCATGTCACTAGGTCCCCAGTAAAAACATTCATACATTTTAATATGTTAGTAAACCGATCTATTGTCAACCCGGCCTGAGCAGCCCGCTCAAATCCGTAGTTAAAGCCCCTCTAAAATGTTGGGAGCCCCACAAATTTGATGGCAAAAAATTAATTTAAGTTGTCTCATAATATAAAATAGGATGTCATTTAAAATACAAAATTCATGTTTACTGCGAGAACCTAAATTTTGTATTCTTTTATCAATATTCGACTTTAAACACATTATTTTTGGGGGAAATATTTCCAGAAGTGTATCTTAAATAACGCCCCCTTTCACATTATGATACAATTTAAGTGAAATTTTGCCATCAAATTTTCGGCGAATTTGGGGCAAAGCAACGAGATATATATTAAAAACCAAAACAAATGATCAATGTAGAATCACCGAATGTATACTATATTGGGTTTCGCAATAACGAGATCCTAGTGTAACAGAATAATGTGAGAGAGTGAAGCGACTGACTTTTAGCAAAAGATTTCATTGTAAACCCACACAAAATTTGATTTCTGATGCAATTTACCTAACGTATTGGGAGCGCATATAATCCGTCACTGCCGCCACTGTCTTTCATGCTTTTGGCAGTTTATAAGGGACAAAACCTACACAATCATATTGTGAGGTCATCGCGTGCATTCACTTCAACCTATAGGAAAAGCCCTCTCACACATTTACGCGCATTGACCTACGTAATAATGTATACTCATCACCAATGCGTTCGAGTAGAAACTTTTGACCAATCAGGAACGCGTTACTAAAATCATACTCCAAAAATTATACGTAACAATGAAATGCGCAAGTTTTGTGTTTACATTAGTAACACATTACCTACAAGAGATTCATTCTTTATGAATTCCCCTTGCATTAAAGACGTTTGCTCTGCTCCTGTCTTTATATCTCAAAGAGAAATGGCTAGCCGATCTTCTCGTAAGCGACGATTTTTCGCCCGACTTCGAAAGAGAATGGGAAAGAGTATGAGGAGACTGTGTTGTCTCTTGTCAGGTAGGAATATTTTCCTAAAGCTCCCCCAATGGTCATATAACCTTATTAACACATAAACACAGTATTCACATTTTAATAGTGTCTGAATATAAATCAGATTTACTGTTTCTGCAGTTACCAGACTCCAAAGCTTCGTCGAGCACGACCCGAAAATAGGGTGGTACTCTTTTGACCACCATTCACTGTTCAACTTTGTTCTATCATTATTTTCTATAGCAAATTTGAAAATTACAATTTTATTTTTGGGGTGGTATTTATCTAATTACAGCCACCGAGGATGACAGTACTGCCAACCGAAGTAATGTTTTGACAACAGAAGCCCTCAAAATGGTAAGAATTCTATTAAAACCCAATTCTTCAATATTCGTAAAAGTTCTATTCAACCAAGACAATCATAGTTGGAATTAAATCATTCTTTTGCTCTCACGGGCCTTTCGTTCTCCTGCTTTAATTAGATTTTCATTTTAATCTTCTCTCCGAATATACATCAGCACTACATCCTGACTTATGGATCCTGTTGCGTATCGTCGTAGAAGTAGAAGTAGAAGTAGAAGTATATAATATTCTCTCTCCGTATTGGTTTGTCCGCCTCTCTGTATGCAATTTTAAAGCTATTACACAATATTCAGCTCTCATCTCATATAATTCTTTTTCTTCGTTCAAACACAGTTCCACTCTACTACATGTAATATCAACGATACATTCAGTGACTCGACTTCATTGTGGAGTTCGGAAGAGGGCTTCCCAAGCATCACGTATTACCCAATCATCGCTTCAAAGGAAAACGACAGCGATAACAACGACGTCGACGATGATAACGATGACGGAACAAGTTTCGCATCCGACTGCTGTCAGCTCCATAACGAAGTCTTGATCGAGATTCATCATGAAGATGATAACGATTCATTATCTGACACTACTTCTAGTTTGATCAGATTCATGGACGAAATGGACAATGATAGTTTCACAGACGTGTCCAGCATTACAACCGACAATGAAGACGATAACGACACGTTTACGACAGTCACCGATTTGACATACTACACCCATGATCTTTTCGATGACGACAGTAGTGACGTCATACTTGATCTCTCCCTCACCAAAAATGAATACGAACTTATCAATGGTAGAGACCAAACAATCGAAAGTGATTTGTCATTGCAACAACTTTTCTAGATGAAATCATTTCTGAGGTCGCCTTCAAACTGGATTCTTACAATTGAACCTCCGATATATTTTTGTTTAAAAAATGACAAATACTCAATTATATCCTTGTAAATAAATCTGGATATGCTATACTCAAATTTAAACTACCTTTGTGTTGTTGTTGTGTGTGTGTATGTGTGAAAACTTGTGAAATAATAAAGAGTAGAAAACCATTCAAACTCAACTAAAGTATACCGTGTGAGTCAAAAAAAAGTTTACACCTAGAAAATTGCTTATTATTTTTAAAATCATCTATGGACAGTAAATTGTATACATCTTATGAAAGAGAGTTTTATCCCAAATCATTTGGTATCATTTTTGTGTGGTATGTGTTCACGCTTGGAGGCACAGGAGGCATTGTTTGCGAGAGCGCAAATCACATTTTAAATTAATCTTTTCTTCTTTATATATTTTCTCGTACCATGTTATTGGTTTTACACATATTTTGTCATGCCTAATACTTGTTTTTAAAATGGAGATGTGGACATAAATTCAATTCAACTCCCTCACTCTCTCATTCTCCTACCCCTCCAAAACCCCTTCTCCTTCAGCTCACTCCCCGTCTCACCTTTTTGTTCATCATATAATTATGAATTAATTGTCACAAACAATACGTGAATAATAAAAAAGGACACATTTCTTATTTGTTCTATTAAATTCAAATCGGACATCAAAAATATACACAACATAGTCCAAGAAAGTACATGAACTGTACAATGACATTTTATACTTAACATTTGTTCACAATTAATAATAATACTAATAAAAGGATACACATATTTCAGAAAACATACAGAAAAACATAAATTACCCGGGTACTGTACACACTGAAAGTGAAAAATAAATAATGAGAATGATAATACCCAAACAAATTGCACGGTTGACAAAATAGTACACAAAAATTATATTGGAGCACTTGTATAATAAGGAAAAAGAGGTCCGATTTCAGCAACGGCTTTTAAAGGTATAGACCAGTTCTGGTCATGCGATTGCATTGTGAAAGAAACGTTGTGGAATCGATCAGAAAAGGTTGATCATCTAGCATAAAAGTTGGTGTGTACTGCAAGGTTCTGGAATCATCAAAATTATAAGAAATTTGGCCCAGTCTTGGTAAAGTTACAAGCACTGTACACAGAAAGATGTATTTGGGACTACGTGATATCTATCCAGTCCGGATAGATATAATAATTACCAATATATAACAACTAGTAGGCGGTTTCCCGGCAAAATTTGTATCATCACATATTACCGGTAGTCAAAACATATTCTTTCACATGATTGGTTATAAGAGCTTTCATTTCAATTTTTGAGAGGGGGGGGGGCATTTTGAAAACTGGTCTATACCTTTATTATAAGAAAACCTAAATCTGCAGCATGGTTGTGTGACTATGTCACAGTTTAGGTACACAGTAATTTACTAATTTCATATCTTTGCAAATGTTGAGAATACACATAACAGTTCATGATGTACTTGTATTTAACTTCATAAACAACAAACAAAGACATTTTTATGCTCTACATAAAACACAGATCACCTTCAAGGTTATATCTTGCATAGAAAGCCAACGGCTACAATACACAAGGCCGACAGTCCCCAAGACCGACAGCCCATATGACCGACAAGTTCGGTCTCACAGGCCTTCCGAACAGCTGCCTTTGGGTTTAAAAGACGGTCTTACAGATCCTCTGACAAACTTTTCTGAGGGTTCACAAGACCGAAATTGTCGGTCTCGAAGTGCAGGCCATTGGTCTTGTGGGCCGTCGGTCTCAAGAGCTGTTGGTCTACTTGGATGGAATGGAGAGGTTACAAGAGAAAACTACATGTACCTGGCAGTGACTGGGCCCTACAAGTTACACATTATAAACAAACTACATGTTCACAATACACATTATCACTTCATGTACTTAATAAATATACAATTGTCGAATTATTGTACTGGTAGTTATTACCCACTAACTATTCACTTCACAATTTAGTCTTCTTTTCTTCTATTAAGTATAATCTTGAATCTTGATCGAATAAAGGGACTCACTGCATGATTCAATATTCATTTGTTGGTTTTAGTTACTAAATACTAAGTCACACATACTGCAAAACAAAGTTAGATTTACTGCAAATAATTTCATTCCTATGTCAAAGAATCTATAAGTAATAAGAACTTAACTGAATACAGGCTTTCTAACATTAACAATTAATTCAGAATTAGTAATAAGATCACAATGTTTACTATCAAGAACATATTTTTTCAGCAAATATTGACAAAATATCAAACATACTACACTTACTACTGTTGATATACAGTACAGTACTACATTTCTACATTTTCTAAATTTCTACAAGTTCTCTTTATGAATGAATTTCAACTACCGGTAACATCAAAATTCATTCTTATTCTATAAAACGAAACATCAATATACAACGATCATCTTAGTAACAAGCTCTTCAATGATCAAAACTCATGAGTCAAAATTTTGAAGTACGCCCCCATGCCATCAGAATCAGAACATCAGATTTGATAATATTTGGTGAAACATTTGTAGATGCAACAACTTCACAGAAGTCAATACCAAATAAATTTGTTTAGCATAGTCTTGCAATACCGGTACACAAAATTTGAAACAGGAGGAATGTGCACTTTTACTTTTTGGTAAAAGCATATTTTCACTTCACTGGAAATAAATAATAGTTCAAAGTATTTATTCCAAGTAGCTTTTGGCAATAAAATAAATTACTGTTTGTTACATTGGCAATAACAGAGAGACCATTTCAGTTCTGTCAGTATGTACACAAATCATTTTGCACAAATACAGTACAAGCCTGAATTATTCATACCCCTTGTAAATTTGATGGGGGGGGGGTTGTGTATTTTTAGTAACTCAAGAATGAAAGGTGGTCTGCTTGAATCAGGGGCCTTTGTTGAATACTTTTAAATAAAGCTTTAATATGTCACATTCTCAAGAAACATTAATCAGGATAAATCAATATTCCACATATTTATATTTAACAACTTGGTAAAGGTATGAATAATTCAGTCGTTAACGGTACAAGTTACTCAGTTACTCATATTGCACTTGCATTGGTGGATATGTACTCAAACTCTAATTATAATTCACTGGATTAATATATCTTATTGATATGTTTGATACTTTTTTTTAATTTAAATTTCCATTTCAATATAAAATACATGTACAGGTTTCAAGTTGTTATGACTGTTTAAGGAGCTTTTCCTTAAGGGGTATTTAGTTCTCTCAAGAAAAGAAAAAACAAAATTCGCTGCTAAGGCTACATGTACATGTACATGTACATAGAGTTAATTTCCTTCTTTCAAATATGTACATGTAAATTACATCAAATTAAATTAGAAATTAAAGTACTGTATTTTGCTAGTCAAGTGATTTGTTAGCATTTATCAACCATGCATGTTAATTGTACCGGGTATTTGAAAACCATGATTGCTCAATACTGATCTAAAAGAATGCTCACAAGTATTCTCCATAATGCTCTAAGAAAAAACATCATTCATGAATCTAGTCTACATAACTAAACTGGCCATCACTTACTATCATTTGAAAGATCATGTAGGATTTTTGCTTTACAAAGTTGGTGGGAAATTGCCTTCAAACAAAACAAGGCACAACAATGGTACAGTCAACCCTGCATAAGTCAAATATGTTGAGACGGCAAAGAATGGCTTGACGTATGACTTAGGAAGTGTAAAAATTAAAATAATACATGTTTTGTATAGTTTTTTAAAGATCTGTCTTAAGGAAGATTTGGCAATGCATGCATGACTTTGAGTTTTGCAGAGTTTAACTGTAATTCCATCTAGGTCAGAAAATTATTCTTTTTGCAATTGGTATTGTAGTAAGAAAATGTTGAGGTTCATGCTGGTACGCGTACATGTATACAAAAAAAAAATAATAATAATAATTTGTTCAGAAAATCAGCAGAGATTGAATTTTGGCTCAACTTTTTGTAGTTCTACTAAGCTCCATTCTCACATGATGCCGTAAAACCAACTAAACAAAACAACAAAACTTGCTGCATAAAGCATCGAATGCACTTCAGTCAATGTTTGTCCTTTGAACCAATTCAACAAATGTTCCCTTGGTAAAGATATATTATCCGAAAAAGGAAAGATGCAACTTCTAACATGCTGCATGTAAGTACATGCTGCTTGCATGGTGTACACTTAGGGCTTGCGGATGCACCATGTGAGAGAGACAGAGGGTGGATAGTCAACCTGTTCGAAACGTCAAGCCACTCCCGCCATCCATCCTCTCCAATCGTCGCTATAGTTCTCCTTAGAACTATGAGCTATTAAAGAAAGATAACCAACAGTCTTTTTACAGACTACACCAACAGTCCTTTTCAGGACTACACAACCTCAAGAAAGATTACAGAGAGTACTTTTCAGGACTCCTCAATCCTCCCTCTCTCTCTCACATGGGGCATCCGCAAGCCTACTGTATAACTTCTGACATATTACAATAGTTAGCTCTCTTAGATGTCATTACACATAAGACTTGGCAAGTTCAATTAGATGTAAAATAGTTGGGCTACACTTTGGTGACATACATTATGGTTGTGCATAAGGGGCGAGACGTTACAGATGAAACTATCCTGAACTCAAAATCAAAAGACTTCAAGCTTTTAAACATATATAGTTGGGTTTTGGAATATAATTAACACAGGGCTCTATTCACATTTTTAAAGGGATGGGGTGGGCAAGAACTGAACTTGTTAGAGTCTGCTTGCATGAGCCCTAAGTAAAGATTTCAAGTTTGGGAAGGGGGTTCGGACTTCAAACTTTAGGCGCCCATCTGTCCCGGGGGTCGAGTACACTAGTGTCAAGCACTGCCGCTTACAAGACTGCCATCATTTATTTTGAACTCACCAAAAAAGACACAGAGTGCTCAGCCTTATTGCTATCAATGTGGAGAGGGTAGCTTTACTTCTCACAGCTATTGCATAAGTACTTTCAAATTGAAGAGAGATGCAGTCACTTGTTGGGAGAGGATGAATTTCAGAGGCTGGACAACAGTGACCTGAGGAACACAAATGATTTTAATATTAAGATACAAGAATGCTGAACAATAATAATAATAATAATAATATTCTGTGTTTATATAGCGCTCAATACATCGATCCGACTATGTGCCTAAGCGCTTTACAGATATATTATTACCCAGGTCATCAGATTCAGGCTTACCCGCACACAATGTATGCACATTTTCCACTCCTGGGGAGCATTCCAGCCAATCGCCATTTTACAAGCGCAAACTTGCTCGTCCAACCACATGAACATTCGCATCCTACCGGGTACCCATTTAAAACCTGGGTGTTTTATTCATACTTGAATATGAATGACATGAAACTTCGGAATCTCTATCAACCTAATTTCTTCAAAATAAATTTGAAAAAACTTGAAATTGAGTCGCAGTTTTCAGATTTTCAGGGTCTTTATGTCTTTCATTTAGGATTTCTGAATTGAAAAGTCTAAAGGCTTCTCTTCACTTCAGCACATAGTTACACAAATGTAGCCCAACATTAAAGGAAAACATACATGCACCTGTACATCTCATTGTATGACACGTTCTCCCCAAGTGCTTTGAATTGCTATAAAATTAAATGTTGATCACAAAATTGTGAGAACTATCCCACTGCTAGTGTCCATGTAGGACGAAATTGGAGAGAGAACTACCAAAACCTGATGAAAAAGAACATTCAGTTTCAAGTTTTTTTGCAGTTATTTTAAGACTTTTGTAGTTCAAGGACAATCACCCCCGACCAATTACCAGCAAGACAATTACCACCCCCCCCCTCCCACCCCCCCCCCCCCCCCCCCCCCAAAAAAAAAAAATGCTTTTATTAAACCAACTTATTCTCAGGGTGGACTCGACTTCTCCTTTAAATTTAATGAACAGCCCTGGAGTAATTTTCCAGTGGGGGGGGGGGGGGGGGGGGGGTGGTTGTCTTCGGGGAGGGGGGGGGGTGGTAGTTTCTGTGGGCCATTGTCCCGTTACTCATATTTGCTACACATGGAGCAACCCATTGACTCTCTATGCTTTGCTGGAGTGGAGCAACCCTAGAGTTACCCTGCATCCCACTCATTTACATAATACATACCCAGTAAAGATAGCTTTTCCTCTTGGCATGGATTTTCCAAGTCAGTTTGGAGAAACCTGCCATCTCTCCATCCTCGATGTTAAAATTGGATTTGACAGACATCATGGTGCCCTTGGTCTCAAACTCAACCCGCGATGGATACTGATGCTTGGTGATCGTCGCTGGAATCTCAATTTTTCCGATTGGAGAGCTGGCGTACATTCGGAAAGGTTTTCCCATCTTCACTTGGGGGGAGGTATCCAAGTCTTCAGCAACGTACACGACAAACGTCATCCACTACAACAGTACAAATAACAAAGGAGAAAACGTCAATATTCATGAAACGCTGATAACAACAAAAAACAACATGAAAACAAGTTATAATCCCTATTATGTATTGGCTTGTAATTGTAGGTAAGCTGTATCAGGCTATCAGCAATTTCTGTTCTTTTAACAAGTGTAAAGTGTAAACAAAACTGTGTTCATCTCGATCTCCTCCATCAAACTCAACTCTCAAAGTCAATCATCATTTGATTTAGGCCCTAATTGTATTTAATAATAGTAAATGCAATCCAGGTTCACCAACAAATGAAAAGAAAAGACATATTTATTCATAGAGACATAACCAAGGATTCTACTGCATTTTCCGCAAAGATGCAGATATAGCAGCACACATCGGCCGCTCCGCCCCGGTCTCTGGCCTGCCGATTACCTTGTGAAAACCTTGGAGGTCAGTCACCATCCGAAAAGTCTCGTGTTTGTCCGACGAGAGAGTTGCGGATCTTTGAGCTATAAGTGGTTCTGATTCGAGCTCCAGTTGTGCTAGAATAGCTACCAATACAACCATCACGATGAAAAGAATTACGGTGAACTGCATCATGAAAAAAGTATCAAATAATTAAATAATTCAAAAAATGAAACACTGCACAGTTGTTGTTGTTTTCAATTTTCTGCGACCTCTTGCGACCAAATAAAGGAAACAAATCACACACATGTGAAAATCTTACCGTCACATTTTTTTATTTCCTGCTAAATATCGTGATTTCATTTGTCACTGCTGTTTGCCTTTAACCATTAAGATGGTAAGTAGTTAAATTACGTTTGTATAATATTTCGTGTTCCCTTGATTTAGATAATGCCATCACTGGTGTGGTTTCTGAGCATTTAGTTTATTGTGTTGTCCCACATATTAACTTTTATGTTGGTGAATTGACTTGGATCTACTAGTAACTAGTGTGCCATAGGTCTAGTCTACTAGACTCTATACCAAAAATTAGAAGAAGAACAGGAAATAGACCCAACAGTATCAACACAGTATGTCAAATAGGCTCGTCCATGAATAATTGATAAGAGTGATATTACACAAAAGTGCAGCATTCTCACTTCTGTTTCGTGATTTCAGAAATCATCCGCAAAACAAGGATCGTCTTCGTAAATGCGGACAGACGCGTCAGCAAAAATAAGGGCTGTCCGCATTTTCGTTGACAATTCTGAATTCCGATCTGTGGGTTCGGGATGCGAAAGAAGGTCGGCAATGATTTTCTTGACGCATTTCACATTGACTTTGTACAGAGACTTAATTCACGTTATGAGCGATAAATCCGATCGAGAAGACAGACAACCCATAAAAGTAGACAGTAAACTGGAGGAATTTCATTACGCGTAATCCTGTTTTTCGCATTGCCAGTGTGCAGATCGGGAAACTGAACCCGCAGAGTGCCAAAGAAAAAAAACGTCTAGGCCTAGATGAAAATTTTCGACAATCCATAATTTTTTAGGACACATTTTGTGAATGAGAAACCACTAAAATAGCATTTTAGTCTAAGCTTCGCACAGGAAATTCTATAACCGCCTTCTGTCTCTAAAGAGAGGAGCAGACCCTTCCCAAATAAGAGACTATAGAAAGAGACAGAAATTTTCAGTCTAAAAACTTATTATTGATTGATGGTAACTTTGTCATACATGGTATTGGTAACTTCCATGAAAACTTTGATAAGGTTATACTACAAAATAATACATTTATGAATGCTCACCATCGGCACATACATACATCTAGCCTGCTATAAACAATTTTTTTTCCGCGATGTTTTATTTTCTTGCAGCCAAAAGCAGGGAAGACCAAGGTGGCCGCCAGGTGTGTGAAGCTGATACATCCTCAGAGCAGAAAGGCTGCCAAATTAGGTGGAAGGGAGATGCACAAAGAGAGGGTCAGAAAGTAAGTGGATTGAATTTGTTTTAATTGAATTGAACTTTATTTGATTCCAATCACATTTGACATTTACATTGTTGTAAAACATAGGCAAAGAAAAATACCCTGAAATATATATAAACATAAGTTTAAAAAAAAGAAAAAAGGCATGATTAAATCTACTGAAGTATGGGATGGAAAAAGGTGCATCCGTAAAAGCCACAGGGGCTTGGATGCATAGGTGATATAGGGAAATTTCTTGAAACTGTGAAATCATTTGGGAGTTATGTGTCCTATTTACCATGCAAGTATAAATGATTTCAGTGATTATGGTGTATTTTTTTTCAGATACACGGAAATAAGATTCACATTTTAAGTGAAATGTACATGTATAATCTAGTATTATTGATCATGTCTCACTATTCCACACATTATGTCTCTCTAGTGACTCTAGTCACACTTGTATTCATAAACAGCTAAAAATGTGTTTTAAACCCAAGGATAAGGATAGGGATTAATATTTAGGCTTTATCAATTGGATATTCTTTATTGAATTTCAACCTTTTTTCATTGCATCACTCTTTTAATGATTTTTTTTTTACTGAAGAGAAACTTAATATATTTGTTGTCTATCTTTGTTTTATTGGTTGGATGACAAAACTCATATCGACTCTTGACAATTTAAAGAATAAGAAATTAAATATATAAACAAATTAAAAGATTTTTCAGTTGAAGTATGATGATTTCTCAGTGACAGAGAAAGTGTTACAGCTAAGAAAGTATGCTTATTTTAATTTTCTCTGGTCTCTGTCTTTCCTTACCAGAGTTCATCAAGACACTGCCTTTAAGAACTCTATTCAAATTGAGAAGTTAAAGTGGTTCCAAGAGGCATTAGAACCAGATAGAGCAAACTACAGCAGGGCTGATGCAGAGGACCTAGTGGAAAGGTATTATTATACTCCTGATGATAATAATAATAGTAATAACAAAGATAATAATAATGATAATGATACAGATAGTACTACTACGACTGCTACAACTACTCTTACTACTTCTACTGCTACCTTCACTACTACTTCTACTACTTCTGCTGCTACTACTACTACTACTACTTTTAGTACCACTACTACTACTACTACTACTGCTACCATTACCACTTCTTCTTCTACTAGCTACTTCTACTATAACTATTACTATTACTACTACTACTTCTGCTACTGAAAATATAATGCATTATTGATTGATATTACATCCATAATATGTATTGCAGATATGATCCAAATATACTCTACTGTGCTCAATACAAAGTTTATTACTATTACCATGGCTTTAGCTGAGCCACCATAATGAGGCATGCATGCTTTCAAGGGATTGCTTTCTACCTGTTGACTATTTACCTCACCTGAGTGGAGATTGGCAAACATAGATATATGTCTTGCCAAAGCATGTTGGTGAAGTCACTGAAGTGACAGGAATTTGAACCACATACCGTGAGATCCACAGTAAAACGTCTTGTTTATTAGACCATGACACTTCTACATAGGTAGTGACATGCACGTCAACTTCCTATTGAAGATTCGCCAGCAGACTGAGAACTGTAAACTTGAGTAGAAATGCATGTTATAGTCAGGACTTGACAATTACATTAAGAGTTGGATCTGGTACAAACAGAATTCAAATTTTAGGTGGCGAATGTCACTTTAAAATGTCAGATCACCTATTTGTAAATGTATCTCCAAATTCATTTTGTTGGACACTGATCATATTTGTTGGTATCCAATGGTCTGTCTCCCCTGTCCAGGTATCTTGAGAGGTTTGAAGAGGAGCTGGAGCAGATATCGATTGTTAATAGCATAAAATCAAGAAGTGGGAGGCAGCACGCAATGAGAGAAGACGTTATCAATCAAACTAAGAAGAGAGAGGAAGAGCAGTTTAATACCTGTGGATTGGGTGAGTATACTACTTGTTTATGCCGATATCAATTACAAATTTTTGCCAAGACTGCTAGAATACTTAATCAACATGGTTTTCAAGGATATACCAAATTTTTAGAGCACAATCCAGAACATCCTTCAAACAATTTTGAAGATTTTTTGCTGGATTTCTTGTGTTATACTGTAATCAGGCCTGTTATTTCAGTAACTTTTTTATTGAAGAATCTTCCATTTGGTTTTGAATCAAATAACTTAAATCATAATTGTTCCTTCAAATATTTTCTTACATAACCATACTTTAAACTGACTTGCCCATAGTTCAATATACAGATGGTACAGATAAGACTCCTTTATTAAATTCTACATCTTTTGTATTGAATGTAAATTTTGTTTTATTCCTCAAAAAAGTGAGAAACCTACTTGGGATCAACAAGTGGTTTAGTCTGGAAACTTGAAAAATATCTCTGTTTACAACAAAAGTGAATACTGGTAATAAATAAAGTTTGCATTTAATTCAGTGTGAGGAAATTTCACCTTTTCATTAACAAATCTGTGTAAAATATGATCTCCTGTTAATATAATAGTAGTTTGACACATTTCCTTTCACCTTTTTTCTGTTGAAGAAATTCCTGACATCTGTGATGGGCGGAACGCGAAGGTCTTAAGGTCGTGGGATGGAAGCCCCAAATTCCTTGGAAATATCAAAATGAGGAGAGTTGTGAGGACTATCCCTGACCTGTCTGACTTTGCTGACTTTGCTGGACAGTCAACAGCGGAAAATGGCTCGGCGGAAAATGGCCAGGAGTCCCTGATGAAAGGGAGGATGAGCAGGGAGACGATGACCAGGTCGACGATGACAAGGAGGACGATGAGGGGGTTGAGGACGATTTGTTGGACAGCGACGAGGAAGACATGGATGATGAAAGGAACGATAGTAAAGAAGACGAAGGGGTGGAAAGTCACTGAATGCCTTAAAGCCCATCTGCACTAGTTTGGTCAAGAAGGATTAGACCTCACTGCATGGTCACTGACAGGTGGTTATCTCATCAAATCAGCTCTCAATTAACATAAGAAAAAGGGGACCATGGGGAACCAACGGTCACCAATTAGGCATTTTTTGCTATACAGAGGGCGCAAGAAGCTATAAGTTGTGCAGTGGGGCTTTAAGAACCAAAAGGAATATGGTGCCATGTTGATGATCACAGACTGAAAGGATTTGGTTGTCCTCTGTAGCCGCAAGTTCCACTTACCCAAAGAAAACATCAAAGTTTCTGCAAGACGTCATTGAATACACTGAGAAACTGTTAATCACAGAAGATTTTTCAGCAATGACTATTCATGGATCTTTTCACTTTGGTTCAAGTACCAAACGTTACAGGCTACAATGTTCCAGCACATAGTCTTGGGAAACCCATACTTACTTACATTGCATTTGCATCTTAGCTTGGGATACTAAAAGCTATGTTTGTGGGTACCCTGTGAAACATCTTCTCCAGGGGAAGGGGTAGCTCTGGATGCAAAATTGGGGTACAAAGTTCTCACTAATTTTGTAAAGAGATTTTTATGTTTCAAGCTGAACAGCAGAAGAATTGCAGCTGTGAGAGGAGTTGATCGATTCATTATGCTAATTTTTTGATTTTGAGAACTCATTCAAAGCTATTAAAAGCGTTTAAAGGAAAACAATGAACTGATATGTTTGGATGGTTTTCAATTTTTAATCAATTTCTTAATATAAATAGCAAATACAAAACCCATTAGTATAAACTCTATTCTCATTCTTTTTCCAGATTAATAAGTTTCAAGTTTTAGTGCCCATACACATGTATTTACCAAGTGATGCTTGATATTTGTTGATACATATGAATTATGGATAAAAGAAAATAAAGTATAAAATATCATTATAAACAAATCAGGATGTACTTGTTCTGTGATATTCTAAATTTTATCTTACTCTTCATCTTTTATGTCATTTTGAGGAAATTGCTTTTAATGTTACAGTACACCATTGTCTTTGGGAAGATGACAAGACGCTGATGATGATGATGATGAAAGTGACAATGGTAATGGTGGTTGTGTCGATAATGACGACGACAATGATAGTGATGATGATGATGGTGATAATAATAGTGACAGGGATGGTGACGACTAAAAAAAATTTGGTGGTGGTGGTGATAGTGACTACGGTGATGATGATAATGTTGTTGGTGAGCATGATATTGATAGTGATAATGATGGTGGTGGTATTGATAATGATTGTGATGATTGTAATGATTGTAATGATGTGGTTGACGAGGATGATGATTGTGATGATGGTAGTGCTGTGGTGGTAGTCAGTAAAATTGCTAGAGTGTCATCTCACTCACTCTTTAAATCTTTCGTTCCCGCCTTCCACAATCATTTGTGTGTGTGTGTGTCTCTCTCTCTCTCTTTAACTCAATTTCTCCCTCTAACACACTTCATCTCCCACCTCTAATCCTCAACATGAAGATAATGGATGTCCTGTAATAAGGGCACAGCCTGACAAGAAATCAATCCATCCTAGCACCACATTTATTATACTGCTTTTGTTCTCCATAATACATGTACTATCGTCGCAGTTCTCTCTATACACGTTCATGTTCAATATATTTTTGCATCTTTTCGCATATTTGTACACCCTGCATTTTCAAACTACCTTGTGCATCCATTGACTACAGCAAAGACATGGCAGCTACTTCACAAATGCATAAATAGACATTTTTCACAAGCAAGTGATATGTGCAAATCATTTCACAACAACCTAAATAAGGAATGACACGTATCCAATACATTAGTACTTAACATCACTATTTTCATGAACTATGTTAAATTACATACTGAAATGGGTACTTTGGAATCAATGCATACTTATAGGGAGGATTTGGGCATGGGGCAAGATACTACATGGCATTTACTATTAACAAGATACTTGTACTTTTTTAACAAAATTGCTGCTTTACACCTTCCATTGCAATGAATTACAAAAGTAGGATTTCTACAAGGGTCACTCTGTGTCAAATATATCAACAAGCATTGATAATAATATTCTGGATTTATGTCTCTAAGTGCTTTACAGATATATCATTACCCCAGTCATTGGATTCAGTCTTGCCTGCATTCAATGTATGTAACCTCTTCACTCCCTGGGGAGCACTCTAGCCAGACGCCTTTTAACAAACGCTCACAATGATGAGCAAACGACAATGACTTTCACATCCTACCAGGTACCCATTTGACTAGCACCTGGGTGGAGAGGAGCAATACAGATAAAATACCTTGCTCAAGGACATAAGTGCTTAGCCGGGCATCGAACCCACGACTTTCCCATCCCCAGTCAAGTGTTTAGACAACTTGCCTACGACCCCTCTACTGGAATAATAAACATAATCGACATCAAAAGTATCGTTTCCCTTAAAATTTGTTCTGATATGCTACATCCAGATCAAGAAAACTAAAATATGTTGCCAATAATTATAATTATTGTTAAAACAATGTTTTAAGGAATGAGGAGAATAATTGATAAATAAACATCCTACGCGGTTAAAGAATACTGGACAATAATAAAGCTCTATCTTATATCCTATCATGTATTAAAGTACGGTATAAATATGGTATCAACTAACACATCAATACATAGGAATTATTTTCAGTACATCAATTAACACATCTAGATAATCAAGTGTGGTGTTAACATAATAACCTACACATGTACATGTATAATGTTAATGCATTTCTTAATAGTACTTTATACATTTTCGTTCTTTG
Source organism: Strongylocentrotus purpuratus (assembly GCF_000002235.5). NCBI lineage: Eukaryota > Metazoa > Echinodermata > Echinoidea > Camarodonta > Strongylocentrotidae > Strongylocentrotus > Strongylocentrotus purpuratus. Next base: position 15,951,449 of record NW_022145595.1, read on the forward strand.
TTCATTCGGCAATATAAATAATCATATTCTTTCTACATATACAGGTACACAGAAATATGCATAAATATAGCTCTTGTAGGAAATTGTACCTTTTTTAATATTACAGCACATAAAGATAATGTCAATAGTATACTTTTAGTCACTTCTTTCCAAGGCTTACATATTAAAAGGGGATTACAGATTAATGTTTTACGAATCTGAAAGAATGATATTGGAATGGAAATCACTACCGGTACACATTTATCGTCCCTGATTTAAACATTGGCTTTTCTCATTTGGTATGCTTCAAGGAATACAACCTTTTAAAACCATCTAGACTGACAGATGATTGACAAACATAAAGTTTACTGAATTTCAGATAAAATATATCTCTGGATATAACTTGAATTATATATTAATTTTACTTTATTACAGAAAATTTACAAAGAGCATTTTCCATGCGCACGGATATATCAAATACACACAATAGTACAAGATAAAATGCATGCAAGTACATGTATTATAATACATTGTTGTTTGTTCTCAAGAGCAATTACATTTTTCTAGTACTTGTAGACAAAGGAAAATGATGAGTTGTACAATAAGGAAAGTGCAGTGTAGTAGAAGTAGTAGTAGATAAAGCATTTTGCTATATATTTTTAAAGAATTACTGATTCAAGTATCCTGAATCATAACAGAAAAAATGCAATAAATAATTATTCTAAATCTTTTTCATATTATTGTTATGACATTCATAAGAACTTAATATACTTGCTTGCCAGCACATGTCATAACTAATTGATTTCTTGAGTAAGCACAGCATTTTCTCAACTGCTTAACCATCAAGACATATTTTTGTTTACAATAAAAGCAATAATAAGCACATTATTTTACTGATATAAATGTAATTTGAATCTATCCAAATTTATACTCAGAAGATATCATACAATCCCTGCTACTTTTGAAGAATTTAATATATCATGTCCTACAGAATGTATACTTATATTTAAACCTACATTATATGTTATACATAATTCTTTACCAACAATAAATCTATATCTTTTCATGAAATTATGTGCCATCATATACTTGTACATGGAATTCATATTTACAGAGGAATTTCTACCTGAACTTTTACATCATTTATGTATTCTGACAAACACTCCAAAAACCACCATTTATTTTCAATACATAAGAAAGTGTCCATGGTGCATAAACTGTCCTCAGATAAAAGTTCCCACTTTGTAAAACACTTCTATTCAAAGCAAACTTTTTTATAGCATAATCAAAATTCGGTACAGTACTTCACTTCTCACTATACATCACACAGAAAACACTGACACATAAAAATAATATTTCAGCTGTTAAATATAAGGTACACTAATTTGTCTAATTTGATCATGTATATACAGAACTTTCTACACACAGAATACCCAATTACTGTAGTGTGATCACCATATACAACAAAGCTGCTCCGACATTCGTTTCAGCGATATCTGTTCCAGGTTTTATTTCGTCAAAGGTATAAAATTAGGGTTCCAATTAGGTTTAATGTTGTATTAGGTTTAGGGTTAGCATTTTTTTTAGGATTAGATATAGTGTTTGGTCAAGGATTGATGTTCAGAATTCAGCGGCAGTTTTTTAAATTTTGTCATAATGACGCAAGTATGATACGCTTCACATTAACTATATCTTATGACACAGCCAGGTGAATACGAGCAGTGAATTTAAGTTAGTTAACATTCATTTAAACGTTTTTAACAAACTGCCGCGGTATACCATGACATGTGTGAATGAACCTTTATTTTACATGTAGAATATTGACCGTGGAGCAATTGCCGCAAGAGCATACATCATAAAACCATATCACCTGTTTTCATCAAGCTAGAGCACAATGAGGTAAAAACAAGATGAAAACATCTACAATTACTCCATTTCTGATTCTCTGTACCTGCCAACCCCCCCCCCCCCCCCAACCCCCCTCCAGCCATAAAATCTTTAAAAATTGACCCTAGCCTAGCATTTACAGCGCAGTCAATTTAGCATGCTATAATCATTTGAAATCATTTAAATCATTAGTGTTCACTCTGCTGTCATGTTTATACCCCATAACACCTACAATGGTTTCCCACAATGAAAACAGCACACTCACAAAACTCCAGTGATATGTACATGCATAAAAGAATTTAAAAAGTACCGGTATTCAATTTATTTTTAGGTAGCACATAACAAAGCAAAATGAATTTCTATGAGCAGGAATGCAACATACATTAAACATATAGTGGCAAACTGATACAAAATGGAATGGCATTGGTGGGACAAAGAATGGGGTCTACCCGACAGTTTCTGCATAGAAGAAAGACTACATAAAGACTAAAAAAGCATATATTATATACAATAAATTTTAAGAAAATTAGGTATTGTAAACATAAATTTTTGCACAAATAGGAAAGCAAAATAGGGGCAGCATTTCAGCTTCATAACGATGGAATGTAAATTACAAATCATAAAAAGGAATACATAAGATTAAAAAGTTACTAAATAAAATACAAACAAGATATAAATTGCATGAAAGTTTTGACTGACAAGTTTGCAATGAGTTGTCCCTGAAGTATTTGTGTGGTTTGTTTCTATCAATGCCAACAAGTTTAACATTTATTTTTCTTTTCTTTTTTTTTGTACAATTAATCCTGAACTATACCAAGAAATATTCATTTTTATAATGCTTGTGGTGACACTCTGGTAATCACAGTACTTTGGCAAGATTTTGGCAATGTTTCAAGAAGTTTTGTTAAGTTCACATCACAAAATCTTACAATTACAACATAGCAAAGAGGAATGTACAATAGACTTTAACACTGGCGGGCAAAGTAGGCATGGGTATACAAACACAACGTAAATGCATAAAAACATTAATCACTATGAGATAGGGAACAAACCTACAAACTTTGTCCATTCATAGAGTTATAAATTAATTGAGAGAACAGATGTATTTGTACACAGAAGCAATCTTTCACCTATGGCTCGAATAAACTTTATCTCAAGGTTAGAGTGCCTTCAATAAATATGGCAGCATTTGGAATATCAGTCTCAAATCATATAATGGAAAAGAAATGAATACATGTACTGGTATATTATAATTGATAGTAGCACAGACATGCACAGCTGACATCTAGGTAAGCAAGGTAATGTAATACAATTATGACACTACATAACAATGTGCAAAGATTAGCATTTATGAATGAGTTAAGAGTCATCTTTACATGAGTTTCTTTCTTTCACCTTCAGCTCACATAAACTTTATCTCCATGTTAGATAACCCTTTAATAAATATGGCAGTATATTTGGAATTTATCTCAAAGTCTACAATAAATAATGATTAAATGTAATAGTATCATACAAATTATTTGAGCCAAGACATGCAGGACATACTGTAGGTGCATGTTAACACAGAAATATAGTACACTCATGACACTATATATATTTGTTGTATTAGTGCAAAGAAACTTAAAATATGAGTTATAAAGTCACCTAAATGTTCTGATTAACTTTTCAGTTAAACAAAGACAAAAACCTGCTGTTCTGACATTTGTTAACACAATACCTGTCTGAACTCCTACTATTTGTTATTTGTAACTGCTGCACTGTATTCTGGCTGACAGATGGCGGCAAGAGGCAGGTTCTACTCTATACGCTATATTGGCCAATGGCAAGTAAAGTTTGTTAAATGGGCAAGCATTTTAAAGTAAATTCTAATCTTTTAATACAGCATCCCAATTAAATATTTTAGGTTGCTTTTTAGGGTTAGGTATAGTACCCGTTGGTCCCCATGATCCCCTTTTTCTAATGTTAATTGAGAGCTGATTTGATGAGATCACCACCTGCCACTGACCACGCAGGGTGGTCTAATCCCTCCTGACCAACATAGTGCAGACAGGCTTTAAACTCTTAACTCTTGCAGCCGGTCTGGTGGATAAAAGAGGGCTCCATCCTGAAGAAAAAGTTTGATATTCCTTGAATGCAGTAAAAGAAATTCCAAATCATGAGATGATGACATGGGAGTAGTTCTTGGTCCCGAGACTAGGACCTGCTCCAAGCTTGGACTCCAGCTCAGCTTTCTTGGCCATGCAATCAAAAGACCTAGGAGACAAAAGAAGAGGAAATAAATAAAATTACATGATAATAATAAGACAAGTACAGTCAAACCTGTCTATAGCGACCGCCCAAGGGAAACGCATAAAGTGGTCTTTATAGACAGGTCGTCTTTGAAGACAGGTTCCTTTAGTACATGTTTCAATGAGAAACCATTTTCAAGGGAAACAAGAAATGTGGTCTTTGTAGACAGGTGGCCACTAAAGCAGGTTTGACTGTAATAATAAATTTTGTATAGGACATAATACTACGTTTCTAAGCGCTTACCATTGGAAAAATGAAATGAAAAATGATACCATGATTCACAAATTTGATAGAGGGTTTTTTGTTTTAAGAACATTTTGTGACGCAAGGTAGGAGTTGAAATTTGTCCCAGTATGAATGAAACACTGAGCAGTTAAAACAATTGATTAAAAAACGTCTGAAAAGAAAGGAAAGTGTGTCTGGAATGTTATGCTTGTGTTCAATCTGACATTCATTACAGCTTAACCAAAGCTGAGGCATGTAATACCATTTCTGAAACTACACAATGATACATTATTTGCAAGGAGCACTGCCAGTGGATGTCTTCAACATTGTATCACAAAGTGTCTAAAATGAAATGGCCAATCAATTTTGGCAAATTTGTTATCAATTTTCTTCTAAAAAGATTCCGCATCCATGGGTACCAGTGACATATTTGCCCAATATTGTTGAAAGTATGCTAGTCCTTTTTCCATTGGCCACCCTTTACAGTAAACTCCACACAAATCATACATAGGCAATATTGTCAGGATGCCCATGAGGATATTAGGTGGTGAATGGCACCGTTAGTTTAAGCCCTGTCAGAAACCCGACTGCTGTTGATGTGTCGGTAATCAACTCACTTTGTGTACTGGTTGCGAATCTGCTCTCTGAGTTTGGCTGAGTTCTGCGCCACCGCTCGTGACTTGTCAATCTCCTGCTGTTTCTTGGCGATGACCCCTTCGACCTTCTGATCCTTGTGTTTGATCTTCTGCTCAGTGTACCTTGCCAACGCCTCCGCATCCTCAGCAACCCTACAGAAAAAAAGGAAACAATTAAGCTTCTTAAAGACATGCAGTTCCATTTGTTATTACACACTAAGATAAACAAAAAAACTAGGTGAAAACATGGAATAATGACCGTGGAACAATTGCCACAAATGCATATGTCATAAAACCATATCACATGTTTGCAACTAATCAACATCTGTGCATCAAAATAGAACACATTGAGATGAAAACAAGGTGAAAACTAGGTGAAAACATCTACAATTATTCAATTGTATAAGGATGACCATCTGCCGGAAAACTAGTCCCAAGAACAATTATCTACCCAACCTCTTTCCCCAAATACAATGAGCCTAGACAACGACCTCCCTCAAAAAGTATAGTGACATGCTGCAAATAAGTCAAATATATTGCTATTTTTAATCACTTGTATCCACTTTTTATTTTACCTGCCCTGCATGGACCATCAATCAGGTCAAGCCATAGACTTTTTACAGAATGTTCTCCTTTTCTTTGTATGTTCAAATTGTCTCTCCTTTAGTTTCTTTATGCAGAAATACTATAAATTCAAAATTCTTATTGATAAGAATGAAAGGCAAGTGCATCTAGAACAAATATTCATACTAACAAATCCTGAGACTGGGAACCTGGAGGACAATCTACCATTCCCACAATTATCCCTATGTATTCAAACTGATTTACCTGGCTATTCTTTCCTTGTGTGTTTTCTCCTTGACGATACGAAGCTCTTGAGCCTTCTGGGCTTTCTCTTGAACCACTTTCTCGGCCTTCACTACTGCCTGCTCCTGAACCTGTCAATTTGCCAAAGATAAAATTTAAAAATAATAAAAATAAAAATAATCTTAAAAAACATATATATCTTTAATTCAGCATATAATTAATTGTTTTGTCATTTGTGTATGTTCTATCTACTTCTGTTTCTTTGAATGCAGTTGCCTTTATGTTATCTCTTTTCTTTGGTTTTGTTTCACAAGTGTGCCTTGAGTCATTGATCTCAAGTGGATTCGGCACCTCACAAATCATATATATTACTATCATGTATTATAACGTAAATCTTTGTTAAGAAGATTATAGAGAGCAATACTAACATTCTGGATTTCTACATAACTCAATACATCAACAATGTACCTAAGAACTTTAACAATATCATTAGTCATGGTCATCAGATTCAGGCTTGACAATATGCAACGTAAGCACATACTCCACTCCCTGGGGATTATTTCAACCAGAATGAACACAAGAAAAGAGAGAAAGAAAAAAAACAAAGAAAGAATAACAAAAGATGAAGAGAGAGGGAGAGAGAAAATAAAAATGTAAGAAGTCCGAGATAGACTGACAAATAGAAAGATGCAGACAAATAAAGTGAGAATGTGCATGAAATACAGACATTGAGAAGTGAGATGAGAAAGAGAGAGAGAGAGAGGGAGAGAGAGAGAGGGAGTGATGGATAGACTGACATGCATAGTGAGAGAGTCATAGAAAGAGAGTTACCACTGTTCTGTGTTTGACGATATCATCTTTCCATTTCTCCAGGTTAGTATCGAGAACCACCTTCGTCTTGCTTGCCTTCTTCTGTTGCTGCTCCAGTTTGCGCCTGTCAAATGCCATTTCCAATAAATAAATAATGTCAAATGCCATTTACAATAAATAAATAATATCAAATGCCATTTCCAATAAATAAATAATATCAAATTCCATTTACAATAAATAAATAATATCAAATGCCATTTACACTAAATAAATAATATCAAATGCCATTTACAATAAATAAATAATATCAAATGCCATTTACAATAAATAAATAATGTCAAATGCCATTTACAATAAATAAATAATATCGTTTGGTCTATTGCTCATTTAGTGTAATTTTCAGTCGGTGTAATTCTATTTTTGTCTAATGCCCATTTGTGTTATAATCCATATGGTCTAATAATCATTTAATCCTCAATAATGATAATCATCAAATAATCATCAAATGTTTCCAATTATGGAACTCCCTCCCATCTTATTTCTTTTTCCCTGGGCCCCCTGCACCAAACATTGACAGATTCAAGAAAGATGTCATTTAGTATTTAATTTCTAAATTGTAACCTTTGAATTCTATACTTTTGAACATTTAATGCACTTTCTCTTGTTTTAATCACACTGAAATAGTATGTACTTATTATGGTTAAAGGGCCACTTTTTATCAGCTTTGATGAAAACAACAGGTACTACGACCTATTGTAAGAATAAAATTAAAAACTGGCAAAGAATCGATCGATTTGGAGTCAGTTTGTATGTGTGCGACTGATGTATCCTTCGAATTGTACATTACCTGCTGTTCCTGAGTTCCGTCTGTCTCTGAAACTGTTGTTGTTCGATCATTTCCTTGTGCTTACTGTCCTTCGTATCGATACACATCCTCTGGTATTCGTTCTCCTCTCTTCAAAAGCAAGAAGAAAACAGGACACAGAAGTAGACATATGGGACTGCATGGTGTGATCTTGGTGCAAAATTAACACGTCGTATGTCCTCATCACCTCCCAGTCTTAACCTGTTGACTACTGAATTTTTTCATTCCCATAGGCTTAATACAGTGGGCAACCGGTTCATAAAGGCAACGGGTTAAAACGGTTTCGGGGCAAGCCAAGATGAAGGAAAGTTCAGAATCAGGATGTATTGCAAAGATAATTTGTTATGGTCACATGTTATTTAAAAAGAAAGAAAAAATATGTCATCAGTAGCTCCCAAAGGGCGGCCGTAAACAGGTTTATGGAAAATCACGCTGAAGGAAATTGGACATCTGCCCTGTCTTATAAAGAGTTGCGATTGATCCAAATCAATCATATTAATAATTAACTAATTTGTTTTTAAGATTGCTTGGAACAACCTGTCTATAAAGACCGCTTTTTGCGTTTCCCTTGAGTGGTCTTAATTAAGAGACAGGTTTGACTGCATAACATTTCAAGAAAATATTTCAAGAGGATTAGAACTCACTCTGTTTTCTTGTCGATGACTTTCTTTCGCACGGCATGCTGCTGCATGACTTCCTTATTCTTTCTCTGAAGCTCCTGAATGAATAACAAACAGAAAAAATATTAATAATAACCTGTAATTATTTCATCATGAAAATTTCTAGTGAAGTGCTATACTTTAGACAGTTAAATATACACCATTAAAAAATGGTCATTAGTCAAAAGTAGAACACCTGTGAATTTAAATATGCTAAATCTACTGATGCAATATGAAATTATGGCTTTTAGTATGGCATCAAAACATATCTTGTAGATTTATTGTAATATTTAAATGCATATTAAGACAAAAATCACACCATTTGGAGACCAGCTTTAATTGCAGACCCGTAAAGACCACTCTGTCATGCAACATACTAGCATCAATTTTATATCTTTCTGTATTTCCTCTACATGCAAACTAATACATCACATCACAGTTACATCACATGTACACAATCAGGTGTCTTTTACCTTTTTCTAGAAAACACACATTTGTAACATCAACTTTTTTCGTTTCCCTTCTCATGCATGCATTGGCTTCCGTTGTTTCCACACACACACACAGAGAGGGAGAAAAAAAATTACCAATCTCCTGTACTAAACATGTCTAATCAATATGAAATGAGCTTCTACATGAGCATGCAATATGCCTAGACTACATCAAGACATGAAATGAGGATTTGGTTTCATACCCCAAATGCTTCTGATTGTTTACTCTTGTTCTCTCTCTCTCCTTTTCAGCTTTAGCTGTGTCAAGAGTGAGAGAGAGATGTGTTTGTCTACCAGTCCCTACTAGTCTCTTGTCGACGTCCGCTTGGGACCAAACTTTGTGCTAGAGATTTCCTTCATGCACATGAACAGTTCTGAGGAGGCGCGATAGCTCAGTCGGTAGAGCAGTGGTCTCGTAATCCGGTGACCCAGGTTCAAAACTAAGTCGATGCACTAGTGCCCTTTGGTAAGGCATTAATCCTCATTACCTGGTCCCTCAGAGAGAGGACCTAAAGCTGCCGGCCATCTGGTTGCTTACTTACAAGCATTTATGCTTTCTTAGCAGTCAGGTAAAATAACAACCACCACAACTTCACTGTTATGATATAGAGCTGGTAAAATAACTCCAGGATTATATCAAAATAAAATTGATTTTGTTTGCTTCTTCTCTCTTTGGTTTTCCTTCAGCTGATTCCAGCATAAGGAAGATGTGTTTCTCTACAATACGTACCGGTCTCTACCAATCTCTTGTTCAAGATTGCTCGGACAGAAAATATGCCCTAGAGTCTCTTTTTCTTCTTCTATGCACATGCAATATCTAGGCTACAAACCATGAGACGGACAGCCCACACAAATCGACATTGTCGGTCGCTTGGGCTGACGGTTCTGTGGGCTCTGTCGGTCTACGGGTCATGTTTTGCATGCTGTATTTCAAGAAAACATTGATACACAATGATTTATTTTGTAAACTAGGAAGCAAGCACACACTCATACCCTCACTTCTTCTTGCTGTTTATTTTCTCTTTTAGCTTCAGCTGATTCCAGGGACAGTACACTGTGTTTCTCCGCCATCCTCCTGTATTCCTCGTCTTTGGCCTCTTTCTCCTGAAGAGCTTTGGCCTAGTGATAAAAGGGGAATCAACGATGATTATTCCAAACGTGTTTCACCAAAATATTTTGAAATAGAATTTTCTACCCTATCGGGAAAAAACAAAGCCAGAATACTTTAAAATAGATGAAAAGCTAGCATCTAATTGTTTCATATTACTGAAAATTCATCAAGTCTGTAACTATATCATCAAAAGGGCTGGCAACGAGGCATATATACCAAGAAACCATTATCATTCCAAAGATGCTGGCCTAAGAGATGCTGGCCTAAGTAAAGTAATCTCAAGCTTAGCAGGTGAACCTAATATTAGAGCAAACATACAAGAAACAAAGCATATATATAGTTGTGCATAAAATGTAGGCCTGTAAAACCTAGGGGGATGTTGGTGCGCCCCCCCCCCCCCAAAAAAAAAAAAAAAACTAGATGGAATTTTGACTGCGCGCAGTCGAAAATGATGCCTCCGCCATAGAGCAATTTAAACAAGTTTGGAGTTTAAATCTCCAGTGGTTCTTGAGATATCATGATAACAATCTCAATGCATGGAATTTCATAAGTTGACCTCTGTGATCCTTGACCTTTGACCTACGTGCTCCAAAATCTAATCAGATTGTCTTCCTATGGTGATACACACTATCATTAAGTTTGAAGTTTAAATCTCCAGTGGTTCTTGAGATATTATGATATGGTGATACATACTATCATTAAGTTTGAAGTGAAAATTCTCCAGTGGTTCTTGAGATATCGCGATAACGATCTCAATGTATGGAATTTCATAAGTTGACCTCTGTGACCCTTGACCTTTGACCTACGTGCTCCAAAATCTAATCAGATTGTCTTCCTATGGTGATACACACTATCATTAAGTTTGAAGTTTAAATCTCCAGTGGTTCTTGAGATATTATGATAACAATCTCAATGTATGGAATTTCATAAGTTGACCTCTGTGACCATTGACCTTTGACCTACGTGCTCCAAAATCTAATCAGATCGTCTTCCTATGGTGATACATACTATCCTTAAGTTTGAAGTTTTTACATCTCCAGTGGTTCTTGAGATATCATGATAACAATCTCAATGTATGGAATTTCATAAGTTGACCTCTATGACCCTTGACCTTTGACCTACGTGCTCCAAAATGTAATCAGATTGTTTTCCTATAGTGATACACACTATCACTAAGTTTGAAGTTTAAATCTCCAGTGGTTGTTGAGATATCATGATAACAATCTCAATGTATGGAATTTCATAAGTTGACCTCTGTGACCCTTGACCTTTGACATACGTGCTCCAAAATCTAATCAGATCGTCTTCCTATGGTGATACATACTATCCTTAAGTTTGAAGTTTAAATCTCAAATGGTTCTTGAGATATCGCGCTAACAAACTCAATACAAGGAATTTCATAAGTTGACCTCTGTGACCTGTGACCTTTGACCTACGTACTCCAAAATCTAATCAGATCGTCTTCCTATGGTGATAAATACTATTCCCGAGTCTTAAGTTTAAATCTTAAATGGTTCTTGAGATATTGTGATAACGGTCAAACGGGACGGACAACCCGAAAACATGATGCCTCCGGCACCACCTTCGGTGACGGAGGCATAAAAAATATATTTTCCTCCAAAATGCTGAACCACCCCGGACCTTCTAATTTCAGCCCGAAAGTTGTGATAATTCAAATTTTTACAATATTTGCCCCTACGCCCCTTCCAAAGGGATATGGGGGTCAGGATCCATCTAATGGCATGTATGTACATTCATTGTGGGGAAACTAGCCTATTCAAAAAATATAATATTTTCCTCGAAAATGCTGAACCACCCCGGCCCTTACCATTTTCGGCCTGAAATTGGTGTTTATTCAAATTATCACAATATTTGCCCCTACGCACCTTTCAAAGGGATATGGGGGTCAGGATCCATCTCATGGCATGTATGGACATTCATTGTGGGGAAACTAGCCTATTAAAAAAAATATATATTTTCCTCCAAAATGCTGAACCACCCCGGACCTTCTAATTTCGGCCTGAAAGTTGTGATAATTCAAATTTTTACAATATTTGCCCCTACGCCCCTTCCAGAGGGATATGGGGGTCAGGATCCATCTAATGGCATGTATGTACATTCATTGTGGGGAAACTAGCCTATTCAAAAAATATAATATTTTCCTCCAAAATGCTGAACCACCCCGGCCCTTACCATTTCGGCCTGAAATTGGTGTTTATTCAAATTATCACAATATTTGCCCCTACGCCCCTTTCAAAGGGATATGGGGGTCAAGATCCATCTAATGGCATGTATGGACATTCATTGTGGGGAAACTAACCTATTAAAAAAAATATATATTTTCCTCCAAAATCCTGAACCACCCCGGCCCTTACCATTTCAGCCTGAAATTGGTGTTTATTCAAATTATCACAATATTTGCCCCTACACCCCTTTCAAAGGGATTGGGGGTCAGGATCCATCTAATGGCATGTATGGACATTCATTGTGGGGAAACTAACCTATTCAAAAAAAATAATATTTTCCTCCAAAATGCTGAACCACCCCGGCCCTTACCATTTCGGCCCGAAAGTTGTGATAATTCAAATTTTTACAATATTTGCCCCTTCGCCACTTTCAAAGGGATATGGGAGTCAGGATCAACCTAATGGCATGAATGTACATTCATTGTGGGGAAACTAACCTATTAAAAAAAAAATATTTTCCTCCAAAATGCTGAACCACCCCGGACCTTCTAATTTCGGCCCAAAAGTTGTGATAATTCAAATTTTTACAATATTTGCCCCTACGCCCCTTCCAAAGGGATATGGGGGTCAGGATCCATCTAATGGCATGTATGTACATTGATTGTGAGGGAACTAGCCTATTCAAAAAGTATAATATTTTCCTCGAAAATGCTGAACCACCCCGGCCCTTACCATTTTGGCCTGAAATTGGTGTTTATTCAAATTATCACAATATTTGCCCCTATGCCCCTTTCAAAGGGATATGGGGGTCAAGATCCATCTAATGGCATGTAGGTACATTCATTGTGGAGAAACTAGCCTATTAAAAAAAATATATATTTTCCTCCAAAATCCTGAACCACCCCGGCCCTTACTATTTTGGCCTGAAATTGGTGTTTATTTAATAATCACAATATTTGCCCCTATGCCCTTTTCAAAGGGATATGGGGGTCAAGATCCATCTAATGGCATGTAGGTTCATTCATTGTGGAGAAACTAGCCTATTAAAAAAAATATATATTTTCCTCCAAAATCCTGAACCACCCCGGCCCTTACCATTTCGGCCTGAAATTTGTGTTTATTCAAATTATCACAATATTTGCCCCTACGCCCCTTTCAAAGGGATATGGGGGTCAAGATCCATCTAATGGCATGTATGGACATTCATTGTGGGGAAACTAACCTATTAAAAAAAATATATATTTTCGTCCAAAATGCTGAACCACCCCGGACCTTGCCATTTCGGCCTGAAATTGGTGTTTATTCAAATTATCACAATATTTGCCCCTACGCCCCTTTCAAAGGGATTTGGGGGTCAGGATCCATCTAATGGCATGTATGTACATACATTGTGGGGAAACTATCCTAATCAAAAAATATAATTTTTTCCTTCAAAATGCTGAACCACCCCGGCCCTTACAATTTCGGCCCGAAAGTTGTGATAATTAAAATTTTTACAATATTTGCCCCTACGCCCCTTTCAAAGGGATATGGGGGTCAGGATCCATCTAATGGCATGTATGGACATTCATTGTGGGGAAACTAGCCTATTAAAAAAAATATATATTTTCCTCCAAAATGCTGAACCACCCCGGACCTTCTAATTTCGGCCTGAAAGTTGTGATAATTCAAATTTTTACAATATTTGCCCCTACGCCCCTTCCAGAGGGATATGGGGGTCAGGATCCATCTAATGGCATGTATGTACATTGATTGTGAGGGAACTAGCCTATTCAAAAAGTATAATATTTTCCTCGAAAATGCTGAACCACCCCGGCCCTTACCATTTTGGCCTGAAATTGGTGTTTATTCAAATTATCACAATATTTGCCCCTATGCCCCTTTCAAAGGGATATGGGGGTCAAGATCCATCTAATGGCATGTAGGTACATTCATTGTGGAGAAACTAGCCTATTAAAAAAAATATATATTTTCCTCCAAAATCCTGAACCACCCCGGCCCTTACTATTTTGGCCTGAAATTGGTGTTTATTTAATAATCACAATATTTGCCCCTATGCCCTTTTCAAAGGGATATGGGGGTCAAGATCCATCTAATGGCATGTAGGTTCATTCATTGTGGAGAAACTAGCCTATTAAAAAAAATATATATTTTCCTCCAAAATCCTGAACCACCCCGGCCCTTACCATTTCGGCCTGAAATTTGTGTTTATTCAAATTATCACAATATTTGCCCCTACGCCCCTTTCAAAGGGATATGGGGGTCAAGATCCATCTAATGGCATGTATGGACATTCATTGTGGGGAAACTAACCTATTAAAAAAAATATATATTTTCGTCCAAAATGCTGAACCACCCCGGACCTTGCCATTTCGGCCTGAAATTGGTGTTTATTCAAATTATCACAATATTTGCCCCTACGCCCCTTTCAAAGGGATTTGGGGGTCAGGATCCATCTAATGGCATGTATGTACATACATTGTGGGGAAACTATCCTAATCAAAAAATATAATTTTTTCCTTCAAAATGCTGAACCACCCCGGCCCTTACAATTTCGGCCCGAAAGTTGTGATAATTAAAATTTTTACAATATTTGCCCCTACGCACCTTTCAAAGGGATATGGGGGTCAGGATCCATCTAATGGCATGTATGGACATTCATTGTGGGGAAACTAGCCTATTAAAAAAAATATATATTTTCCTCCAAAATGCTGAACCACCCCGGACCTTCTAATTTCGGCCTGAAAGTTGTGATAATTCAAATTTTTACAATATTTGCCCCTACGCCCCTTCCAGAGGGATATGGGGGTCAGGATCCATCTAATGGCATGTATGTACATTCATTGTGGGGAAACTAGCCTATTCAAAAAATATAATATTTTCCTCCAAAATGCTGAACCACCCCGGCCCTTACCATTTCGGCCTGAAATTGGTGTTTATTCAAATTATCACAATATTTGCCCCTACGCCCCTTTCAAAGGGATATGGGGGTCAAGATCCATCTAATGGCATGTATGGACATTCATTGTGGGGAAACTAACCTATTAAAAAAAATATATATTTTCCTCCAAAATGCTGAACCACCCTGGCCCTTAACATTTCGGCCCGAAAGTTGTGATAATTAAAATTTTTACAATATTTGCTCCTTCGCCCCTTTCAAAGGGATATGGGAGTCAGGATCAACCTAATGGCATGTATGTACATTCATTGTGGGGAAACTAACCTATTAAAAAAAATATATATTTTCCTCCAAAATCCTGAACCACCCCGGCCCTTACCATTTCGGCCTGAAATTGGTGTTTATTCAAATTATCACAATATTTGCCCCTACACCCCTTTCAAAGGGATTGGGGGTCAGGATCCATCTAATGGCATGTATGGACATTCATTGTGGGGAAACTAACCTATTCAAAAAAAATAATATTTTCCTCCAAAATGCTGAACCACCCCGGCCCTTACCATTTCGGCCCGAAAGTTGTGATAATTCAAATTATCACAATATTTGCCCCTACGCCCCTTTCAAAGGGATTTGGGGGTCAGGATCCATCTAATGGCATGTATGTACATACATTGTGGGGAAACTATCCTAATCAAAAAATATAATTTTTTCCTTCAAAATGCTGAACCACCCCGGCCCTTACAATTTCGGCCCGAAAGTTGTGATAATTAAAATTTTTACAATATTTGCCCCTACGCACCTTTCAAAGGGATATGGGGGTCAGGATCCATCTAATGGCATGTATGGACATTCATTGTGGGGAAACTAGCCTATTAAAAAAAATATATATTTTCCTCCAAAATGCTGAACCACCCCGGACCTTCTAATTTCGGCCTGAAAGTTGTGATAATTCAAATTTTTACAATATTTGCCCCTACGCCCCTTCCAGAGGGATATGGGGGTCAGGATCCATCTAATGGCATGTATGTACATTCATTGTGGGGAAACTAGCCTATTCAAAAAATATAATATTTTCCTCCAAAATGCTGAACCACCCCGGCCCTTACCATTTCGGCCTGAAATTGGTGTTTATTCAAATTATCACAATATTTGCCCCTACGCCCCTTTCAAAGGGATATGGGGGTCAAGATCCATCTAATGGCATGTATGGACATTCATTGTGGGGAAACTAACCTATTAAAAAAAATATATATTTTCCTCCAAAATGCTGAACCACCCTGGCCCTTAACATTTCGGCCCGAAAGTTGTGATAATTAAAATTTTTACAATATTTGCTCCTTCGCCCCTTTCAAAGGGATATGGGAGTCAGGATCAACCTAATGGCATGTATGTACATTCATTGTGGGGAAACTAACCTATTAAAAAAATATATATATTTTCCTCCAAAATCCTGAACCACCCCGGCCCTTACCATTTCGGCCTGAAATTGGTGTTTATTCAAATTATCACAATATTTGCCCCTACACCCCTTTCAAAGGGATTGGGGGTCAGGATCCATCTAATGGCATGTATGGACATTCATTGTGGGGAAACTAACCTATTCAAAAAAAATAATATTTTCCTCCAAAATGCTGAACCACCCCGGCCCTTACCATTTCGGCCCGAAAGTTGTGATAATTCAAATTTTTACAATATTTGCCCCTTCGCCCCTTTCAAAGGGATATGGGGGTCAGGATCAACCTAATGGCATGAATGTACATTCATTGTGGGGAAACTAACCTATTAAAAAAAATATATTTTCCTCCAAAATGCTGAACCACCCCGGACCTTCTAATTTCGGCCCAAAAGTTGTGATAATTCAAATTTTTACAATATTTGCCCCTACGCCCCTTCCAAAGGGATATGGGGGTCAGGATCCATCTAATGGCATGTACGAACATTGATTGTGAGGGAACTAGCCTATTCAAAAAATATAATATTTTCCTCGAAAATGCTGAACCACCCCGGCCCTTACCATTTTCGGCCTAAAATTGGTGTTTATTCAAATTATCACAATATTTGCCCCTACGCACCTTTCAAAGGGATATGGGGGTCAGGATCCATCTAATGGCATGTATGGACATTCATTGTGGGGAAACTAGCCTATTAAAAAAAATATATATTTTCCTCCAAAATGCTGAACCACCCCGATCCTTCTAATTTCGGCCTGAAAGTTGTGATAATTCAAATTTTTACAATATTTGCCCCTACGCCCCTTCCAGGGGATATGGGGGTCAGGATCCATCTAATGGCATGTATGTACATTGATTGTGGGGAACTAGCCTATTCAAAAAGTATAATATTTTCCTCGAAAATGCTGAACCACCCCGGCCCTTACCATTTTGGCCTGAAATTGGTGTTTATTCAAATTATCACAATATTTGCCCCTATGCCCCTTTCAAAGGGATATGGGGGTCAAGATCCATCTAATGGCATGTAGGTACATTCATTGTGGAGAAACTAGCCTATTAAAAAAAATATATATTTTCCTCCAAAATCCTGAACCACCCCGGCCCTTACTATTTTGGCCTGAAATTGGTGTTTATTCAAATTATTACAATATTTGCCCCTATGCCCTTTTCAAAGGGATATGGGGGTCAATATCCATCTAATGGCATGTAGGTTCATTCATTGTGGAGAAACTAGCCTATTAAAAAAATATATATTTTCCTCCAAAATCCTGAACCACCCCGGCCCTTACCATTTCGGCCTGAAATTTGTGTTTATTCAAATTATCACGATATTTGCCCCTACGCCCCTTTCAAAGGGATATGGGGGTCAAGATCCATCTAATGGCATGTATGGACATTCATTGTGGGGAAACTAACCTATTAAAAAAAATATATATTTTCGTCCAAAATGCTGAACCACCCCGGACCTTGCCATTTCGGCCTGAAATTGGTGTTTATTCAAATTATCACAATATTTGCCCCTACGCCCCTTTCAAAGGGATTTGGGGGTCAGGATCCATCTAATGGCATGTATGTACATACATTGTGGGGAAACTATCCTAATCAAAAAATATAATTTTTTCCTTCAAAATGCTGAACCACCCCGGCCCTTACAATTTCGGCCCGAAAGTTGTGATAATTAAAATTTTTACAATATTTGCCATTACGCCCCTTTCAAAGGGATATGGGGGTCAGGATCCATCTAATGGCATGTATGGACATTCATTGTGGGGAAACTAACCTATTAAAAAAAAAATATATTTTCCTCCAAAATGCTGAACCACCCCGGACCTTCTAATTTTGGCCCAAAAGTTGTGATAATTCAAATTTTTACAACATTTGCCCCTACGCCCCTTTCAAAGGGATATGGGGGTCAGGATCCATCTAATGGCATGTATGTACATTGATTGTGGGGAAACTAGCCTATTCAAAAAATATAATATTTTCCTCGAAAATGCTGAACCACCCCGGCCCTTACCATTTTGGCCTGAAATTGGTGTTTATTCAAATTATCACAATATTTGCCCCTACGCCCCTTTCAAAGGGATATCTGGGTCAAGATCCATCTAATGGCATATATGGACATTCATTGTGGGAAAACTAACCTATTAAAAAAAATATATATTTTCCTCCAAAATGCTGAGCCACCCCGGACCATACAATTTCGGCCCGAAAGTTGTGATAATTCAAACTTTTACAATATTTGCCCCTATGCCCCTTCCGAAGGGATATGGGGGTCAGGATCCATCTAATGGCATGTATATACATTGATTGTGGGGAAACTAGCCTATTCAAAAAATATAATATTTTCCTCGAAAATGCTGAACCACCCCGGCCCTTACCATTTTGGCCTGAAATTGGTGTTTATTCAAATTATCACAATATTTGCCCCTACGCCCCTTTCAAAGGGATATGGGGGTCAGGATCCATCTAATGGCATGTTTGTACATACATTGTGGGGAAACTATCCTAATCAAAAAATATAATTTTTTCCTTCAAAATGCTGAACCACCCCGGCCCTTACAATTTCGGCCCGAAAGTTGTGATAATTAAAATTTTTACAATATTTGCCATTATGCCCCTTTCAAAGGGATATGGGGGTCAGGATCCATCTAATGGCATGTATGGACATTCATTGTGGGGAAACTAACCTATTAAAAAAAAATATATATTTTCCTCCAATATGCTGAACCACCCCGGACCTTCTAATTTCGGCCCAAAAGTTGTGATAATTCAAATTTTTACAACATTTGCCCCTACGCCCCTTCCAAAGGGATATGGGGGTCAGGATCCATCTAATGGCATGTATGTACATTGATTGTGGGGAAACTAGCCTATTCAAAAAATATAATATTTTCCTCGAAAATGCTGAACCACCCCGGCCCTTACCATTTTGGTCTGAAATTGGTGTTTATTCAAATTATCACAATATTTGCCCCTACGCCCCTTTCAAAGGGATATCGGGGTCAAGATCCATCTAATGGCATGTATGGACATTCATTGTGGGAAAACTAACCTATTAAAAAAAATATATATTTTCCTCCAAAATGCTGAGCCACCCCGGACCTTACAATTTCGGCCCGAAAGTTGTGATAATTCAAACTTTTACAATATTTGCCCCTACGCCCCTTCCAAAGGGATATGGGGGTCAGGATCCATCTAATGGCATGTATATACATTGATTGTGGGGAAACTAGCCTATTAAAAAAAAATAATATTTTCCTCGAAAATGCTGAACCACCCCGGCCCTTACCATTTTGGCCTGAAATTGGTGTTTATTCAAATTATCACAATATTTGCCCCTACGCCCCTTTCAAAGGGATATGGGGGTCAGGATCCATCTAATGGCATGTATGGACATTCATTGTGGGGAAACTAACCTATTAAAAAAAATATATATTTTCCTCCAAAATGCTGAACCACCCCGGACCTTCTAATTTCGGCCCAAAAGTTGTGATAATTCAAATTTTTACAACATTTGCCCCTACGCCCCTTTCAAAGGGATATGGGGGTCAGGATCCATCTAATGGCATGTATGTACATTGATTGTGGGGAAACTAGCCTATTCAAAAAATATAATATTTTCCTCGAAAATGCTGAACCACCCCGGCCCTTACCATTTTGGCCTGAAATTGGTGTTTATTCAAATTATCACAATATTTGCCCCTACGCCCCTTTCAAAGGGATATCGGGGTCAAGATCCATCTAATGGCATGTATGGACATTCATTGTGGGAAAACTAACCTATTAAAAAAAATATATATTTTCCTCCAAAATGCTGAGCCACCCCGGACCATACAATTTCGGCCCGAAAGTTGTGATAATTCAAACTTTTACAATATTTGCCCCTACGCCCCTTCCGAAGGGATATGGGGGTCAGGATCCATCTAATGGCATGTATATACATTGATTGTGGGGAAACTAGCCTATTCAAAAAATATAATATTTTCCTCGAAAATGCTGAACCACCCCGGCCCTTACCATTTTGGCCTAAAATTGGTTTTTATTCAAATTATCACAATATTTGCCCCTACGCCCCTTTCAAAGGGATATGGGGGTCAGGATCCATCTAATGGCATGTATGGACATTGATTGTGGGGAAACTAGCCTATTCAAAAAATATAATATTTTCCTCGAAAATGCTGAACCACCCCGGCCCTTACCATTTTGGTCTGAAATTGGTGTTTATTCAAATTATCACAATATTTGCCCCTACGCCCCTTTCAAAGGGATATCGGGGTCAAGATCCATCTAATGGCATGTATGGACATTCATTGTGGGAAAACTAACCTATTAAAAAAAATATATATTTTCCTCCAAAATGCTGAGCCACCCCGGACCTTACAATTTCGGCCCGAAAGTTGTGATAATTCAAACTTTTACAATATTTGCCCCTACGCCCCTTCCAAAGGGATATGGGGGTCAGGATCCATCTAATGGCATGTATATACATTGATTGTGGGGAAACTAGCCTATTAAAAAAAAATAATATTTTCCTCGAAAATGCTGAACCACCCCGGCCCTTACCATTTTGGCCTGAAATTGGTGTTTATTCAAATTATCACAATATTTGCCCCTACGCCCCTTTCAAAGGGATATGGGGGTCAGGATCCATCTAATGGCATGTATGGACATTCATTGTGGGGAAACTAACCTATTAAAAAAAATATATATTTTCCTCCAAAATGCTGAACCACCCCGGACCCTCTAATTTCGGCCCAAAAGTTGTGATAATTCAAATTTTTACAACATTTGCCCCTACGCCCCTTTCAAAGGGATATGGGGGTCAGGATCCATCTAATGGCATGTATGTACATTGATTGTGGGGAAACTAGCCTATTCAAAAAATATAATATTTTCCTCGAAAATGCTGAACCACCCCGGCCCTTACCATTTTGGCCTGAAATTGGTGTTTATTCAAATTATCACAATATTTGCCCCTACGCCCCTTTCAAAGGGATATCGGGGTCAAGATCCATCTAATGGCATGTATGGACATTCATTGTGGGAAAACTAACCTATTAAAAAAATATATATTTTCCTCCAAAATGCTGAGCCACCCCGGACCATACAATTTCGGCCCGAAAGTTGTGATAATTCAAACTTTTACAATATTTGCCCCTACGCCCCTTCCGAAGGGATATGGGGGTCAGGATCCATCTAATGGCATGTATATACATTGATTGTGGGGAAACTAGCCTATTCAAAAAATATAATATTTTCCTCGAAAATGCTGAACCACCCCGGCCCTTACCATTTTGGCCTGAAATTGGTTTTTATTCAAATTATCACAATATTTGCCCCTACGCCCCTTTCAAAGGGATATGGGGGTCAGGATCCATCTAATGGCATGTATGTACATTCATTGTGGGGAAACTAGCCTAATCAAAAAATATAATTTTTTCCTTCAAAATGCTGAACCACCCCGGCCCTTACAATTTCAGCCCGAAAGTTGTGATAATAAATTTTTTTTACAATATTTGCCCCTACGCCCCTTTCAAAGGGATATCGGGGTCAAGATCCATCTAATGGCATGTATTGACATTCATTGTGGGAAAACTAACCTATTAAAAAAAATATATATTTTCCTCCAAAATGCTGAGCCACCCCGGACCTTCTAATTTCGGCCAGAAAGTTGTGATAATTCAAATTTTTACAACATTTGCCCCTACGCCCCTTTCAAAGGGATATGGGGGTCAGGATCCATCTAATGGCATGTATGTACATTGATTGTGGGGAAACTAACCTATTAAAAAAAATATATATTTTCCTCCAAAATGCTGAACCACCCCGGACCTTCTAATTTCGGCCCAAAAGTTGTGATAATTCAAATTTTTACAACATTTGCCCCTACGCCCCTTTCAAAGGGATATGGGGGTCAGGATCCATCTAATGGCATGTATGTACATTGATTGTGGGGAAACTAGCCTATTCAAAAAATATAATATTTTCCTCGAAAATGCTGAACCACCCCGGCCCTTACCATTTTGGCCTGAAATTGGTGTTTATTCAAATTATCACAATATTTGCCCCTACGCCCCTTTCAAAGGGATATCGGGGTCAAGATCCATCTAATGGCATGTATGGACATTCATTGTGGGAAAACTAACCTATTAAAAAAAATATATATTTTCCTCCAAAATGCTGAGCCACCCCGGACCATACAATTTCGGCCCGAAAGTTGTGATAATTCAAACTTTTACAATATTTGCCCCTACGCCCCTTCGAAGGGATATGGGGGTCAGGATCCATCTAATGGCATGTATATACATTGATTGTGGGGAAACTAGCCTATTCAAAAAATATAATATTTTCCTCGAAAATGCTGAACCACCCCGGCCCTTACCATTTTGGCCTGAAATTGGTTTTTATTCAAATTATCACAATATTTGCCCCTACGCCCCTTTCAAAGGGATATGGGGGTCAGGATCCATCTAATGGCATGTATGTACATTCATTGTGGGGAAACTAGCCTAATCAAAAAATATAATTTTTTCCTTCAAAATGCTGAACCACCCCGGCCCTTACAATTTCAGCCCGAAAGTTGTGATAATAAATTTTTTTTACAATATTTGCCCCTACGCCCCTTTCAAAGGGATATCGGGGTCAAGATCCATCTAATGGCATGTATTGACATTCATTGTGGGAAAACTAACCTATTAAAAAAAATATATATTTTCCTCCAAAATGCTGAGCCACCCCGGACCTTCTAATTTCGGCCAGAAAGTTGTGATAATTCAAATTTTTACAATATTTGCCCCTACGCCCCTTTCAAAGGGATATGGAGGTCAGGATCCATGTAATGGCATGTATGTACATTCATTGTGGGGAAACTAGCTTATTAAAAAAAAAAAAAATTTCCTTCAAAATGCTGAACCACCCCGGCCCTTACAATTTCGGCCCGAAAGTTGTGATAATTAAAATTTTTACAATATTTGCCACTACGCCCCTTTCAAAGGGATATGGGGGTCAGGATCCATCTAATGGCATGTATGGACATTCATTGTGGGGAAACTAACCTATAAAAAACTAGATGGAATTCGACTGCGCGCAGTCGAAAATGATGCCTCCGTTATAGAGCAATTTTACAAACCAAAACAGAAAAAAAAAATTGAATTCACGTTCAATGGTAATCCATTGACAGGTTCTCAGAATATTGTGATTACAAGCAATTTCTCATATACATATATGACCCTTTGATCTTTGACCTCATGACCATAAAATCTACTCAGTTCATTGGCTCTGCAAGATGTTCTGAGTTAAATAGTAATCCATCTGTCAGTTCTAATGAGAATGCGTTCACAAGCTATTTTTGCATACATAATGGGCCCATGACCTTTGACCTTTGACCTTATGAACCAAGAATCTACTCAGTTCATTGGCTCTGCAAGTAACAAACATGACCTAATTTTGGCATGAATCCATCAATCGGTTCTTGAGATAACGCGATCACAAGCTGTTTTTGCATTCATAATGTGCGCTGTGGCCTTTGACCTTTGACCTACGTGCTCCAAAATCTAATCAGATTGTCTTCTTATGGTGATACACACTATCATTAAGTTTGAAGTTTAAATCTCCAGTGGTTCTTGAGATATTATGATAACAATCTCAATGTATGGAATTTCATAAGTTGACCTCTGTGACCCTTGACCTTTGACCTACGTGCTCTAAAATCTAATCAGATCGTCTTCCTATGGTGATACATACTATCCTTAAGTTTGAAGTTTTTACATCTCCAGTGGTTCTTGAGATATGATAACAATCTCAATGTATGGAATTTCATAAGTTGACCTCTATGACCCTTGACCTTTGACCTACGTGCTCTAAAATCTAATCAGATCGTCTTCCTATGGTGATACATACTATCCTTAAGTTTGAAGTTTTTACATCTCCAGTGGTTCTTGAGATATGATAACAATCTCAATGTATGGAATTTCATAAGTTGACCTCTATGACCCTTGACCTTTGACCTACGTGCTCCAAAATGTAATCAGATTGTTTTCCTATAGTGATACACACTATCACCAAGTTTGAAGTTTAAATCTCCAGTGGTTCTTGAGATATCATGATAACAATCTCAATGTATGGAATTTCATAAGTTGACCTCTGTGACCCTTGACCTTTGACATACGTGCTCCAAAATCTAATCAGATCGTCTTCCTATGGTGATACATACTATCCTTAAGTTTGAAGTTTAAATCTCAAATGGTTCTTGAGATATCGCGCTAACAAACTCAATACAAGGAATTTCATAAGTTGACCTCTGTGACCTGTGACCTTTGACCTACGTACTCCAAAATCTAATCAGATCGTCTTCCTATGGTGATAAATACTATTCCCGAGTCTTAAGTTTAAATCTTAAATGGTTCTTGAGATATTGTGATAACGGTCAAACGGGACGGACGTACGGACGGACGTACGGACGGACGGACGGACGTACGGACGGACGGACGGACGTACGGACGGACGGACGTACGGACGGACAACCCGAAAACATGATGCCTCCGGCACCACCTTCGGTGGCGGAGGCATAAAAATATATTTTCCTCCAAAATGCTGAACCACCCCGTACCTTCTAATTTCGGCCTAAAAGTTGTGATAATTCAAATTTTTACAACATTTGCCCCTACGCCCCTTCGAAAGGGATATGGGGGTCAGGATCCATCTAATGGCATGTATGTACATTCATTGTGGGGAAACTAGCCTAATCAAAAAATATAATATTTTCCTCCAAAATGCTGAACCACCCCGGCCCTTGCCATTTCGGCCTGAAATTGGTGTTTATTCAAATTATCACAATATTTGCCCCTACGCCCCTTTCAAAGGGATATGGGGGTCAGGATCCATCTAATGGCATGTATGTACATACATTATGGGGAAACTATCCTAATCAAAAAATATAATTTTTTCCTTCAAAATGCTGAACCACCCCGGCCCTTACCATTTTGGCCTGAAATTGGTGTTTATTCAAATTATCACAATATTTGCCCCTACGCCCCTTTCAAAGGGATATCGGGGTCAATATCCATCTAATGGCATGTATGGACATTCATTGTGGGAAAACTAACCTATGAAAAAAAATATATATTTTCCTCGAAAATGCTGAACCACCCCGGCCCTTACCATTTTGGCCTGAAATTGGTGTTTATTCAAATTATCACAATATTTGCCCCTAAGCCCCTTTCAAAGGGATATGGGGGTCAGGATCCATCTAATGGCATGTATGTACATTCATTGTGGGGAAACTAGCCTAATCAAAAAATATAATTTTTTCCTTCAAAATGCTGAACCACCCCGGCCCTTACAATTTCGGCCCGAAAGTTGTGATAATTAAAATTTTTACAATATTTGCCATTACCCCTTTCAAAGGGATATGGGGGTCAGGATCCATCTAATGGCATGTATGTACATACATTGTGGGGAAACTATCCTAATCAAAAAATATAATTTTTCCTTCAAAATGCTGAACCACCCCGGCCCTTACAATTTCGGCCCGAAAGTTGTGATAATTAAAATTTTTACAATATTTGCCATTACGCCCCTTTCAAAGGGATATGGGGGTCAGGATCCATCTAATGGCATGTATGGACATTCATTGTGGGGAAACTAACCTATTAAAAAAAAAATATATTTTCCTCCAAAATGCTGAACCACCCCGGACCTTCTAATTTTGGCCCAAAAGTTGTGATAATTCAAATTTTTACAACATTTGCCCCTACGCCCCTTTCAAAGGGATATGGGGGTCAGGATCCATCTAATGGCATGTATGTACATTGATTGTGGGGAAACTAGCCTATTCAAAAAATATAATATTTTCCTCGAAAATGCTGAACCACCCCGGCCCTTACCATTTTGGCCTGAAATTGGTGTTTATTCAAATTATCACAATATTTGCCCCTACGCCCCTTTCAAAGGGATATCGGGGTCAAGATCCATCTAATGGCATGTATGGACATTCATTGTGGGAAAACTAACCTATTAAAAAAAATATATATTTTCCTCCAAAATGCTGAACCACCCCGGACCTTACAATTTCGGCCCGAAAGTTGTGATAATTCAAACTTTTACAATATTTGCCCCTATGCCCCTTCTGAAGGGATATGGGGGTCAGGATCCATCTAATGGCATGTATATACATTGATTGTGGGGAAACTAGCCTATTCAAAAAATATAATATTTTCCTCGAAAATGCTGAACCACCCCGGCCCTTACCATTTTGGCCTGAAATTGGTGTTTATTCAAATTATCACAATATTTGCCCCTACGCCCCTTTCAAAGGGATATGGGGGTCAGGATCCATCTAATGGCATGTTTGTACATACATTGTGGGGAAACTATCCTAATCAAAAAATATAATTTTTTCCTTCAAAATGCTGAACCACCCCGGCCCTTACAATTTCGGCCCGAAAGTTGTGATAATTAAAATTTTTACAATATTTGCCATTATGCCCCTTTCAAAGGGATATGGGGGTCAGGATCCATCTAATGGCATGTATGGACATTCATTGTGGGGAAACTAACCTATTAAAAAAAATATATATTTTCCTCCAAATGCTGAACCACCCCGGACCTTCTAATTTCGGCCCAAAAGTTGTGATAATTCAAATTTTTACAATATTTGCCCCTACGCCCCTTCCAAAGGGATATGGGGGTCAGGATCCATCTAATGGCATGTATGTACATTGATTGTGGGGAAACTAGCCTATTCAAAAAATATAATATTTTCCTCGAAAATGCTGAACCACCCCGGCCCTTACCATTTTGGTCTGAAATTGGTGTTTATTCAAATTATCACAATATTTGCCCCTACGCCCCTTTCAAAGGGATATGGGGGTCAGGATCCATCTAATGGCATGTATGGACATTCATTGTGGGGAAACTAACCTATTAAAAAAAATATATATTTTCCTCCAAAATGCTGAACCACCCCGGACCTTCTAATTTCGGCCCAAAAGTTGTGATAATTCAAATTTTTACAATATTTGCCCCTACGCCCCTTCCAAAGGGATATGGGGGTCAGGATCCATCTAATGGCATGTATGTACATTGATTGTGGGGAAACTAGCCTATTCAAAAAATATAATATTTTCATCGAAAATGCTGAACCACCCCGGCCCTTACCATTTTGGTCTGAAATTGGTGTTTATTCAAATTATCACAATATTTGCCCCTACGCCCCTTTCAAAGGGATATCGGGGTCAAGATCCATCTAATGGCATGTATGGACATTCATTGTGGGAAAACTAACCTATTAAAAAAAATATATATTTTCCTCCAAAATGCTGAACCACCCCGGACCTTACAATTTCGGCCCGAAAGTTGTGATAATTCAAACTTTTACAATATTTGCCCCTACGCCCCTTCCAAAGGGATATGGGGGTCAGGATCCATCTAATGGCATGTATATACATTGATTGTGGGGAAACTAGCCTATTAAAAAAAAATAATATTTTCCTCGAAAATGCTGAACCACCCCGGCCCTTACCATTTTGGCCTGAAATTGGTGTTTATTCAAATTATCACAATATTTGCCCCTACGCCCCTTTCAAAGGGATATGGGGGTCAGGATCCATCTAATGGCATGTATGGACATTCATTGTGGGGAAACTAACCTATTAAAAAAAATATATATTTTCCTCCAAAATGCTGAACCACCCCGGACCTTCTAATTTCGGCCCAAAAGTTGTGATAATTCAAATTTTTACAATATTTGCCCCTACGCCCCTTTCAAAGGGATATGGGGGTCAGGATCCATCTAATGGCATGTATGTACATTGATTGTGGGGAAACTAGCCTATTCAAAAAATATAATATTTTCCTCGAAAATGCTGAACCACCCCGGCCCTTACCATTTTGGCCTGAAATTGGTGTTTATTCAAATTATCACAATATTTGCCCCTACGCCCCTTTCAAAGGGATATGGGGGTCAAGATCCATCTAATGGCATGTATGGACATTCATTGTGGGAAAACTAACCTATTAAAAAAAATATATATTTTCCTCCAAAATGCTGAACCACCCCGGACCATACAATTTCGGCCCGAAAGTTGTGATAATTCAAACTTTTACAATATTTGCCCCTACGCCCCTTTCGAAGGGATATGGGGGTCAGGATCCATCTAATGGCATGTATATACATTGATTGTGGGGAAACTAGCCTATTCAAAAAATATAATATTTTCCTCGAAAATGCTGAACCACCCCGGCCCTTACCATTTTGGCCTCAAATTGGTTTTTATTCAAATTATCACAATATTTGCCCCTACGCCCCTTTCAAAGGGATATGGGGGTCAGGATCCATCTAATGGCATGTATGGACATTCATTGTGGGGAAACTAACCTATTAAAAAAAATATATTTTCCTCCAAAATGCTGAACCACCCCGGACCTTCTAATTTCGGCCCAAAAGTTGTGATAATTCAAATTTTTACAATATTTGCCCCTACGCCCCTTTCAAAGGGATATGGGGGTCAGGATCCATCTAATGGCATGTATGTACATTGATTGTGGGGAAACTAGCCTATTCAAAAAATATAATATTTTCCTCGAAAATGCTGAACCACCCCGGCCCTTACCATTTTGGCCTGAAAGTGGTGTTTATTCAAATTATCACAATATTTGCCCCTACGCCCCTTTCAAAGGGATATCGGGGTCAAGATCCATCTAATGGCATGTATGGACATTCATTGTGGGAAAACTAACCTATTAAAAAAAATATATATTTTCCTCCAAAATGCTGAACCACCCCGGACCTTACAATTTCGGCCCGAAAGTTGTGATAATTCAAAATTTTACAATATTTGCCCCTACGCCCCTTCCAAAGGGATATGGGGGTCAGGATCCATCTAATGGCATGTATATACATTCATTGTGGGGAAACTAGCCTATTCAAAAAATATAATATTTTCCTCGAAAATGCTGAACCACCCCGGCCCTTACCATTTTGGCCTGAAATTGGTTTTTATTCAAATTATCACAATATTTGCCCCTACGCCCCTTTCAAAGGGATATGGGGGTCAGGATCCATCTAATGGCATGTATGTACATTCATTGTGGGGAAACTAGCCTAATCAAAAAATATAATTTTTCCTTCAAAATGCTGAACCACCCCGGCCCTTACAATTTCAGCCCGAAAGTTGTGATAATAAATTTTTTTTACAATATTTGCCCCTACGCCCCTTTCAAAGGGATATCGGGGTCAAGATCCATCTAATGGCATGTATTGACATTCATTGTGGGAAAACTAACCTATTAAAAAAAATATATATTTTCCTCCAAAATGCTGAGCCACCCCGGACCTTCTAATTTCGGCCAGAAAGTTGTGATAATTCAAATTTTTACAATATTTGCCCCTACGCCCCTTTCAAAGGGATATGGGGGTCAGGATCCATCTAATGGCATGTATGTACATTAATTGTGGGGAAACTAGCTTATTAAAAAAAAAAAAAAATTTCCTTCAAAATGCTGAACCACCCCGGCCCTTACAATTTCGGCCCGAAAGTTGTGATAATTAAATTTTTACAATATTTGCCACTACGCCCCTTTCAAAGGGATATGGGGGTCAGGATCCATCTAATGGCATGTATGGACATTCATTGTGGGGAAACTAACCTATAAAAAAAAATATATTTTCCTCCAAAATGCTGAACCACCCCGGACCATACAATTTCGGCCCGAAAGTTGTGATAATTCAAATTTTACAATATTTGCCCCTACGCCCCTTCCAAAGGGATATGGGGGTCAGGATCCATCTAATGGCATGTATATACATTCATTGTGGGGAAACTAGCCTATTCAAAAAATATAATATTTTCCTCGAAAATGCTGAACCACCCCGGCCCTTACCATTTTGGCCTAAAATTGGTTTTTATTCAAATTATCACAATATTTGCCCCTACGCCCCTTTCAAAGGGATATGGGGGTCAGGATCCATCTAATGGCATGTATGGACATTCATTGTGGGGAAACTAACCTATTAAAAAAAATATATATTTTCCTCCAAAATGCTGAACCACCCCGGACCTTCTAATTTCGGCCCAAAAGTTGTGATAATTCAAATTTTTACAACATTTGCCCCTACGCCCCTTTCAAAGGGATATGGGGGTCAGGATCCATCTAATGGCATGTATATACATTGATTGTGGGGAAACTAGCCTATTCAAAAAATATAATATTTTCCTCGAAAATGCTGAACCACCCCGGCCCTTACCATTTTGGCCTGAAATTGGTTTTTATTCAAATTATCACAATATTTGCCCCTACGCCCCTTTCAAAGGGATATGGGGGTCAGGATCCATCTAATGGCATGTATGTACATTCATTGTGGGGAAACTAGCCTAATCAAAAAATATAATTTTTTCCTTCAAAATGCTGAACCACCCCGGCCCTTACAATTTCGGCCCGAAAGTTGTGATAATAAATTTTTTTTTACAATATTTGCCCCTACGCCCCTTTCAAAGGGATATCGGGGTCAAGATCCATCTAATGGCATGTATTGACATTCATTGTGGGAAAACTAACCTATTAAAAAAAATATATATTTTCCTCCAAAATGCTGAACCACCCCGGACCTTCTAATTTCGGCCAGAAAGTTGTGATAATTCAAATTTTTACAATATTTGCCCCTACGCCCCTTTCAAAGGGATATGGGGGTCAGGATCCATCTAATGGCATGTATGTACATTCATTGTGGGGAAACTAGCTTATTAAAAAAAAAAAAAAATTTCCTTCAAAATGCTGAACCACCCCGGCCCTTACAATTTCGGCCCGAAAGTTGTGATAATTAAAATTTTTACAATATTTGCCACTACGCCCCTTTCAAAGGGATATGGGGGTCAGGATCCATCTAATGGCATGTATGGACATTCATTGTGGGGAAACTAACCTATAAAAAAAAATATATTTTCCTCCAAAATGCTGAACCACCCGTACCTTCTAATTTCGGCCTAAAAGTTGTGATAATTCAAATTTTTACAACATTTGCCCCTACGCCCCTTCAAAGGGATATGGGGGTCAGGATCCATCTAATGGCATGTATGTACATTCATTGTGGGGAAACTAGCCTAATCAAAAAATATAATATTTTCCTCCAAAATGCTGAACCACCCCGGCCCTTACCATTTCGGCCTGAAATTGGTGTTTATTCAAATTATCACAATATTTGCCCCTACGCCCCTTTCAAAGGGATATGGGGGTCAGGATCCATCTAATGGCATGTATGTACATACATTGTGGGGAAACTATCCTAATCAAAAAATATAATTTTTTCCTTCAAAATGCTGAACCACCCCGGCCCTTACCATTTTGGCCTGAAATTGGTGTTTATTCAAATTATCACAATATTTGCCCCTACGCCCCTTTCAAAGGGATATCGGGGTCAAGATCCATCTAATGGCATGTATGGACATTCATTGTGGGAAAACTAACCTATGAAAAAAAATATATATTTTCCTCGAAAATGCTGAACCACCCCGGCCCTTACCATTTTGGCCTGAAATTGGTGTTTATTCAAATTATCACAATATTTGCCCCTAAGCCCCTTTCAAAGGGATATGGGGGTCAGGATCCATCTAATGGCATGTATGTACATTCATTGTGGGGAAACTAGCCTAATCAAAAAATATAATTTTTTCCTTCAAAATGCTGAACCACCCCGGCCCTTACAATTTCGGCCCGAAAGTTGTGATAATTAAAATTTTTACAATATTTGCCATTACACCCCTTTCAAAGGGATATGGGGGTCAGGATCCATCTAATGGCATGTATGTACATTCATTGTGGGGAAACTAGCCTATTCAAAAAATATAATATTTTCCTCGAAAATGCTGAACCACCCCGGCCCTTACCATTTTGGCCTGAAAGTGGTGTTTATTCAAATTATCACAATATTTGCCCCTACGCCCCTTTCAAAGGGATATCGGGGTCAGATCCATCTAATGGCATGTATGGACATTCATTGTGGGAAAACTAACCTATTAAAAAAAATATATATTTTCCTCCAAAATGCTGAACCACCCCGGACCATACAATTTCGGCCCGAAAGTTGTGATAATTCAAACTTTTACAATATTTGCCCCTACGCCCCTTTCAAAGGGATATGGGGGTCAGGATCCATCTAATGGCATGTATATACATTGATTGTGGGGAAACTAGCCTATTCAAAAAATATAATATTTTCCTCGAAAATGCTGAACCACCCCGGCCCTTACCATTTTGGCCTAAAATTGGTTTTTATTCAAATTATCACAATATTTGCCCCTACGCCCCTTTCAAAGGGATATGGGGGTCAGGATCCATCTAATGGCATGTATGTACATTCATTGTGGGGAAACTAGCCTAATCAAAAAATATAATTTTTTCCTTCAAAATGCTGAACCACCCCGGCCCTTACAATTTCGGCCCGAAAGTTGTGATAATAAATTTTTTTTACAATATTTGCCCCTACGCCCCTTTCAAAGGGATATCGGGGTCAAGATCCATCTAATGGCATGTATTGACATTCATTGTGGGAAAACTAACCTATTAAAAAAATATATATTTTCCTCCAAAATGCTGAGCCACCCCGGACCTCTTAATTTCGGCCAGAAAGTTGTGATAATTCAAATTTTTACAATATTTGCCCCTACGCCCCTTTCAAAGGGATATGGAGGTCAGGATCCATCTAATGGCATGTATGTACATTAATTGTGGGGAAACTAGCTTATTAAAAAAAAAAAAATTTTCCTTCAAAATGCTGAACCACCCCGGCCCTTACAATTTCGGCCCGAAAGTTGTGATAATTAAAATTTTTACAATATTTGCCACTACGCCCCTTTCAAAGGGATATGGGGGTCAGGATCCATCTAATGGCATGTATGGACATTCATTGTGGGGAAACTAACCTATTAAAAAAAAATATATTTTCCTCCAAAATGCTGAACCACCCCGGACCTTACAATTTCGGCCCGAAAGTTGTGATAATTCAAACTTTTACAATATTTGCCCCTACGCCCCTTTCAAAGGGATATGGGGGTCAGGATCCATCTAATGGCATGTATATACATTGATTGTGGGGAAACTAGCCTATTCAAAAAATATAATATTTTCCTCGAAAATGCTGAACCACCCCGGCCCTTACCATTTTGGCCTAAAATGTTTTTTATTCAAATTATCACAATATTTGCCCCTACGCCCCTTTCAAAGGGATATGGGGGTCAGGATCCATCTAATGGCATGTATGGACATTCATTGTGGGGAAACTAACCTATTAAAAAAAATATATATTTTCCTCCAAAATGCTGAACCACCCCGGACCTTCTAATTTCGGCCCAAAAGTTGTGATAATTCAAATTTTTACAATATTTGCCCCTACGCCCCTTTCAAAGGGATATGGGGGTCAGGATCCATCTAATGGCATGTATATACATTGATTGTGGGGAAACTAGCCTATTCAAAAAATATAATATTTTCCTCAAAATGCTGAACCACCCCGGCCCTTACCATTTTGGCCTGAAATTGGTGTTTATTCAAATTATCACAATATTTGCCCCTACGCCCCTTTCAAAGGGATATGGGGGTCAGGATCCATCTAATGGCATGTATGTACATTCATTGTGGGGAAACTAGCCTAATCAAAAAATATAATTTTTCCTTCAAAATGCTGAACCACCCCGGCCCTTACAATTTCGGCCCGAAAGTTGTGATAATAAATTTTTTTTTACAATATTTGCCCCTACGCCCCTTTCAAAGGGATATCGGGGTCAGGATCCATCTAATGGCATGTATTGACATTCATTGTGGGAAAACTAACCTATTAAAAAAAATATATATTTTCCTCCAAAATGCTGAACCACCCCGGACCTTCTAATTTCGGCCAGAAAGTTGTGATAATTCAAATTTTACAATATTTGCCCCTACGCCCCTTTCAAAGGGATATGGGGGTCAGGATCCATCTAATGGCATGTATGTACATTCATTGTGGGGAAACTAGCTATTAAAAAAAAAAAAAAATTTCCTTCAAAATGCTGAACCACCCCGGCCCTTACAATTTCGGCCCGAAAGTTGTGATAATTAAAATTTTACAATATTTGCCACTACGCCCCTTTCAAAGGGATATGGGGGTCAGGATCCATCTAATGGCATGTATGGACATTCATTGTGGGGAAACTAACCTATAAAAAAAAATATATTTTCCTCCAAAATGCTGAACCACCCCGTACCTTCTAATTTCGGCCTAAAAGTTGTGATAATTCAAATTTTTACATTTGCCCCTACGCCCCTTCAAAGGGATATGGGGGTCAGGATCCATCTAATGGCATGTATGTACATTCATTGTGGGGAAACTAGCCTAATCAAAAAATATAATATTTTCCTCCAAAATGCTGAACCACCCCGGCCCTTGCCATTTCGGCCTGAAATTGGTGTTTATTCAAATTATCACAATATTTGCCCCTACGCCCCTTTCAAAGGGATATGGGGGTCAGGATCCATCTAATGGCATGTATGTACATTCATTGTGGGGAAACTATCCTAATCAAAAAATATAATTTTTTCCTTCAAAATGCTGAACCACCCCGGCCCTTACCATTTTGGCCTGAAATTGGTGTTTATTCAAATTATCACAATATTTGCCCCTACGCCCCTTTCAAAGGGATATGGGGGTCAGGATCCATCTAATGGCATGTATGGACATTCATTGTGGGAAAACTAACCTATGAAAAAAAATATATATTTTCCTCCAAAATGCTGAACCACCCCGGCCCTTACCATTTTGGCCTGAAATTGGTGTTTATTCAAATTATCACAATATTTGCCCCTACGCCCCTTTCAAAGGGATATGGGGGTCAGGATCCATCTAATGGCATGTATGTACATTCATTGTGGGGAAACTAGCCTAATCAAAAAATATAATTTTTTCCTTCAAAATGCTGAACCACCCCGGCCCTTACAATTTCGGCCCGAAAGTTGTGATAATTAAAATTTTTACAATATTTGCCATTACACCCCTTTCAAAGGGATATGGGGGTTAGGATCCATCTAATGGCATGTATGGACATTCATTGTGGGGAAACTAACCTATTAAAAAAATATATATTTTCCTCCAAAATGCTAAACCACCCCGGACCTTCTAATTTCGGCCCAAATGTTGTGATAATTCAAATTTTTACAACATTTGCCCCTACGCCCCTTTCAAAGGGATATGGGGGTCAGGATCCATCTAATGGCATGTATGTACATTCATTGTGGGGAAACTAGCCTATTCAAAAAATATATATTTTCCTCGAAATGCTGAACCACCCCGGCCCTTACCATTTTGGCTGAAATTGGTGTTTATTCAAATTATCACAATATTTGCCCCTACGCCCCTTTCAAAGGGATATGGGGGTCAAGATCCATCTAATGGCATGTATGACATTCATTGTGGGGAAACTAACCTATTAAAAAAAATATATATTTTCCTCCAAAATGCTGAACCACCCCGGACCTTCTAATTTCGGCCCGAAATTGGTGTTTATTCAAATTATCACAATATTTGCCCCTACGCCCCTTTCAAAGGGATATGGGGGTCAGGATCCATCTAATGGCATGTATGTACATTCATTGTGGGGAAACTAGCCTAATCAAAAAATATAATTTTTCCTTCAAAATGCTGAACCACCCGGCCCTTACAATTTCGGCCCGAAAGTTGTGATAATTAAAATTTTACAATATTTGCCATTACGCCCCTTTCAAAGGGATATGGGGGTCAGGATCCATCTAATGGCATGTATGGACATTCATTGTGGGGAAACTAACCTATTAAAAAAATATATATTTTCCTCCAAAATGCTGAACCACCCCGGACCTTCTAATTTCGGCCCGAAAGTTGTGATAATTCAAATTTTTACAATATTTGCCCCTACGCCCCTTCCAAAGGGATATGGGGGTCAGGATCCATCTAATGGCATGTATGTACATTCATTGTGGGGAAACTAGCCTATTCAAAAAATATATATTTTCCTCGAAATGCTGAACCACCCCGGCCCTTACCATTTTGGCCTGAAATTGGTGTTTATTCAAATTATCACAATATTTGCCCCTACGCCCTTTCAAAGGGATATGGGGGTCAGGATCCATCTAATGGCATGTAGGTACATTCATTGTGGAGAAACTAGCCTATTAAAAGAAATATATATTTTCCTCCAAAATGCTGAACCACCCCGGCCCTTACCATTTTGGCCTGAAATTGGTGTTTATTCAAATTATCACAATATTTGCCCCTATGCCCCTTTCAAAGGGATATGGGGGTCAAGATCCATCTAATGGCATGTAGGTACATTCATTGTGGAGAAACTAGCCTATTAAAAAAAATATATATTTCCTCCAAAATCCTGAACCACCCCGGCCCTTACCATTTCGGCCTGAAATTTGTGTTTATTCAAATTATCACAATATTTGCCCCTTCGCCCCTTTCAAAGGGATATGGGGGTCAAGATCCATCTAATGGCATGTATGGACATTCATTGTGGGGAAACTAACCTATTTAAAAAAAATATATATTTTCCTCCAAAATGCTGAACCACCCCGGCCCTTACCATTTCGGCACGAAAGTTGTGATAATTCAAATTTTTACAATATTTGCCCCTTCGCCCCTTTCAAAGGGATATGGGGGTCAGGATCCATCTAATGGCATGTATGTACATTCATTGTGGGGAAACTTGCCTATTCAAAAAATATAACATTTCCCCCAAAATGCTGAACCACCCTGGCCCTTACCATTTCGGCACGAAATTGTGATCATTCAAATTTTTACAATATTTGCCCTACGCCCCTTTCAAAGGGATATGGGGGTCAGGATCCATCTAATGGCATGTATGGACATTCATTGTGGGGAAACTAACCTATTAAAAAAAAATATAATTTTTCCTCAAAATGCTGAGCCATCCCGAACCTTCTAATTTCGGCCCGAAAGTTGTGATAATTCAAATTTTTACAATATTTGCCCCTACGCCCCTTTCAAAGGGATATGGGGGGATCCATCTAATGGCATGTATGTACATTCATTGTGGGGAAACTAGCCTAATCAAAAAATATAATTTTTTTCTTCAAAATGCTGAACCATCCGGCCCTTACAATTTCGGCCCGAAAGTTGTGATAATTAATTTTTTTCAATATTTGCCACTACGCCCCTTTCAAAGGGATGGGGGTCAGGATCCATCTAATGGCATGTATGGACATTCATTGTGGGGAAACTAACCTATTAAAAAAAAATATATATTTTCCTCCAAAATGCTGAACCACCCCGGCCCTTACATTTCGGCCCAAAAGTTGTGATAATTTTTACAATATTTGCCACTACGCCCCTTTCAAAGGGATATGGGGTCAGGATCCATGTAATGGCATGTATGTACAATCATTGTGGGGAAACTAGCCTATTAAAAAAATATATATATTCCTCCAAAATGCTGAACCACCCCGGCCCTTACAATTTCGGTCCAAAAGTTGTGATAATTCAAATTTTACAATATTTGCCCCTACGCCCCTTTCAAAGGGATATGGGGGTCAGGATCCATGTAATGGCATGTATGTACAATCATTGTGGGGAAACTAGCCTATTAAAAAAAAAATATATTTTCCTCGAAAATGCTGAACCACCCCGGCCCTTACCATTTTGGCCTGAAATTGGTGTTTATTCAAATTATCACAATATTTGCCCCTACGCCCCTTTCAAAGGGATATCGGGGTCAAGATCCATCTAATGGCATGTATGGACATTCATTGTGGGAAAACTAACCTATTAAAAAAAATATATATTTTCCTCCAAAATGCTGAGCCACCCGGCCCTTACCATTTTGGCCTGAAATTGGTGTTTATTCAAATTATCACAATATTTGCCCCTACGCCCCTTTCAAAGGGATATCGGGGTCAAGATCAATCTAATGGCATGTATTGACATTCATTGTGGGAAAACTAACCTATTAAAAAAATATATATTTTCCTCCAAAATGCTGAGCCACCCCGGACCTTCTAATTTCGGCCCGAATTGGTTTTATTCAAATTATCACAATATTTGCCCCTAAGCCCCTTTCAAAGGGATATGGGGGTCAGGATCCATCTAATGGCATGTATGTACATTCATTGTGGGGAAACTAGCCTAATCAAAAAATATAATTTTTCCTTCAAAATGCTGAACCACCCCGGCCCTTACAATTTCGGCCCGAAAGTTGTGATAATTAAAATTTTTACAATATTTGCCATTACGCCCCTTTCAAAGGGATATGGGGGTCAAGATCATCTAATGGCATGTTTGACATTCATTGTGGGAAAACTAACCTATTAAAAAAAATATATATTTTCCTCCAAAATGCTGAGCCACCCCGGACCTTCTAATTTCGGCCCGAAAGTTGTGATAATTCAAACTTTTACAATATTTGCCCCCTACGCCCCTTTCAAAGGGATATGGGGGTCAGGATCCATCTAATGGCATGTATGTACATTCATTGTGGGGAAACAAGCCTATTCAAAAAATATAATATTTTCCTTCAAAATGCTGAACCACCCCGGCCCTTACAATTTCGGCCCGAAAGTTGTGATAAATAAAATTTTTACAATATTTGCCACTACGCCCCTTTCAAAGGGATATGGGGGTCAGGATCCATCTAATGGCATGTATGGACATTCATTGTGGGGAAACTAACCTATTAAAAAAAAATATATATTTTCCTCCAAAATGCTGAACCACCCCGGACCTTCTAATTTCGGCCCAAAAGTTGTGATAATTCAAATTTTTACAATATTTGCCCCTACGCCCCTTTCAAAGGGATATGGGGGTCAGGATCCATCTAATGGCATGTATGGACATTCATTGTGGGGAAACTAGCCTATTCAAAAAATATAATATTTTCCTCGAAAATGCTGAACCACCCTGGCCCTTACCATTTTGGCCTGAAATTGGTGTTTAGTCAAATTATCACAATATTTGCCCCTATGCCCGTTTCAAAGGGATATGGGGGTCAAGTTCCATCTAATGGCATGTAGGTACATTCATTGTGGAGAAACTAGCCTATTAAAAAAAAATATATATTTTCCTCCAAAATGCTGAACCACCCCGGACCTTTAATTTCGGCCCAAAAGTTGTGATAATTCAAATTTTTACAACATTTGCCCCTACGCCCCTTCCAAAGGGATATGGGGGTCAGGATCCATCTAATGGCATGTATGTTCATTGATTGTGGGGAAACTAGCCTATTCAAAAAATATAATATTTTCCTCGAAAATGCTGAACCACCCCGGCCCTTACCATTTTGGCCTGAAATTGGTGTTTATTCAAATTATCACAATATTTGCCCCTAGCCCCTTTCAAAGGGATATGGGGGTCAGGATCCATCTAATGGCATGTATGGACATTCATTGTGGGGAAACTAGCCTAATCAAAAAATATAATTTTTCCTTCAAAATGCTGAACCACCCCGGCCCTTACAATTTCGGCCGAAAGTTGTGATAATTAAAATTTTTACAATATTTGCCATTACGCCCCTTTCAAAGGGATATGGGGGTTAGGATCCATCTAATGGCATGTATGGACATTCATTGTGGGGAAACTAACCTATTAAAAAATATATATATTTTCCTCCCAAATGCTAAACCACCCCGGACCTTCTAATTTCGGCCCAAATGTTGTGATAATTCAAATTTTACAACATTTGCCCCTACGCCCCTTCCAAAGGGATATGGGGGTCAGGATCCATCTAATGGCATGTATGTACATTGATTGTGGGGAAACTAGCCTATTCAAAAAATATATATTTTCCTCGAAATGCTGAACCACCCCGGCCCTTACAATTTCAGCCCGAAAGTTGTGATAATTAAAATTTTTACAATATTTGCCACTACGCCCTTTCAAAGGGGATATGGGGGTCAGGATCCATCTAATGGCATGTATGTACATTCATTGTGGGGGAAACTAGCCTATTCAAAAATAAGTTTTTCCTTCAAAATGCTGAACCACCCCGGCCCTACAATTTCGGCCTTAAATTGGGTTTATTCAAATTATCACAATATTTGCCCCTTACGCCCCTTTCAAAGGGATATGGGGGTCAGGATCCATCTAATGGCATGTATGTACATTATTGTGGGGAAACTAGCCTATTAAAAAAAAAAAAAAATTTCCTCCAAATGCTGAACCACCCCGGCCTTACCATTTCGGCCTGAAATTGGTGTTTATTCAAATTATCACAATATTTGCCCCTACGCCCCTTTCAAAGGGATATGGGGGTCAAGATCCATCTAATGGCATGTATGGACATTCATTGTGGGGAAACTAACCTATTAAAAAAAAAATATATTTTCCTCCAAAATGCTGAACCACCCCGGACCTTCTAATTTCGGCCCGAAAGTTGTGATAATTCAAATTTTTACAATATTTGCCCCTACGCCCCTTTCAAAGGGATATGGGGTCAGGATCCATCTAATGGCATGTATGGACATTCATTGTGGGGAAACTAACCTATTAAAAAAAATATATATTTTCCTCCAAAATGCTGAACCACCCCGGACCTTCTAATTTCGGCCGAAAGTTGTGATAATTCAAATTTTTACAATATTTGCCCCTACGCCCTTTCCAAAGGGATATGGGGGTCAGGATCCATCTAATGGCATGTTTGTACATTCATTGTGGGGAAACTAGCCTATTCAAAAAAATATAATTTTCCTCGAAAATGCTGAACCACCCCGCCCTTACCATTTGGCCTGAAATTGGTGTTTATTCAAATTATCACAATATTTGCCCCTACGCCCCTTTCAAAGGGATATGGGGTCAGGATCCATCTAATGGCATGTATGGACATTCATTGTGGGGAAACTAGCCTATTAAAAAAATATATATTTTCCTCCAAAATGCTGAACCACCCCGGCCCTTCTAATTTCGGCCCGAAATTGTGATAATTCAAATTTTTACAATATTTGCCCCTACGCCCCTTTCAAAGGGATATGGGGGTCAGGATCCATCTAATGGCATGTATGTACATCATTGTGGGGAAACTAGCCTATTAAAAAAAATAATATTTTCCTCCAAAATGCTGAACCACCCCGGCCCTTACCATTTTGGCCTGAAATTGTGTGTTTATTCAAATTATCACAATATTTGCCCCTACGCCCCTTTCAAAGGGATATGGGGGTCAGGATCCATCTAATGGCATGTATGGACATTCATTGTGGGGAAACTAGCCTATTAAAAAAATATATATTTCCTCCAAAATGCTGAACCACCCCGGCCCTTACCATTTCGGCCCGAAAGTTTGTGATAATTCAAATTTTACAATATTTGCCCCTACGCCCCTTTCAAAGGGATATGGGGGTCAGGATCCATCTAATGGCATGTATGGACATTCATTGTGGGGAAACTAACCTATTAAAAAAAAATATAATTTTCCTCCAAAATGCTGAACCACCCCGGCCCTTACTAATTTC
The DNA here is from genome assembly GCF_000002235.5 of Strongylocentrotus purpuratus. NCBI lineage: Eukaryota > Metazoa > Echinodermata > Echinoidea > Camarodonta > Strongylocentrotidae > Strongylocentrotus > Strongylocentrotus purpuratus. Next base: position 15,993,207 of record NW_022145595.1, read on the forward strand.
GGCCTGAAATTGTGTTTATTCAAATTTTTACAATATTTGCCCCTACGCCCCTTTCCAAAGGGATATGGGGGTCAGGATCCATCTAATGGCATGTATGTACATTCATTGTGGGGAAACTAGCCTAATCAAAAAATATAATATTTTCCTCAAAATGCTGAACCACCCCGCCCTTACCATTTCGGCCCGAAAGTTGTGATAATTAAAATTTTTACAATATTTGCCCCTACGCCCCTTTCAAAGGGATATGGGGGTCAGGATCCATCTAATGGCATGTATGGACATTCATTGTGGGGAAACTAACCTATTATTAAAAAAATATATAATTTTCCTCCAAAATGCTGAACCACCCCGGACCTTCTAATTTCGGCCCAAAGTTGTGATAATTCAAATTTTTACAATATTTGCCCCTACGCCCCTTCAAAGGGATATGGGGGTCAGGATCCATCTAATGGCATGTATGTACATTCATTGTGGGGGAAACTAGCCTATTCAAAAAAAATATATATTTTCCTCAAAATGCTGAACCACCCCGGACCTTACAATTTCGGCCCGAAAGTTGTGATAATTAAAATTTTTACAATATTTGCCACTACGCCCCTTTCAAAGGGATATGGGGGTCAGGATCCATCTAATGGCATGTATGTACATTCATTGTGGGGAAACTAGCCTAATCAAAAAATATATATTTTCCTTCAAAATGCTGAACCACCCCGGCCCTTACAATCGGCCTGAAATTGGTGTTTATTCAAATTATCACAATATTTGCCCCTACGCCCCTTTCAAAGGGATATGGGGGTCAAGATCCATCTAATGGCATGTATGTACAATTATTGTGGGGAAACTAGCCTATTAAAAAAAAAAATATATTTCCTCCAAAATGCTGAACCACCCCGGCCCTTACCATTTCGGCCTGAAATTGGTTGATAATTCAAATTTTTACAATATTTGCCCCTACGCCCCTTTCAAAGGGATATGGGGGTCAGGATCCATCTAATGGCATGTATGTACATTCATTGTGGGGAAACTAGCCTATTAAAAAAAAATATATTTTCCTCCAAAATGCTGAACCACCCCGGCCCTTACCATTTGGCCCGAAATGGTGTGATAATTCAAATTTTTACAATATTTGCCCCTACGCCCCTTTCAAAGGGATATGGGGTCAGGATCCATCTAATGGCATGTATGGACATTCATTGTGGGGAAACTAACCTATTAAAAAAAATATATATTTTCCTCCAAATGCTGAACCACCCCGGACCTTCTAATTTCGGCCCGAAAGTTGTGATAATTCAAATTTTACAATATTTGCCCCTACGCCCCTTTCAAAGGGATATGGGGTCAGGATCCATCTAATGGCATGTATGTACATTCATTGTGGGGAAACTAGCCTATTCAAAAAAATATATTTTCCTCGAAAATGCTGAACCACCCCGGCCCTTACCATTTTGGCCTGAAATTGGTGTTTATTCAAATTATCACAATATTTGCCCCTACGCCCCTTTCAAAGGGATATGGGGGTCAGGATCCATCTAATGGCATGTATGGTACATTCATTGTGGGGAAACTAGCCTATTAAAAAAATATATTTTTCCTCCAAAATGCTGAACCACCCCGGCCCTTACAATTTGGCCGAAATTGTGATATTCAAATTTTTACAATATTTGCCCCTACGCCCCTTTCAAAGGGATATGGGGTCAGGATCCATCTAATGGCATGTATGTACATTCATTGTGGGAAACTAGCCTATTAAAAAAATATATATTTTCCTCCAAAATGCCTGAACCACCCGGCCCTTACCATTTCGGCCTGAAATTTGTGTTTATTCAAATTATCACAATATTTGCCCCTACGCCCCTTTCAAAGGGATATGGGGGTCAAGATCCATCAATGGCATGTATGGACATTCATTGTGGGGAAACTAACCTATTTAAAAAAAATTATATATTTCCTCCAAAATGCTGAACCACCCCGGCCTTACCATTTCGGCCGAAAGTTGTGATAATTCAAATTTTACAATATTTGCCCCTACGCCCCTTTCAAAGGGATATGGGGGTCAGGATCCATCTAATGGCATGTATGTACATTCATTGTGGGGAAACTAGCCTATTAAAAAAATAATATTTTCCTCCAAAATGCTGAACCACCCCGGCCCTTACCATTTTCGGCCGAAATTGTGATTATTCAAATTTTACAATATTGGCCCTACGCCCTTTCAAAGGGATATGGGGGTCAGGATCCATCTAATGGCATGTATGGACATTCATTGTGGGGAAACTAACCTATTAAAAAAAATATAATTTTT